>NW_020799095.1:77295795-77325269 GCF_003259725.1 Athene cunicularia | reverse complement strand
CCCCCCAAAAAAAAAAAAAAAAAAAAAAAAAAAAAACCAAACCCCAAACCCAAAACCCACATACAATCAAAAACCAAACAGCAAAACAAAACAGGCAATCAGGGAACCATGAATCAGCCTTCCAGCTCTCAGGAAAAGGAGCAATCAGAATCTCTGTGATCTGAGTGAGAAGCACTGGTAAAACAGTAGAAATTATTTTTTTTTTGTCATCTAGCTAGTAGTCCTTAACACTGGAAACAAAAGACTGTCTTCATTTCCCAATGTAACAGAAGAATCTATGACATGCTGCAGTACAAGCCTTTAATGAAGGTAAACCTGTTTAGCTACACCATACAAATAATTTCTGGATTCTGTGTATTATTTGAATATGAAATTGCCAGGTGGAGAGGGCAAGGCTCTTGCCTGATTTATAGCTGTGGTCTAGTCCATTCCTGCTCTCTCTAGTACTCTGGACATCTAAAAGAAGGCATGGATAGGAAGGATTACATACACATATCTAAGCACTGGCCTCCAAAGTGAGCTAACTGCATGGGAAAGGTCCTCATAAAGGGAAAGCGATAGATATACAGTCTCCGAATCCCTGGTAACAAAACTGTAGGAAGAGTGAGCAGGAGAAAGTAGGACAACACTGACAAGATGACATCATACTTTGGTGAATGTGAGGGCAGATCTCAGAACTGGAATTGCTTTGGTCTACTGCATAAGATCCTAACCATAAAATGTAAAAAAAACCCAAACCCAAGACAACTTTCAAACAGGTCAATGACTGTCTTGCATAGCACATTCTCTGCTGCTGACATTCAAAAAACAGCATGCAACATGGTTTACCCTTTCTGCTAGTACCAGAAAAGTGACATTTGCTGCAAGATGTTAGGTTGTTCTAATAAGCTTAGAAAAATCATGTTCATTTATTAACTTTAATGGATGATCACCTACAGAAATGTTTGAAAGTTTTGAATCACGTGCATTAATTCAGGCCCATTATTGAAGTGACAGAGTGAGCAAGATTACTGATCTCATGAAAGAGAGATCAGCGCAAAGGCGTAAAGAGAGGGAGGATTTTCCCAGCTAGTTGGAAATAGATTGCAGAGAAAAGTGGGAATAGCCAGAACAAAAGACTGGAATAGAGAATGGGTATGTGGGAAAGAAGCTGGTAAGGCGGTTAGGCAGATATGAGAAGCAGCTGAGTACAAGAAATCTGAACTGGGCAAACCAAGAAAGCAATGCAATATTTCTCCCTTTGTTCTCTTAGTTCAGCTCATTGATCAATGAAAAATAAGTCTTCCAGAATAAAGTAATCTAAAAGCACTTTTATCTTAATCAAATTATTTCTACTTTATTTGAGAACAGATTATTTTAAAATTTTTAAGGACACAAAAGGAAACAAGGGTTCTTTCACTGGTAGCTGAGAATGCTTTAAAAACTGCCTCTATATTATAAAAGGGGGGAAAAAAATTCACACAAGTCTGTGCCTTGGGTTTCCTGTGACAGGTTAATCCAAATATGAATCCGTTGCCCATATAGTATGAATATGATTATTTAATATTAGCACCTGCCCCCGAGTTGTTTCCCTCTTTGCTTTATGCAGATGTAATAAATTATGAGCACAGAAAAAATGAATCACAACATGAACTTAACTGCTATTAATTTAGCTAAGCAAATTAAAAAGGAAAAATCTACAGACCTTTTATAGAGATAAGTGGTAGGTAATTTTATTAACACCACATTTGAAAAATTAAAGTCCCATTTTTCAGTATCATCAAAGAAACCACCAGGTGAAATCTGACAAAAAATCTGTTGACATGTATTTGAGGAATATACCCGGGAACCAAGTTTCATGAAGTCTGGGGTAGAAGGGAGAAAAAACAAGATTCTGATATGCAAATTTAATATAGATTTTTCTAAATGTAGACTTTTTCAGCATATAGCAATTCCTGGTGAAGGATTGAGATAATGTTCGGCTTTATAAGATTTTGCAGCTATTTGAGTTTAAAGCCCCAAAACTCTATTGTACTTTGAACAAGGGAGAAGTATAAAAATTGGTGTAAAATGGTTGCTGGTCATACTTCAAGCTCTTACCCAAACACTGTCAACACTTCTGGGGGCATATGGTCATTCTCAGTTGCAGTCAATGGGGTGAGTCATTCATATATATATCTACACACACTTTGTCAGATCCATTTCACACCAAAGATGATGGAAATTGCCCATCAGCAATCAGAGAGAATATGCCTGAGACAAAAAGCTCACATATTGCTAATAACTTTGCTTAATTGCTATTGCAAAAAAAAAAAAAAAAAAAAAAAAAAAAAAAAAAAAGACAGCAAAGAATTAGACATATTTGCTGGAATGGCCAAAAATATTTTTATGGCAAAAAATGCATTCACTAAAATTCCTTCTAATTTGGGAGGTTAATGAACACTTGTTCTAAAATAAAACTGTTTTATTTTAGAAAGCAGCATGAGTCTGATTTATGTTATTTTTTTCACAGATAAATGATAAAAATCTACATCCTGGAATAAATGGTTGTTGAATAGCTAGATTAACATTTATTCATATATCAACTTAATTTGCAAGCAATTAACTTAAAAAAAGAAGGGCAAAGTAAACCACTGGATAGCTGGAAAACAGATAGTGAGCATTAAGGTAATTCAGAACATCAATACCAAAATATTTGGCAGGACACTTCCTTTCAATGTATATAGTCAATTAACATATTTCTTATTAATACTTGTTCTGGAAAATATCATATACCCAAACCCATTCTGCTTCAGGCTGAACTCCCGTATATAGAAATTTAAAATCAATGTAACACATACAATATATATAACTATGTATTTCAATATTAGCTTTTAGTCTGTGTTCATTTCCCCTGTTTCTTTAAACATAATAGGAATGGATAGTCAAATATAATTGGGATATTTTATTTAAAATAAGACATTAAAATATTGCATGCCAGAGAATGTTGAAACTCAAATTTATGAGTGCACCTGTTGGCTCTGCATTATGATCTTACTAAATTAAAATGCATGGGAAGAGTGTTAGACTCTCTTTTAGTATAATTATTGTCCCTGATTCTCCATTTGTTTACTCCATGTATAAATCTGATTTGAAAGGATTCACTGTGGTCATAATTTTACCCTAAAATGTCAGTCTAATTAAGAAATTGCCTATGTATCTGAAACACTTTTGACCACAGGACTGAATGGGCAAAATTTGGCATTCATAGACTCAGATAGTCTATAAATACTTATGCATACACTTTGTCCAGTGCATCACTGGTTATATAGAGATTCCCTATAACTACTAATTGGATAACACCCACATCTTTTGGCTTTCTTAAAGAGTATATTGTGTAAAAATATAAGAAATCCAAATACCTCTGTTCTCTTTCACAAAAGTCAAGAGTCCCAAACCTCATTGCTGAGCACTAACACAAGCATCTGACATTTTACAATCTTGCATTTTTCTTTGATGGTTAGCCCTTAACAGTCTGCTTACACTAGAGTGGAAGGTTTTTTTGGGATTGATGTTAGTTAGCATACCAGCTTGCAATTAATTATGTGATAATTGCTGGAGGAAATGTTCCCCATTTACTGGTGCTAAGAAGCTGATGAAACCATGTTTGTGCCAGCCGGTCTGGTTCACAGGAAAACTTTTTCCTGACTTCAGCTGTTTTAGGAGGGCCTTAGGATGCCTAGTTGTGTCAAGTACTAATAGGTGCATGGGGTTACTAGGTTCAAGCAAGTCCTAGCAAAGTAAGCTGTCAGTCTGTTCCTGTATGAAAAACTCAAGAGGAGAATTTTCTGGTGATTTATGTTGAGATACGTTAGTTTGGGTGGTTTTTTTAGTTTTTTTTTTGTTTTGTTTTGTTTTTTTGTTTTTTTGTTTTTCCCCTAGACCAGCAACTAGGTGAGAGTGTTGTTTATGACCTTATTGACAAAATATAGAAAAGAGAATTTCTTGTGATGTTTACAGAGTTCATGTTCTCCCTATCATTATCTACATGGTGAAATTACATAGCAGCAAAAGTATATTTAGAAGAAAAAATAATCTCAATCCATATTTTTAAATCTTATTGCTTATTTGAGTTTAGTCTCAAAATCTTAATTCTTGGAGCAGGTTCTAGCTTATTTGGGGGTTGACTTAAAGTTGTCATTATTACCTAGTTATCCAAAGACATTTCACATAAGTAACAGCTTGCTTTATTCTTGTTTTCTTATTACAGCAAAGGATGATTATTCTTTATAGATCAGTTGAGAAGACTGTTGCCCCTTTCTTCATTCAGGGGTAACACTGTCCTTTACACCACAGCAGCCTTTTGAGTACTGGGAGGACAATGTCATGCATACTGAGGTTTATTTGATTGTTAAATGACTTTATTAGCTTTACTGAATTAATTGACTCAAACCCAAACAATGCAGGAATGCTGTATTTTTACTAGGTTTTCAGCTGGGCTAGATATGAGAGAATAGCATCCATGCTGTTCTCTGAAATCACCAGTTAAAGGCCTATCAAAAAAAACCAAAACAAAACAAAAAAAACCCCAAGCCTGCAGCCTGAAGCTAGCAGCTTTGTGATACTGTATTTACAATTCACAGTACACTCTTGCACATCAATTTCCATGGCGTGTGTCTGAGCTCAGCATTCTGTGCAAAATCCCTGTGGGACAAATTTATGTTGATCTTCCCTCAGCTTTGTATTCAAGACTGAACACTCAAAACTAGTTTTGCTCTGTGATTTTGAGAAAATAACAACTGCTTGCATTCTCTAAGAATTAATTTATCTTGAAACGTGAACATTAATTTTAGTATAATGAAAATAAGAAATAAGAGATTGCATGTTTAAGAAACATTTTTTGTCGAGGATTTCACATTAAATACAAATGAACAGATGCAACTTGAGTATCTATTTCCAGAGTCATATGACACAAATAACCTATTTTTTAAGAATTTTTCAAACTTGTTGTGAGGCAGGTGCTTTTAAAATAACAGCTTACTTACACAGTGCATTGATTACTATGCTGTACTGGTGAATTCAGCAAAATATACATATGTCAATCAAAGTTTCTTGAAACCTTAAGTGAGAACAAAAAACTGCAGGCTTGTTTTTGCTCCAGATGAAGTTACTGGCAGAGCTCATTTAAATGGAAAAGATTCAAAATTGAGTGCCCTGTGAAGCTCGGCCTTAGTCTATTTATTTTTCAGTTAAGAAGAATATATTTTTATTAGCATTATTTTTTGTTAACATGGGAAATCACTAAATACTTATTTTTATTCTTGGAAATTTTTTGAGATAAAAAGGCATTGATTTTAACATAATACATGTAGAACTGATTTATATGGAGAGAGGTACTTAGAGCATAAATACATAAGAAGTTACAAATAATGTGGAAGGACAGCTGACAGGTGGAGCTGTTTCTGGTACACAGGCTGTTCTGGATTTTTCCATCCCAAAATTAGCTCTAATCACACTACTGCAGAAAGCTGTGTTTGTGTCACAGATGGCCTCTAGCATTCAGTTTCTATAATACCAGAAGTTTCCTCTAATTTTTTTTTTTTTTTTCTCAAAACCATTACTCCTTTGTGAAGGCCCTAGAGCCATGCAGATTTCAGTCAGGGTGGCTGTCAAACACTTCTGGAGTAAATAGGGCTTCTGGTAGTAATATTCTGCACCAGACATAGTGAAATGCAAGCGTTTAACTGTCTGATCTACTGTAGTTAAGATTCTCTGCATGAAAACTTTGAAATCCTGAAAGGGAATTTCTTTCTGCTTACTACCTTGCTTAAAACTTGGAAGGTTTTTAAGAATGATGGAAAACAAGCAAAATCCCTCAAGGACTGGAGTGATGATCTCAATTTATGTTCACAGATGCACCTAGACTGGAAAGCAAGCCAGAGACCAGATGGGACATCCTAAGGAATCACAGATTTCAGAGAGGACTAATGGTTAGGCAACTTGATGAAATCCCAAGGTTTAGATACAGCATATGTAGTAAGAGAATAATGTGTAACTTTGGTAGAATTCAGATGTCTAAATCTATCTAGTGGTTGAGGATAAGAAAACAGTCCCCACTCTGCTTCTTCCTGACTCTGCAAATGCTTAAAGTTCACAAGTATCTAAAACTCGGAAGTAGCTTCTAGTTGCCCTTCTAGATAATTACAAGTTAAGATATCTTTGATGACCTGTAAGCTATTTCTCTTTCATATTATTGTTTATTCTCTTGACACACAAGGACAAAAATAGACATATCTTTATGTAAACATATGCATATACTCATAAGCTGCATTTAGTGCTAGGAATAGATGGATTAATACTTCTGAGGTGTTTATTACCTGAAATTTTCAAAATGGTGAACTATAGCACCAGCCAACACAGTCGAGTTGTATTTTGAGTTTGGTTGTTGTTTTTTTGTTTGGTTTTTTTTTTTTTTTAATTAAAAAAAGTAGAAATATTTTGGGTAAAGTACAGCCTCTTCATCTGATGTTTCATTTTGTTCCTCTGGCACTCTGTGTACATGTTTACTGGCCTCCTCCAAATGTGCATTGTACATATCTACTGCTAGTAATATCCGTTCCTGGCCAAAAATCAGAGCCCCAAATACAGTGTCATCTTGATCGCTGATTTTCTGCTGTCCTCCTGTTGCTGAGTTTCTGAGAACTGCCCTAAGCTGAACCCAGTAATATGTTAGTTGCTATTGCATTGTTAACAATGTTGTGGTGCTTGCAGGCCATTTGCTTTCAGGATGATAGTCCATTCACTTTGTTTTCCTTTAACTGGTCTTTTATCAGCTATTTTGATGGCATCTCTTTTCTCCTGTTGTCTCTGAGGTACTCCAAAATTCTGTCCTTCACTCTGTTTCTCCCACTAAGTACATTATTTCTGGCAGTTCATACATACATATCTGCTCTGTGCTGATTTATGGATTTTCTAATCTCATGCCTATGGTGACATCTCCAATATCTCACCCAGGATGACTCATCATCTCTTTTAACTCAATATGACCAAAAATTAATGCCTTAAATTTTTTTCATAGCTTCTCTTCCCTTCCATCTTTGTTCCAGTTGACAGCTTTGTACAACAGAACTTGAAGGTTGTGTTTTGTTCATTTACATCAGATGTCCCTGTCCTGCTGTTTTTCATCTTCAATGTTCCCACAGTTCACTTTATTTCAAATCTTCCATTTAGGCTCTCATAATATCCTTCAATGACTATCGTCATCTTTTTACTTCCTGCTTTTCCAAATGCGAACATCACCAAGTCTTTTAGAAAAATCAGTCTGTGAGGTTATGTTGATCTGATTCTCATTTCCTTTCTTTACCTTCTAATGCTTTATTGTATCTGTATCTTCTCAGTTTCAAAGCCCAGTGTGACTACTCTTTGTAGAGGTGTTTGATGAATTCTCTTCTGTTCACTTATGCTTAGTGCAGCATCTTTTAGTTTATCTGAAAAGGCAGAAATCCCACTGGAGTAAACCTAGTGTATATTTCACTCCAGGCTTGGGCAGGCTTGTCTACAAGGCATGCTGCTGAGTGATGGCTCTTTGGTGACTTAAGCGAAATGTAGATGGTAGCTAGTTCTCAACTGACAGATGTCTACACTATGTAGTTAGATGTTATAACTGGCAATGATGTCTATTTGGCAGTTTCAGCAGAGGTCAGGCATTGAAAGAGAGACTAAATGATTCTGTCACTCCAAGACTTGGTCATTTCAGAACAGATGGCTTTCTCTGTTTTCTCTATGTATGCATGCTGAGGACTTACCTCTCCATGCCTGCCTATCTAACATGTTTCAGAAATGCTGTGCTAACTTTAAAAGAGATCACATGCCTTGAAAAAGTTAATGCACAAATACCAAAGGTCATAATTTTCTGGCAAAAATGTGATGATCTCACCCGTCAGCATTTGTCCTTCACTTACTTGTGAGAATCTCTGCTTCAGCTATTGATCCTTGTCAGTAACATATCTTAACTTCACTTTTTTTTTTTTAACCTTTACCATTTGTCCACACTGCCTACTTCTGCCCTTTAAAATGTACCAGGTAATAAATATGGTGAAAAATGATTTTTGGAAGCCCTACTTCAGAGACAGAAATAAAAAAAAAATTTGGCCACTTTCTAAATAGTTTCACTCAGTTCAGGTAATTCAGAATTAAATCTTACAGCCAGCTACGCAAATCTATGAATCCAAGGTTCTCCATATATTCATTGAGCTCGCTGCAGGACTAGGATCCTCAGAACATGTTGCAATATGATTTGACTGTTTAATGTATAAGGGATTTAATGACTATTTCTAGTATAGTCTTAACATTCTGACCTATCATTTCTGAATAGTGGCGGAGAGAAAGGTGTAAATTTGTATTTCAATGAACTTACACACCCTATTGACAGACACTTCCCAAGGACTCTCCTCAGATTGGAATAATAATGCACTGAACACCTTCACCAAGAGGACAAACAGTTGACAGGTGTCAAGGAGAGAGGGAGGCTGATGAAGCATCTGCAAGTTGAGTTGTGTACCAGCAACAAAACATGACAAGTTATATCACAGAAGAAAAATGTAAGGTTTGATGAGGTGTAACTCATTTGTGTTTCATAATCCTGGAAAGCAGCAGCAACAAAAAAAGATGCAGTTTCATCTCAGTGAGCAGGAAAATGGTGATACATTTACAAAAGTAAACAAGGCAAAATTAATGACACTAAAAAAAGACCTATTATGCTGAAGTTGGGAGCAAGCACCACCGTGAAGATTTATAATATGGAAAAGTGATACAAACTTAATATATTATTTGTATTTCTGTTAACATTTCATCTCTCTTGTCTTAATTTGTAAGGTGATTTCTAGAAAATAACTGAAATGTTAATTTAACATGTTTTCAGTGAAAGATAAGTGTAATTTTAATACTTCTTACTCTAGTCTCATTGTGTATGGTGCATTGTGTCCTTGTCAGATTTTAGCTTTTGAATATGTCTATTCTAGAACAGGAACTCTGTCTCTTGGGTTTTATAGCACACAACACAGTAAGACCTGGTTCTGACTGAGCCTGTTATTGCACAGGGCAACATGAACAGTACCAAAACACCAGTAACCAAGTGCAAGTAAGGTCCCCATGCACTCTTTTCCTCATCTGGTTAGGGGCAGATATGCAGAATTTGATATTGGATTCTGGCTTCTAACACACTACTGAAAAGAAAATTGGGAAGATTACTGTAAATTAATCTCACTTTTAGTGTCATTAGCTTTTGCCTTTCATATTCTGTTTTAAGACCTAGGAGAAAAATGTGGAGAGAATGGTAGCAGGGCATTTTCTGAAGTGTCCTGCTGTCAGAGGTAAGGTGGTGCAGGACTCACAGTGAATGTCTTAAAGTCTGCTTGCACTCTCATATCTTCACAGAACTACTCCAGCTTTCTCCTGTTTATCTTTAAAAAGAAATCCACATAGGGATAACAAACAATAATCTTTCTTCCTTGAAGAACTAAGTCTGTGAGTCACGTCTAGGATTCTTCCATACTTGCCCTCACCTTTTCACTAGAAGGGACAGTTAGACCCAAATTCATTTGCTGAAAATGTAGAGATTTTTAGTGTTTTCATTAAAGAGTAAAGATCTGAATCATGTTTTTATAAATAATATAAAATGCCAAAGAAGAAAAAAAGTATATTTACAAAACTGTCCTACAGAGGGCTTGAAGAATGAGCATGATATGAGTTTTGGAAGTAACTTTTCCTTATTGAGAACCAATGACGTCCTGACTTCAGTGTTCATCTGATAAAATCTATTACTTTGTGAGGTGTGAGCTGGACAGTTTATACTGTTGTTTGTTTTTAGTTTTTAACACAATGCATATTGAATTATGTCAGACCAGAACAACCCTTTAGAGACATGGATTTATTTACTTAAGATCTACAAGCTTTTTTGTTAGTATTCACTGTAAATCATCCCAGGAGCCTCTAGCATCTAGCAATTATTTAAATTTTGAGATTCATTCAAATACTGTCACCTTTATTTCTGGTATTTATTAGCGCTCTCTGTCACTTTTACATCTTCTTGCCTTTTTAATAATGTTAGAGGAACCACTCATCTGAACTTTCATTTTATTTTACACCTGTTTTTTTCTCCCCTGGTCCAGGAGCTTTATGTACAGCCAATACTTCAGTTTTAATTTCATTCTTTGAAGTGCTCCAAGCAGATCCATGTACAGGTGATCAGACAGAGTAGTACACAGCTCCATGACAGACTGCCACACTTGTGTTGGGAGTAGAAAGACCCAGCTGCTCTCCAACAGGTGGTGAACTGAATGTGATACCAGGGCAAGGCAAGGACCTTGATGGCTGAGACTCAGCCCCAGAGCTCCATGTTGAGACAAGCAGGGTTGGCCTGAAAAAGGCAGCCAGGGTCAGCCAAGGGTCCATATCGCTAGGTAAATCTAGGGTGAAAAGGCAAGTCCAAGGTCGAGCTGCAGACAGAAGTCAGGATCAGGCCCTGTGATGATAACCAGTGATCATCAGGTAAGCCCATAGTGATGAGGCAGGTCCAGAGGTGATAACCAGTGATCATCAGGTAAGCCCATAGTGATGAGGCAGGCCCATGCTCAACGTGGGAAGTCAGTCCAGGGGTTAGGATCTGGATCAACAGGATCCATGGCCATGTACGAGCAGAGCTGAACTGAAACGGAGCCCCTGGACACAGAGGGGTGGAGGCCCCAGGTGGGGCTAGTCAGGGCCATTGAGAACTGTTAGTGCACACAAGGCACTGACAGAATGTTGAACAATATCTACAACACACCTCATGGCATATGGTCTGTTATAGGATCTCTCTGAGCTCTGGGACACTATCTTTAGACATGCGAAGTGTCACTACAGAGCTGACAGCAAAATATTTTTCCATTTGAGATAGTGGCTCCTGTCTTCTGATGAACTAAAAAAAATACCCTCTTTTTTAATCTCCCTGATCTCCTAAATACAATTGTAGTCGAGTTCTTATGTCAATGTGCATTTTAATAGCTGCAAGGGCAAATGGTTAACCACTGCAATGAATAGAAGCAGTATAATTATATCATGAAAGAATAATCAAGCCCATGGGTTCATCCTGACAATAGATTTGTCTAATCTGGTCTATGTGTCACTTATTTAGTCTCTAAGGATCTGATGCACTTGGCCTCGGGTGAGGGAACCTTAACTCCCTTATGCAATTTATAATAAAGAGTATTCAGTGTTCTGAAATTGTTCAGACTTTTATATTGCTTAGATAAAGTACTTTGAGACATGTGTCATCTGAGAAGATTGAAAGCAGATTGCAAGGATGGCCTGGACAACTATTCTGCAAAAAGAAAAGTGTATTGACCCTTAGCAACACTAAAACTGCAGTTATTTTTAAGGAGTAGACTGTAAAATATGGACAGCAAAAGCCAAATTTGTGCATATGTGGAATTCATGTTTTCCTACATTTCATGTTGTTAAAATTGACAGTGTTATAACCACTTAGAAACATGGCAGTGACTTGGAAAGGGGGACACTGCCTTCTGCTATTTCTATCTGGACTTCTGCTGTGCTATCCACTAGTGTTTAATAAAAGAGCAACTGGAGGACACCAGCCTGTGGGGAAGAAATTGAGTGGTGTGAAGTCTTTGGCAGCCCTGATGGGAGATGTTCTGAGGATGCAAAGATTTACAGGGAGGTTATGGTCCCTATCAAGAACTGTCCTGGGTTGGTGAGGATTAAAAGAGGAAGCTCCTGGAGAAAAAACATATACTATAGATTTTTTGCTGAGTCCAACACACTTTTTGCTGTCCTTCTTGGCCAAAATCACCTCCAGCCTGGTGAGTAAGGATACAAATCACCTGTACTAATTCTTTCAGTTCTTTCACAACTACTAGTTTAGTGACTATAGTCACTATACTGGCAGAAAGGGCAAAGCCTTGAGCTGAATAGGGACCTTTATTCTGCTGTCTGGGTTACACTTTGCTCTGTGCTGAGACTCAGGTTAATGATCATTGCACAGTTGTATCCTTGAAGGAATATTCCCAAGAAGGAAGTTAATTAGGAAGTGTGTCAGAAATAATGCTCTTTACCTGAGAAAATAGTTTGAAGCTACTCCCCCCCCCCCAAAGAAACCAACAAAACAAACTCTGTCTTTGATTTGGAGATGTTCTTCACTTCTTCTCAGATTCTGTTTCTATTTTACAGTGTTCCTGCTGTTTTTCTCTGCCAAGCTATGGTCCATCTGGATGCAATTCCCTATAAAACTGTGGAACTCAGTCTACACTATTTTAATTGTTTAGTATTTCAGACAGTTCTGGGCAGTGAACTCTAGTTAGACATCTCCTGTTTCCTGTCATAAAAAAGGAGAACCCTCCAATAACTAGCTGAAGATTATATGTGTTTTTAAATTCTGCTCTCAACCCTGTGAATAAAGACCTTGCTCACTTTTAGCATGAGGCTAGAAAGAGGACTCTTATCACTAGAAAATCCAGATGAGGACTGAAATTCACCCTTTTCTCAGTCTTTTAAAAATTACAAACATGGGTGATATTACTATGCACTATGTGCACACTAGGAGGGAAGAGGAAGGAAAACAAAATCACTCAATGAGGACTGTTCTGCAGCAGAACCACCTCTACAGCCACTTTTACAAATGCTCATGCAGAGATTGCAACTGCTCTGCACTGGAGCAGAAGGGTGAGAAGAGAGTTAGATGGTGCAGGATCTTTCTTGATCTCAATGAAAAAAAAAAAAAGTAATAAATTAGCTGTTTTAATAAGATTTTTAAAAGATGATAGAAGAAAAAAAGGAATATAGATAGCAACTAAATCTTACATAATTCCTCTTGCTGGGAACTCCACATTTGTGCAGCATCAGATGCACCCTGGATGGATTTTCCCACAGCATGTTGCACACAGATCTTGTCTGTGGAGAGGTTCGTCTGATGCTGCATCAACATGGTGAGTTTGGAATCAGAGAGAATTACACCAGCACTCCACCTCTGAGGATGTTAAGGGATGTTTAGAGAAACAAGTGCTAGGATTGGGCAGGGGGCCAAGAGATCTAAGTAGTGTCTAGATCTTGCTTTCAATGTCTGTGGGAAACCTACAATGTGAATGAAAGAAAATGAGGGAATGCAAGCACAGCTGGCAAGTTTGAAGATCCATTTGCACTCAGATAAACTTGAAGCCTGATGTAAATGGAGAAAATGTCTGAAGTTTTTTTCTGCCACAAAAGAAATGATGAAAAAATGTCATTGGCATGTTGATATATTTAAGGCATGTAAATGTTTGACATTTTTATCATTGTAGTAATGATCTATTTTATAATACTACACAGATGTTTATCTTTTAAATATATACCTGGACATTAATGTGGTTTATAGTGTTAATGGACAGAGACTGAAATTTTAGTTCCATATGAATGTAGCTAAGAACAAGTTGATAATAAGAAAAAAATAACTTCAAAAGAATTCAATTATTTACAGCAATTTTTCATTTGTGATTCTCACATTGTGTAAATATTTTCTTCTCAGCCTGTTAGTAAACTGCTTTATAAATCACATACAGGCTTGTGGCCCAAAGAAAGGAAGGTAATGGTACTGCTTATCCATAGTGATGTGGACCCTATGCACGAGTCACATATATTTTGATTTGTGTCCCCCTTTTTCCCCTGACAATACATTATTTTCATTGGTTAAAGAGAAAATGTGGTACGAAATATTGACTACCCTAGGAAAGTACAATCTAGAATTCAGTAGAATCTGGGAAATACAGTATACTTCCTCCTGACTTTAGTGCAGTTTCTAATTGATTATTTAGAAGTTCAAAGACCACACTGGAAGACTTAGCATGTAGTAACTTCTGGCATCATGGTAAATTGTCCATTAATGTAGCATCTAGAAGGAATGGTTCTTCTGAGAATGAAGCACCGACCCTGGTTGCTTGGTTCAGCTAGCACCTTTAAACAATAATTGGATGCTCTAATTATTGTTTTAAATGGGCAGTACAATGACTTTGGGGCTCACTTCTCTTTTTTTACACTTTCTACCTCTTTACTCCTCATATTTCAGTTTGGGCTACAATTGAACATGTGTCATTTCCATCAAAACTCACTACCACCCATCAGAAGAGTTTTGCTCTTTTGGTGTACTACTGTGAAATTTGTTCATAATTCTGGTTAAGGTGTAAAGTTAACGTATGTTTACAGTCATATTTATGGAGCCAGTTACAAAACTAAGTAACAGATCATGCCCCAAAAGATGCATTGCATTTTTCAAACTGTATGACTGAAGCTATAAATATAAGGAAGATACATATATTTTCAGAAACAAAAATGTAAAGAAGTACAATAAAACAAATGGTCTTTTTTTTTGCGTTTCAACCAAGAAAAATAGTCTATCATATTGGATCTTTGTGTCAGCAAACACTTCCTTGCTATGTCATGGTTTGTCCAATGGTGCTTTTCATTTTGGTTTCAGAAGTGCAGTGTCTTTAGTGGAGGGGACACTAATGTTTTCAAGGGGAAATAAACCCTTGCTATAACTTGCTGTAAGTGATGCTGCTAGGCAAAGTTGGAACGTTTACTGTTTTCATATTTGACATCCATCTTGTAAGTACGTTTAAATATTTCTCAATTCCAGAGGCAGTCACACTATGCTATGAAGCAAGAGTTTATTAAGCTTAACCAAATACATAAAAATTAATTGTAACCATTCCATGCTGAATAATTTATCACATGGCTTTAGCTTGCTAGAAAAATGATGAATGTTCAGAATGTGCTTCTGTTCATTTATCTTTCATATTATAGCATGTGAAGGTAGTAATTCAGCATATATTATGCTAACTCAGCAAAAAAAATTTGACTTCCTGAGCTGACAAACCAAAACTCCTTTAAATTATTAATCTTTTTTGTTAGTGGAGGGACGTCAGGTATAATGTAGAAAGAGGTGTGGCAAAGGTCAGTAAAAGAATAGAATATGACAGGAAACTTAAGTTACTCATCTGGGACAATGCAGGTAGTACTTTCACATGCAATAAGTTATTTTAATCTACAAAAGCAATAATCCTTATGAAAGAAATGTAAATTTTCACTTGAAGAGAAATGACACATTAATTGTTCTCATATGTCTTATCTAGCTGAGTGTACTAACCAAAATAATTAGAATGTTGTAACTTAATGCCAAGTCATTACAAAAATTGTTGAGGTCAAGGACCTGAATACTGTGTAAATGACAAAGTTTGCTCTAATATTTCTGTGGCATGATTAAGAGATCATTTTCTCAGGTGTTGTTCATATGGCAACATTTTAGTTTCTGGAGCATTTTTTTTGTGAGGTTTTACTCTGCTGAAACAGTATTTGTTCCCTAGATATTCTGAATGTGTTTTATTTGCAAAATAATTACACACTGTGGAAAAATGTTATGCAGAACAGACATAAGAATCATTGCAATGTGAGGAGCCCAGTTTCTATAGGGAAATAAGTGTTGAAGTCACTGATCTCTAAAGTTTTTGTTTTTTTGTTGTGTATTTTGAAATTCATAAGAATGAATTTTATAAAAATCCTCAAAGTTTGTTAGAAACTTGTTTTATTGAAGATCAGTTTTAATTGAAAAATGTACCCAACCACTTAGTCCCAACTTTGTTCTCAACTTTGAAAAAATACTTGTGATAATAGTTGTAGCTTCTTCGCAAATATGACTCAAATCTTCTGTTGTCTTGTCTTTTTTTATTAATTTTCCGACAACTCAGTGACCAAGACCTTTAAAGCAATGCAGCAGAATTAGCAGCATAGTTTCTGTTAGTTCTACTGGTAATTGTTTCTAAAGTTTCTAGGTAAGATTAAAAAATACCTTCTCAAATTCCATTGGGTAGAAGAGCTTGGATTAATGTAATTTTTTGGCTGTGGCCTGAACCTGCATACCAAAGGTCAATAATCAGATTATTTATAGCCTCCTTTTTTTTTTTTTTTTTTTTTTCTTTTCTTCATTTTGTGTTTTCTGCTATTAATCCTGTGAAGTGCTTCATATAAGCATATCCTACATCTCTATTGAAAGAGAAAGCTTCTCATCTCACAGTAAGGTAGTGGTTAGAGCACTGCCTAGCACACAGCCAACATAAGGGCAATTTTGCTTGGTTCAAAGCAACAGCTTGAATTTCAGTCTTTAGCCTCCCAAATGAGTATCCTGGTGCTTTTGGAATATAAAATTTACCTTCCCTCTTTCTTTCTGAAATATTCTAAAGGTATCTGATACCTGCCAGGGAAGAACAGAAACTATATCTAAGCATGTTCCTTGAAGGAAAAAAAAAAATCAAACCACAAAATTCTTAGTTAAATTGATCTCAAATTATTTTGCTTATTAATTTCTGTCTGAATGTTTTCTATAGCAAAGCATGCTCAGAACTAAAGAAAAACATTGCAATAAAAGAAAGTATTTCCCTAACATAAAAATATTTCCCTACCACTTCATAGTGGATTATCAGAATTAAAAAAGTGAAATTCCTTCCATACTGAGAAGAAGCAGGTTTTTACTTTTATTATGAAGTGCCAGGAAATGTAAAAGCATTTTTTCATGCTGATTTTGTTACCATATTTCATTTTTTTTCTACCCTCCACTTATGTTCTAATCAAAGAATATCACATAATGGTCCTAGGTATTTCACTTCCTAGCGCATAGCAGTGTACTCTTCACTTTTATCTATCTGACTTCTGTAGTTTAGTAGACACAGTTCTGTTCCAGGCAGAAGTGGCCAGCTGGGCTCTTTTAGAAAGTTTATGTCTTTTTTTTTTTTTTTTTTTTTTTTTTTTTTTTTTTTTTTTTTTAAAAAAAAAACCCAAAACCCCAAACCCACAAATATTTGCACAGCCCAGTGCATTAGAATCAGATTCAGACTGTACAAGGAGGTTAATCAGGTAAAATCTTTCCTTAAGGTGTTGAAGAAATATTTCCACTAACACCTTTGGGTTTAGAGCAAGGAAGGAGACCCAATCCAGTGACCGCCTTCACTGCCAAGAGTCCTGCTTGTGCAAACAGCACATAATCTACCACTGTGCATCAAGGCAATGACATGAATGTGTTACCTTAATCTATCCAGTCACCTAAAGTGACATAAATTGGCACAACATGCAGGTTCTGAGAAGTTCATTAAGCTGCGTACAGTGGATTTGTGTGACTCATACCTATTATCAATCAGAGATGCGAGACTGTCAAGGCAGAATTACAAGTGGTAAATTGAAAATTTATGACAATGAGGTTGGGAAAAAGTGCATTTTTTATATGATGGAAGGGAATATGAGGGAGAAAGACTTCATACAACAGATTTTGGACAATACTAGCCATGGCCTTCACAAAAACCTGAAGGCACCCAACATTATGGCGTATCACATCCTTTGAACAATGTAGACCAGACTTGAAATGTAGCCACAGCTTTGATCCCTGGCCCAATTTCCTGCAGAAGCTGGTTCTACATAACATGCCAGTTCTGGGACCCTCTGCTCTTTTCTTGGGAGTCCTTGTGACAATGTAGCTCCATTAGGATGTTCTGAAGTGTACCTGTATAGTCAAATTCTTAAAAGACCTTTAAGGAGGATTATAATGATCTTTCTATGGCCTTCATAATCTCCTACCAATGCAGCAGTTAGCAACATGCCTCAGCTTCCTAAAAAATATTAACTGTAGATATAAATGCTTAATAGCATCACAGTAAGCATGCAGATGGAGAGGAAGAGTAAAGCGAGAAGAAAGAAGGCATTTAGGTGCTCAATTACCACAAAATTATATGTGAGCGAAGAGTTTCTTGGTCTTGTTATTGTTCATCTATCCGCTTCCACTCCCTCACCTGTACTACAGCTGCCTGTTGATCCATGCCTAGGATGGAGATAAGAAGATCTACAAAAGGCTGTTGAAATATCCTGGGACTGCATCAAATTTCTTTCCTTAGGCAGCCATTGCTACCTCAAATGTAACTGTGGCGACTAGGTCTACAAAATTAGACTCAAATGGCAGAATGTCTTCTATGAAATGATGGCGAGAAACACGAATCAATGAAGATACTTGAATAGCTTTAAGTAATGTCAGGTTTCCTAGAGAAGAATCATCAAGGCTGACATTTTGTGGTATAAAATGTAAAAATTCTTGCTGTGCTAACATACAGCTTCCACATTGTGAACAAATGCAAATGTAGTCAACAGAAGAAAATTATTCATATACAGGAAGCAGCAAATTCGCGATTACTTGACAGACCCATATAAATTGCCATCCGCTATGATCCCAGCACTTTTATTAAGCTTCTCAGCAAGAAATATTTTGGCAGTATGTTATTAAAAATATATATGCATTCAATGCTCTTTATCTTCAACAGTTAGAATTTATCAGGGCAAGGCACCAAGACATTAATACGAGATAGAAAAAACTAAGATCTGCTATTAGCAAATATGTTGTCTGATGCTGAACCAAGAAATATAGTAATGTCTTTACCTTATAATTCCTTTACTTGGAATTCTGGGTTATATGCAGAACCATATCTCCATACTGGTATTCATGTTGCAACACAGCAATGAATTATGTCTTCTAGTAAACAGGCATTTGATTAAGCAATGTCACAGACTTGAGCCATAGCTATGCAACCACCTGATATCGCAGAATCACAGAATATGATGTTGTCTCCACTGCTGCTAAAAGATGTTGTTTCTCACCCTTTGTTATGGCCTCCCTTTGAGTTGGTTTGCTAAGGATCTTTA
Organism: Athene cunicularia; assembly: GCF_003259725.1. NCBI lineage: Eukaryota > Metazoa > Chordata > Aves > Strigiformes > Strigidae > Athene > Athene cunicularia. Next base: position 77,306,552 of record NW_020799095.1, on the reverse strand, counting down.
GCCCAATGCAAGGAGATTCTGAAAGCAGGACAAAAGTATAAAGCAGTTACTTTCTGGCTACCACATACCCTGATGTGATGAGCTACTAGGTTAAACATAAGCATGCTCACCACCCTGATGAGGTGTCTGAAGAGTCTTTACTGGCCAGACAGGAGGGGAAGTTTCCTCACTGGAAGGTAGCTGCTGCTGAGTTGTTGTCTTACACCAGCTCCAGCAAAAACTGGTAATCCTGACAGCTCCATTTGATGACCTGATGATTCCCAGTGAGGTCCTAAGTAGGCTGACCATCCTGATTAGGCTTGTTTTGGTTTGTTTTCTTATTTTGGATCTTTCGTCTTTCCATGATGGTCATTTCAACCTTGAAACGTTGAGCTATTGCTGATTGTGTCTCAGCAATGCTATCTCAGCATGTAACATTTACCTTCTTACCTGTCTGTTAGACAGCTCTTTCTGAGTCCGGGTTATGCAGCTGTGCCAGATAAGAACAGGGCCTTGGATGCTTGGTGCTCAGACACCTGAGCAGTTGTGTACGTGTGTGTACGTATGTGCTGGCTGACAGCACAAGCTACAGAGATAGGGGGTGATGCCACCTTCCTTCTTATGGCTGCTTGGCTCCTCCCCCTCTGTGCTGTCATTGCTGGGGCTTGTGTACCTGTGCAGTGAGCCAGCTCGGTTCAGGAAACTGGAAATTAATCCAGCTGCTGGTGCAACCAGCTACTTACTGCAGTCCAGTCAGCAGGGCTTCATTTTGTGAACTGGAACACTGAAAAGAGAGTAAACTGCTTATGAAAATGAGTAAAGGTGGCTGAAGAGTGAGAAAAAGGTCAGAAGAAGAGGAACACTTTGTTTAAAGACAAAACCCTACTTTTTTTCCCCTGCAAATCTCCCTCACGGGCTTCATATCTAGCTGATCTACAAGACAACGGTATTTCCAGACTCTATTACTAGAATTACTCCAGGTTCTTAAAAAAATCACCATTTTGAGTTGTTTATCTTTCTATATTTAGTGGATGATTTATGACTGAGAAGCCCAGTATGCTGATTGCTACAAACACTGTAGTACTTTCTAATCAGAAAGTCCTGCTTTCCTGGGTTGCAGCTCGGTCCTACAGGAGAACTGAAATTAGTCCACATATCCAGCACTGCTCAATATTGCCGTGCTTTCAAGAATCCACTGCATTCTGTAACAAGAGATTTCTATCAGCTTGTTAAATACACCAAACAGATCACTAATATGCATTATTCTGTGGAGTCTGTTACACAACAGACCAACAATATCCTTTTGAGTCTCATGTTCCTATTTAGCAAATTCAATATTTTGTGAGTGAGACACATGAGGGTTTTTTGTAAAATGTTAAAATTCCTATGGCATCTAAAGATGCACATCTATAAATGGACTATATTGTCATCTGGTTACTTTGTTTTAAGTTAAGTTATGTAAATGCATGTTTGTTTACTGATTTATACAGTTTAGTTTACTATATTTAAGAAGTTGTCTAGCTATCTGTCCCAATTCAAGTAGAGAAAAAAAACACATAATTTCTAAAACAGAAATAGAATCAACCTCAAGGAATTTACTTTTTTTTTCTAATTGAACATCTGGTTTATGGATTACATCTATTTTCATAGTCACATATTTAGAAAAAAACACATTTCAGCCATCTTTGGGCTGAGTTTCTGATAATATTTTAGCATGTGATATTCTTGTGCAGACAAGTTTTTATCCATTATGCAGAATTTACTCCCTATTTGATTTTATATTTTATTTGAAAAAATAAAACAAGCAGTTCTTCTGAAAATACAGCAAAATAAAGAAAAATCCAAACTTTAAATAAAATCATATGTCTTTGGTGATAACTCTAATATGTTAAGGTATATCTGAATATCTGAAAAAATGTTCTTAATGTATTATGAGTCTGATATACATTGTGAAATTAGAGACACCTGTTTTTGTCATTGCATTCCTGTTCATATATATCACAGTTCCATGTGACATGAATATATTGAATAGAACCATAGGAAGAAAAATATGAGAAACGAGAGATCTGCCAGTGTGTCCTGTCCCCCTTCTGTTGGAGAGGAATTTTTTTATCATTCTTCCAGACTGTTCCTTTGTCAGCAGTTCCATAATCTAAAAACATACATGGCGGGGGGAAGGGGGGATATTTTTCCAGTTATTCTAGATTTTCCTTCTTCGGCTTTCATTACTTTGTTCATCACTTACAAACCAGGGCTACCTTCAGTAATCTATCATTTTCTTCCTTGCCTCTTGGTACCAATCTCAGATATTATGATATTTTTTTCTAGCACCTAGCAAGTTATACACAAGGTTCATATAACCTGTTCCCAGCCAAAGACAAGTATCCTTTTGCTCCCCTGGATTGTGGTGTGACAGTCTGGCACAAGTTGGTGCAGCTTTCAAGGGCATTAGAGCTCCTCATAGCCTATGGAGTTGTGTGACACTGAGGGGTCCTTGGTGGTCCCTGTCATGCCAAAGCAGCTATTCTGGAGTGCAATATCTATCTTTAGAGCAAGGTGTGTACTGGAAAGCAGCTTTCCACATAGGAACAATTTGGATTACTCTATTTATATATCTTTTCAGGGAAAGAACATGTTAAGTAGGACTGAGCAAATGGAAGATGGTAGCTTGGAAAGAAGTGTCTCTGAAAAGGATTTAAAGCAGCAGAATTGACAGACAAACTCAGTATGAGCTCCTGTGCTGTAATGTGGCCATTTAAGGCTAACACAATCATTGGTTGCATGAAGAGAGAACACTGAGATGGTGTACCTCTGCACGGCACAAGTAAAGACACACTTTTACTTTGGACTTGAGGCTGCCTTTGTGCTGATTTATATCAGACACCTACCTTTTCCTTTCTTGATTTAATCAATATTCTTGTCCCACAAAACCAGCATTATGACTCCAGTCTGTCTGTCATCTCCTCAGGTACAAGTTTCACCCTGCTCATGCATTCACCTTTTTTTTTAAGCAATAACTTAGTAAGTTGGTGATGACTAGCTTTTGCAACGTAGATGCAGTTCATGTAGCAGAAAAGTATATTAAACAATAAGCAATCCTTGTCATCACTGTTCAAGGCCCTGTCTGTGACTGGTCTGTAACTGATCAATGAACCACTACAATGGCAGAAGGCTCAGAGGAGATGGGAAAGGTGACTAGCTCGCAAAGTTCAGCGAGTGATGTAGGGAATGTTCATCACTGTTGCAAAGAAAGCTGAACTTAGCATAAGGGGGACTGGAGGGTTGCCTTTCTTCTGGAAAAATGTCTGCAACAGTTGAGTCATTCAACCACCTATGTTGTTGGAGTCAACCAACTGGTTATATTAATTGGGTGAATCAAACCAACCTGCTGAATGGATCAACTAATTGTACACCTGCTTGTCCCTCAGTTAATGAAAAGAGTGGAAACAGTTGCACAACTTGTAATAGAGTACCCAACATAGAGTGCAACCAACACAGAGTATAAAAATTGAACCACAAACAAAAAGGATTTTGAAGTGGGTAACATACTTGATATGGGTTCAGGCCACACACTCCTTCACAGCACCTGAGGATACCTAGTGATGGTGAATGTATTATGGAGAATTATTTTAGTACTGTGATCAAACTATATATTGCAATTCCCATACTCTGATTATTTGTACTTGTGTTGTGATTTAAGTATGTTTTTGTATCCCACTGCAAAATACAAACCCTATGTAACATCAAAAGAGACTCAATTAAGTAAATTTGGTGTTAAACTTTAAATCCTCCATGTGTGGAATAGCTAAAGCAAAGTGGTCAAAATACTGGACTCATGCTGATACAAGTCTGTCAGATCTACATTCCAGAATGTGTTTCATTGCCAGTATCTGTGTTCTGTATTTGATCTTTCTTTACACATAGGTTTTTATTTTCCATAGGTGAATGTACTTTATTTACAGTAATGATTCACAGCAATTCCTTTCATCTTCACAGTGGTTTGTCCAAAAATTATCACTCATTGAGGCAGGAAAACAGAAGTATATAGCAAGGATACCTTGATATAACAGTCATTTGCCATATTTTGTAAGTTAATATTATGTAACTTGTCAATATATCTGTCTCTGAGAAAAATCTATGATTCCAAATCATAAACTTCATCACAAAAGACTGGTACCGAATTTATGCAAATTAATCTGGTATCCGTATTTCAAGAAGATTATTTAAAAAATAGCAAAAATTAGAACAGATACACAAGCAGTATTTGTGGGCTAAAGGGAATGACTTACAGTAAATGGCTTAGCTCAGCCTTTTTTATCTTTTCAAGAAGATTTGAGTTAAGTTGATTGTATTGTATTAATACTTTCTCATGCAGAAAATATCTGTTCCTGAGAAGATTTTTTATTTCATGGAGAATAGCATAGTAAAAAACTAAAGCCACAGAAATTCAAATTAGAAATTTTACATAGATGTTTCACTGTGCAGATATTCATCCAAAGGGACAAAGTTCTGTAGGCAGTAGTGGACTTTCAGTCTTCAATTCTTTCAGCTGAACTCAGATACCTACCTGACAGATGTATTTTTGACAAAGACAGTTTATTGCACTCAAGAGGGAGTTAGCTGAGGGAAATATAATGGCCTGTGATTACAGGATATCAAACTAGGCAAGTTAATGGTCCCTGCAAGCTTTATGCTCTATGAATCTATTTGTTCCTGTTATGCTGTACAGAGATGCATAAACCCAGCCAAGAAAAAAACTGAGACAAGTCTGAAACATTTTCCCTTAAAATTTTTTTCTGGTATTTAAAACATGGAACCTAGAATTGTAATGGACCACTGGGTTCATTGATTCTAGTCTCCTGTTTTGACATGTCACAGTATTTTATAATCATTTTGGAAACAGCCCCAACTGTTCCTACTCAAAGGCTGATTCAGAGCCTGACAGCTCTGCTGACTGAATTTCCATTTCCATCTATTCATGGCTACCTTAACATCTATACATTCTCATGACAGCATTGTCCTTCAGCTTATGTTCCTGATGTATGTGAACATATTTATGTAGAAGAGTCATATCTCTACTCAATTTTCAGTTAGATTGGTGGAACTGCAATTTTTTTTTTTTTTTTTTGTCTTTTCTGATAATGTATGTCTCTGTTCTCTTATTTACCCCAGCAGTCCTTCCCTACATTTGTTTCAGTCTGAGCTCATGAGTGTTGAAGGATATTTGTATTGTTTGTTGTATTTTATTCCTTTTTTTCTTCTCCATCACTGCTCTCCTGTTCCTTTTTCATCCTTCACTATTCTCTGTTTCATGATCTGACCTATTCTTCATTCTTCTATTGCTTTCATACACTTATTTCTTTCCTTTTTATCCACCCACTCTGCTCTGATTCCTCATCTATTCTATCAACCTGAAGTTTTAGAAGTGCCACACTAGATTATATCAAAGTCTTTAACTAGGCTAGCATCCTGTCTCCAACAGTGGCCAGTGGTCATAAATACACAGGTGAAAATATTTTGTTATACTGTGGAAATTCTCCTAGTCTCTGGTAAATTATGATTTCTGGGTTAGAGATATCTGTGTGTTTCATAATGCAATCAACTTTTCTTCAACAATCAGCCAACCATTTACTGAACTACTGTCAACTTTACCACAACATTCAGCAACAAAATGTGTCCAGAGTTAACTATATGTTATATTTCTTTACATTAGTTCCGAATTTGTGTTTGGTATCACTTAGTCCTTATATTGGAAGAGACACTGAACAGCTGCTCATAACCCTGCTTTCTTTAGCAAACTGAGAAGCACTAATATTATTTAGTTTTATTTTGTAATGAAGCTATTTCAGTTGTTTGTCTACTCTTGTCATTCTTTACTATTTTCTAATCTATTCCATCTTTTTTCAGAAGAAGGCACTGGAACTATACAGAGTACTCCAAGAGCAGGTACACATTTCCAGTGTACATTGATATTATCATGTTTTCTGCTCTATTTTATTTTATTCCCAGAGTTGCCTGGTAAGCTGTTTTCTTTTCGCCAGATCTCTGAAGACTGTTTCCTAAGTGGTAATACTCAATTACCACTCAGCACATGCACAGAGTCAATCACTCTGCATATAGTGTTAGGTTTTTTTCTCTCTCTGTCTTATTACTCTGTTTTACATAGAATGTCATCCTGCTCCTTCACTCTTCTCTATCAGTCAGTCTCATAAGGCCTTCCTGCATGTTCAGTCATTGCCTTTATCATCCCAAATACTCCAAGGTATCCATCACCTCAATATCCATAGAGACTTTTCACATCTTTTATGAATATGGTGATCAAATTGTACTCCACTTGCAACTTCCATATATGCAGATAACTGATCATTAATTCCAACCTTTTAATAATTATTCATTCATGTGAAGGACTTGCTTCTTATCCCATCACAGAATAATTTATTGAAGAGCATTTGATGACCGATCTTGTTGAATGCCTTTAGAAAGTCCAAATAGACTTGATGAAAATAGGATGTTTATCTTCTCTAACAGTGTCTATGTTTTTTTTAGAGATATATGGTACATATTGTAACTCTACAAATTTTTTCTTGACTTCCCCAGTGCCTGACATCTATCTATGACTTCTTTAATTCTGTTTTTTTTTTTTTTTTTTTTTTTTTTTTTTATCGTGATTGCCACTGATTTGTCTGTGTAAATGTCAGAAGTATTTGTCTGCAGTTATTGGATCCCACTAATATAAATAAAAATTAGCACTGTATTCTGGTTTTCTGACAGTTTTATAAGATTTTACAAACCTGAGTTACTAGTTCAGATATTTTATCCTACAGTCTCTTAGGAACACCTGGGTAAAAATTGTATTGTGACAGTGCTTTGATATTATTGACATTTTCTTTGAATATTCTACTTACATTTCAGTTTTAGATTTATTTTTCCATGGCATCTCCCATGTCATGGAAAATTGCTCTGTAATGCCAATCTTAACATCAACACCTAACCCCTAGCACAAGCCCTAAATCCTATCACAAACTTCAACAAGTAACCATATTACAAACCCTATCCTAAGTAAAACTCAAGCCATAATTAAACCCCTAAATGCTTAATCCCAAACCAAAACCAAACCCCTAACCTCTAACTCATGCTGTAACCCCAGAGTCCTAAATCTGAATTTACAGATGATAGCATTAGGGTTAGGTTTCAGTGAAAGAGTTTAGGTTTGGTTTTGAGTTTGTGTTTAATGTTAAATTGAGGATTTGATTTAATGTTGGGTATGAGGGTAACAGGAAATGGCTAAGGATTATTGCCAGATTTAGTATTAGCATTTGTAATTATGATTATGGGTTTGGGCAGAGTAGAACTAGAGTTCAGGTTAGAATAGGGTTAGGAGTTATGGCTATGCTTGCAGCCAACAATTTGTGTTATGGTTTGGCTTTATGTTTACAGTTCAGGGACATGATTTGCGTTAAGGGCATTTATGTTTGGAGTTCTGGTTTACCGTTATTGTTCACATTTAGATAATTGGCTGGAGTTCAGTGATTGGGTTTGGGTTAGGATTTGGGTTTGGCTTAGCATAGTGGTTGGGTTAGGTTTAGGGATAGCTTTTAAGGTTAGGTTTTAGGATTAGTTTAAGACTGTTATAATTTAGGTTTAGGTTTTGTGTTTTAGGGTGCAGTTGTATTGTTGAATAAAATTAAAATTATGTTTAAAATTTGAATTAGATTTAGGATTTGGGTAAGAGTTGTGTTTAGGGCCTGGTTTAATTTTAGGATTAGGGTTAGGACTACGATTAGGTTTAAGACTATGATTAGGGTTATGGTTTGACTTGGTCAAGCATTAAGGTTTATTATTAGTCTTTTATTTTTAGTGGTTGTTATGCTTAGAGAGATTACATTTTTAGCATTTGTTTGCACCCAGTTTTTATCAAGGCTATACTGAGTTGGAATTATTCTATTTCTGGATCATCACATATTTGAAGCCAAATAAGCAGTTAAAAATATTCTTATGGATAAGAAAAACAGATATATACAATTTGGCTTAGAAGAAAATGATCTCAAGTATACACCCAAGTTCTGTAAACATTTTTGTCTATATTTTTCATTAGGACCAGTTAATGAAAACTTTCAGCAAAAGAACAATAAAACTTTTGGAGGTACTGTGTATTAAAGAGCTGATGGTGTGATAAAAGCAGCATCAACTCAGGCAGAACACAATCAGAAATACAAGTGATGGCAAGGACCCAAACAGACTATGTGAAGTGAAATCAAGATATTACCCAGCCTGCAGAAATCTAAATTCCCATGAAATCCCTTCTGTCTTCAGAAGGAATACAAGCAGATGACGGCAAAATTAAAATCGTGGCCAATATAAACCATTCACCACTAACATAAGCACCAAGAACATAACATTTGTGTAGATACTTGGATTGCTTAAAGTTTTGATGTGGTACATACTTTTAGAAGAAGCCTGGACTGCTTTACAGAGCTGATTGTTTTGTAGCAACACAGCTTGGCTAGCAGTCACAAAAAATGCAGTCATAAACACAAGCAAGACTCCTAATTAGTCAGGATATATGTTTCCAGAAGTCCAAGTCACCATTGAGACAAAGGGATCCTGGAATGGATTAGGAATTCACCTGGTGTAAAATCAAGGTCCTGTTTCATGTGTAACCTGAGCTTTCATATCACCCAGATTATTACCAAGAAATACTGGCTACTGTATTTTCAATAGGCTTTTTTTTCTGTGTGAATGTAAAAAGCAGATTTCAGAACTGTCATTTAGCAGGCATTGCTGTGACCCTCTAAACCTCTAACAGCTTTACTGAGCTTGAGGCAAAACTCAAGGAATGCTATGACTTGACAGACATCCATGACACCATTTCGCCTTCAGGACTGCAAGGCATGGAAATAACACTCCATGATATACAGAAAAATGCTAACTATAAGTCAAGCCTCAAAGCTGAGAATAAGCCACATTTTTTGGTAGTGTTACATGTTTCGCACAAATATCTTATTAATGCAAAACATCACATAAAAATTGCCTGGCAGATGTGTCAGAATAAGCATGTAAGAGACAGTCACCTCTGTGGTGTTATATGAATATCTGGAATTTATGCTACTATCTTCTGAGAATGTAGATTGTACAGCTGTCTTTGGATGTTGGTACCCTGACACACTTGGCCTACTTACACAAAGAGGTTGAAACAGTGGCGATGACCCAGTAGATTATGACCAATGGTCCACACAGCCCTGTTTGACCTTTCCCCATACAGATTAAGTTTAAATGACCAAACTAGAGTTTATGTAAAACATTGTTTCACAGGAAAGATTTAAGAATGAAGAATTATTTATTTACTATTATTTAATTAATAGTTAAAATTAGTTCTGATAACTCACTAGAGTTATCACTCTGATTGGAAGAGCTCTTTCATGCAGTGCACCAGCTTGCTCAGGGTCTGTAATGTGAAAATATCTGTACAGGCCACAGTTTTTGTCTCATAAAGAGTGTTCTGGTTCAGTTTGGTGTTCACAATGATACTCTGTGATCCCTATGAGCTGACACTGCAGATGTAAGAAAGTTCACTCACAGATTTACCCCACATGACTGCAGAGAACTCTCCCTTTTTCTTCAGTTCTGAAATTGAGATTATAGTTCTGAAACAGTTGATGTGACTCCCACGTGCTAAATTCCGATCATCAATACTTGCTTATGTTGTTCAATAAAGCACAGAGTAAAGTCTGCAAATGTATCACTGATTCAAAGTATGTATGTGGAAAGCAATATTGCATCTTTGGAGATACTGATTTGGGCAGCCCTGTAGGTCCTAGGCTTTGCCTGAGCTAATGGCCTTTCCCTTGTGTAGAAGGCACTGTCCACGTGCTGTGCCTCCTGCAGTGTTCCCACATCATTCTTTCCCAAAGATATACACCCTTACAGATTGTATGGTGTGCCGAGAATCGAAGATAAAGATATTCTGTTTTCTATTGACACATGCAAGCTTTTGAGGTGGAAGAAGCCTGCTTTCACACTGATTTCCATAGACATTCTGCTAATGTTAATTAGCAGGAACTGAAAGAAGCAATGCCTCAAACATTCATTGACACAAAATGTCAAGTACAAGCTGTGGCCTTTGTGCTCAGTCTAAGGAATGCCACCCAAGGAAGCAAGGAGTATATCAAAGGACGCGCTCCCCACTCCTTTGCAGTTGATATTGACAAATTCCTTAGATAAACCTCAAAGAAGGGAAATGTGGGCTGAGTGAAATCGAATGTTTCTCATCAAGCACAAGGACCACTAATTACTGGCTCCATTGTGTAAGCCTGAAGAGGTGATAAGGACTGACAAGAAGTGAGCATTTCTGCTCCAGAAGCTGGATGATTTTTCAAGGAACATGAAGTCAGCAAAAATCTGTGGGATCTGAGGAAAAATAAAGGTGTGGGTGTGAGCACAACCTTTGACTCAACTGGACAAGGGGGTTGGTGCACCCTCAATGTATGAGCAGAACCCATGCTCCATCTTTTCCTCATCTCTGACAGAAATGAGTTTGTGGAATACCTGCTTCTCTTCCTCTACTGTGCTAATTGGCTGATAAAGTGAACTTAAAAGGCAGCAGAAAACTTTGCTGTGTGTGCACCCACAACCCAAGATTACTGCATCTGAGACAACACTGGAACCTGGGATGGTGAGTGGATGTCTTTTTTTTTTCTTTTTTTCCTTTTCCTTTTCCTTTTCCTTTTCCTTTTCCTTTTCCTTTTCCTTTTCCTTTTCCTTTTCCTTTTCCTTTTCCT
>NW_020799095.1:77217158-77295745 GCF_003259725.1 Athene cunicularia | reverse complement strand
TCTTTCTCTTTCTCTTTCTCTTTCTCTTTCTCTTTCTCTTTCTCTTTCTCTTTCTCTTTCTCTTTCTCTTTCTCTTTCTCTTTCTCTTTCTTTTTTAGATTTATAAGACCACATTGCTTATTATCTTTTTTAATTTTAAGCCGTTTCTACCAAAATAAAACATCTAAACTGTTCATCTGGTGTTGTTTCACCTTAATTTAACTCAAGGGGATCACAGAAACTTTATGACTCTCTGGGCTCCCAGTCTGGGTCATAACAATGGAATGCAAGCAATTCTAAGACTACTGAATTCAGAGAAACTTTCTTAAACTGACATTTACCTGATTGCATGTAGACTTTGTCAACATTGAAATTTACATTACAATAATGCAGGTGTAGACATTGCACTGTAGATATCTCATGTACTGTTAGTTGTCTAGATTCCTTTTATGGTCAGGTAGAGAAAGAGGCAATCACAGAGTTAAATTATTCTTGTTGGAATGCAAGTATCCAGCATATATCAGATAGTTCTGAAAAACTGTCCAAAGTTATAGCAGATTAATCTCAACCCTAATGTTCCCAAGATGTTAGTTTATACTATACATGATTTTATTTTATAAAGAATGGTGTGCTGGCATTTTAAAATCACAATTTAAATTTCCATGGCTTTGTGGCATCTTGTAATTTCCTTGTGCTAAACTGTATGAGACACCATAGAAGTGTTTGTAGTCAAACATGACTTACTAGTATGTTGCTCTTTTCCTGTTGAACATATTGCTAAAAGAAAAACAAAAGCCTCTTTCACATGAAGATAGATGCAGTCACAGTTCATCTTTCTCATCCTTTGGATAATGTGTTGTACATTACAAAGGCCAACACTTGTCATGTGTTTCTGCCTACATACTATCTTTTACCTATTACTATATCAATGGTGTCATCTGTAGGTCACTTTATGATGTTAATGTTTATAATTTGATTCTTTCCCTAATGAAAAAGAAAATAAATCCACTTCATTTTGATTTACAGCTGGTTTTATGTGTCAGTAGACAAAATTTCCACAGTGATTTTCCAAGGAACATGTCCCTTCCAATTTGTTAGGGATTGACCATGCCAGGAATTTTTTATGCCATTATGTAAGTTATATATCCTATCCTATTTCAGCCGTAATCTTGCACAAACTTTATTACCAAAAATATGAGCCCTAATGACATTTTTCCAAATCACTGGTCTAGTAGGATTTTACTTGTAACTTTAGGACAAAGTCCTCAAGGGATGACAGCCAATTACACTGCAATTGTCCAAGATCAGTTACTATATCCATGGTCAATTATGTAAGCATATGTTTTCCTGGACTAGAATCTGTAAGTTTTTCTGCCTGGGTGAAATCTAATTTTCTGTTTCACTTCTATACTGAAGAAAGTGTCTCTTTCCAGTTTAGCTATGTGAATGCCAAACTAATTCTAAAGTAATTATTTTCAGGTACACTTAAATCATCTTCTATTTCTACTGCTTTAGATCAATGCTCTAATCGAAGCTTCAATGGTTTCAAAGGTTTTCTTGTTGTAGCTGGATGATGTGAAAGAGAGTTGACACTTTATAGCTCCTGTGCATTGGCAGTTCGGAAATTAGTACATATTCCCTCTACTCCCGCATCAGACAAGTGTGAACTTACTACTGGTTAAAGGGAAATTTTTCCTATGTTATTGATCAGAAATGGGATATAAGAGTGGATGGATTCAGCACTCATTAATATGCACTGTAGCTGTTGGACTGCAAACCTTTTTGAGCAGCATGGCTTGGAGTGGGGGAGAAGGAAAAGAAAAGGGTACTTTTGCTCTACTATTTATGTTTTTCCCTTATATCTGGGCTCCAGACTTATTCCCAGTGATTCCATCAATAATAATAAACATGATGCCAGTGGAAGGATCACACAGTCATGTATAGAGCCTTTTCTTTCCAAAGTGTTTGTATTTCTCTAGGGTAAGAAATTCCATATACAAAGTTCATATATATTTAACACTTCCTGGTTTAATCTCGTGTCTGAACTGCTTACAAATAGAAGTTACTGTGAGTATCAGTTGTTGTCATCATATTTACACTGACATTAGCAAATCAACTCACAGTGACAAAGTTGTTTGGATTTTCTGTCCTTTGCTCTCTCTTACTGTGTTGTTTTTTTTTCTGCACTAATTATTAAAGGCAGTCAAGTCACTCATGGAGAATAAACTATTCAAGGACGTTAACCTTTGTTTGTTTGCATATCTGAATGCAGATAGGCTTTGTAAGTGCACAATACAGGACAATATCTTTCCATGGAGTGCTTGTATGTTCTCTTAAACTATTCATTTTCTTTGGTGTGTAGGCAGTCAGGATTCCGCTGGAACTTTTCTCTCTGCCTGTGCAAGTTAAGTTGACGAAAGCAGGAGCAGGTAGCATGCAATGAAACTTTGCTGTTACATTTGTGTCTTTCAGAGAGAAATGTATGCCAAAGATTCAAAAAAAGCAGGAGCTCTTTAGTTCCTTCGATAAGTGGATGAACCATTGCTTCAATGAACAACTGGTTGAAAGCAGTCTTATGCATTTTTTTCCATTCAGTCATGGGAAAATTTAGCAAATATGCCACTGACACAGCTCTAAAGATGTAGCACTTGAACAAGAAGGGTATAATGATTTTTAAAGAATGTCACACGTTTGCTTCAGCTTAAACCATTAAAAAAAATACCGTAGAAGCCAGTCACATGGCCAAAACTGTATACTACCTCCAGATGCCTTTTGTGTTAACCAAGGGCATGCCCCCTCACCCTACCTAGTCTAGATACCTCATTTAGGATAAGAAAAATTGCCTCTGGTGTTAAGTCTGTCTCCACTGACTGTGAAGGCTTCCCAGATGATAGACTGAATGGTGAATGCTTTTTGACAGATAGAATTGGGCAAGACAAATCCCAACTATGTCATGCCCAAGAAATTCACAATAGATAATTGTTTTATAGGGCTCCTGTGGCTTCACAGCCTCTCCAGCAATCCCGTCTGGTGCTCACTGTTAGAAGGTGTTTTATTTTCCTACGAAACAACTTGCTCCTCTCTTGTAATGTTAGACTCTTATTTTGTTCAACTTGTAATAAACTATGGTAACTAATTTGCTAAATTAAGCAAGGCGGGTGCTGTAATAAACTATTGTAACTAATTTGCTAGGCTGGGCAAGGTGGGTAGGTACACTTGAATGATCTGTAAAAGTTAAACAATTAAATGTAAAGTGGGCCGTTCAGATTGGAACAACATAACCCTGTCTCAGAAACCCCACCTAGAGCTGACATGTAACTGCTGCTTGAAGAAAAGCCCGCCAAAAAGATGAGATCATGAGGCTTTTAAAAGATCCAATAGGAGAAAAGCACGCCAGGAGACCAAGGCTTCGAGACTTTCAAAAGACCCAATAGGAGGAGGACACGCACCCCAGCAACCCAAATGACCCAATGGAAAAGATCAGGACAACTGTCTGACGGGAGGAGATTGGTTAAAGACAATGGCACAAGAGTATAAAAAACGCTGCTTTTTGGAACTCAGTGTGCGTGTGGCAGAGTTGCGGCTCTCCATGCACCCAGCGCTGCTTTGCCTATTGCTTCACACCCTAAATTGATTGAACCCAAATAAAAATATATATTTTTATAAAAATTGGCTTTGTCTGATTATAACAAACTAGTCACATGGGCATGTGACATTTTCTTCTGTTTGGCAACTTTTTTTTTATGCATTTGCAAACTGTTGTGTTTTTTCCCACTGTTTCTTTTTTTTTTTTTTTTTTTTTCTTCATCAGGCTAAACAAAGCCAGTTCTAAACTTCATTCTAACTGTTCTCTCTGTTTCTCAACTTTATGAAGACCTTCCAGGAAAAAAACATCATTACAACAAGAACATAGTTCTGGGTAAAGCCTTACCAAGCAGGACAGGAGGACTGCTTACTGTTCTTGCAGGTTGTACTCTAATTTGTATGTTTGCCTCTTCTGCAACAGGAACTGACTGGCTTTTTTGGGACAATAACCTTTGGATCTTTTCCTTCTGGTCTTTACCATGTACATGTGCAGTCAACTCTATCTTGATGCAATTTAATCACATTTTTTTTCAATCTGTATCTCCATTTCATCAAGATCACCTGTTCCTCCAGTGTTTTCAGTTCTTCCTAGTTTGGTATTGCTTGCAGATTGCCACTGTACTCAGTGCAGCTGAACAGAGTGTAAAGCTATCTGTCTGGGCAGACTGAATGGTAATCACTGTTCAAACAGGAAAAAAATCTGTTCATTTCCCAGTTTCTCTAGCAGAAACAATTTTTAGTTATTCTGTGTCTCTGCCTGATGAATTGGACAATTCACTTTCAAGCTCTTTCACATCTTCCAAATAAAGATTGACATCCATTCCTTCCATGTGATCTTCTGTTATGACTGGTGAATCACGGCTTCTCTGAAAATTCGAATCTTTTTCCAGGGGAAAACATAAATGATTTCTGGACCACTCTAAAATGTGTTAGAAAGCCTGAAAGGCCAATAAATAAGAAGAGACAAATATTTGCAAATGACAGGATATTATTTGGACTAGGGAAGATGGAGGCATTTTGACACCCAAAAATAACAGATCGAGTGATGAGGAAACATAGTATCAGGTAGGAATCATTGTTTACAGATACAAGTTCCAGAGGAATATTGACCACCAAATGTATTCCTGGACTCTAGATTAACTGTAATAGGTGGAAAGAGCTATAGGTTGCAATAGGTAGCAAATAAAAACTCAGCTCAGTGCAAAACAAAAAAACCCCACAGAACAGGAGGAAGACTAAAGAGAGGAATAAACCCAGAAATATTAAACCATCATAAAACTATTAGGTACATTGACAGAATACATTCAGATTCTTCCCTGTGGCAACATGATTTAAAAAAAAAAGGATCCAAGATGACTAATAAATCTGAGCAGAAACAGGAATATTGAAGAGTGTACAACGTTGACTCTTTTTCACAGATCAGGAGGAGGAGACTAATCCACATCATGTGATAACAACATGTTTAAAAACAATGAACAAAATTCTTTATAACTGTGAATCTTATTATTTTTTACTATAATTTACTCTAAACGTTTACTAGGGATATTCATTGATGTTTTTGATCAGAATGTGTGTGGTGGAAAAAGGGTGAAATATATCTAAAATATTGTTTATAAATCTACCATCTCAAGGCACAAACAGAAAGTACATTAAGAGGGACTTTCCCATCAGTTTTCCCAGCATAACAAAGCATCATTTTAAATATGTATCAAAAGTGAACCAAGAAGAGTGGGCAAGACTCAGAAAAGTTTTACAAGCAGGAAGAGTTTTCCCCAACATTAATAAGTGCAAGATATTGTAGTCTGGACCAGCAATTTACTCCTCACAATTACCAGAATGTTTGTATTGCTATAAATCATATTGTTGGAAGGCTCTATAGCACTGTATTTTTGTCTCTCACAAAACCACTGCAGTCAGTCAGTGTTTCTGTAGGAAGCCTTGGGAAGGAAGAGGAAGAGGCTCAGAGGGGTATTTGGAAAAACATTGACAGATCTGAGCCAAGGCTGAACTGAATACTGTGGAGGTAGCAGGGATGATAGTACAATGGTGTCCACTAATGTGGAGGCAAGCAATAGGAGCCTGAAGCCTCTCGCTACTTCCAGCTACCACTGCTCTCTAGAAACTACTCATATCAAAACCCACCCACAGTTTGAGACAAGATTAAGAGTCTACAAACATTTCCATCATTGACACTGGGGAGGAAAGGGGGTACAGAAGTCTCTGCAAAGGAGAAGAGAACAAACACTGAAGTACTGCTCACTGATACTACAAAAGTCTTTACTATAATTATATCAGTGTTTTTGCACGCATGCTCTTGACAGTACATCTGTCACTCCCCATCTAGATTTCTGTGCTGCCAAGGTTTGCTATAGACATAATCATTGTCTGATTAATGCTCAGGAGAGCCATCACTGATCTGAATGGAACAAAGAAGAGATGTTCTTCCTCGCTTTATACCAATCTGCATCAGGCTCATGAGGCTGTTACATTAAGTGCTGAAGTTTATACAAATTTGTGCAGTTTGTTGGAGAACTCCTAGTCACACTGTTCCTGCTGCATTGCCATCCCCAACCCCTAATCTCTTCATCTGAAAAAGCAGGAAGATCTGTGGGACAGGAATGAGCCATCTTGCCACCAGAGATCATCCAGAAGCTTCAGCCATAATCAATATTTATTACAAATGACAAAGAAAAGGGGGGAGGAAAGATATTGCTAAAGACCATGATATCTTTAATAGTTAGGTAGTAGTTTACCTATCTGGCAGAAAAATATATTAAAAGTGTAAGCATAGAGCTGAAGGAGTATGGAGAGAGACAAAAACCAGATTCAATACTGGGATTAGATTATAATCTGCAATACTATAAATTTTGTAAAGTAAGTGTACAGCATGCTATTGGGATTTTAGGAGTGGATGTCCTTGCAACAGAAAAAAATAAAACATGCATTGATTGGGCTGAATCAAATGTAAACATTTTAATTTTTTACTAATTCAGGCATTTGTAACAAAGGCAGCAACAAATATAAGCAAAGCAAAACACAGAGCATTAGTGACAAAACCAAAAGGAGCAATAGCTAATGCTGTTCATGTACATTCAGTCTGCTCCCACCTAGTAACCGCTGGTTGAGATCTGAAGATTGATCTTCTGGTTATAGCTGTTAAATAGAATTGTATCTATCAACCAAATGAGTCAAACCAGGTCATAGCTTCAGCATCCATTAGGAGTGCCACTGCTACTGGGCTATACATTAGTCTTGATGAGCTGAGAGGGGAGGTGACAGATTATTTTGTTGACTCTATTGCACTCTGTATGACTACAGATATTAATGTTCACTGAAGTATGAAAGTGTTTAGCTGGAGGTTTCAGGAAAAAGGCTGCCCCCTGTGCAAGCAGCAGGGCTGTGCCTCCTTGCAGCCCCTCCAGCAGTATCAGCAGTATAGCTGCTGCTGGAAGCAAGGACTTGAAATGGAGTCCTGTTTAAGGAATAAATATTTTGTTTGACTCAAGCAAGGGGTTTTGAGCCTTTTCCAGAAAACTGAGAGCCTGGCAAACTGGAAGCTGTTGGAACACAGAAGTTTGTTTAAAAGTTTTTGTGCAAGGAAGGCAATGGAACCTGGGCTACCCCCTCTTCTGGATGAGAAATGGTGGCACTAGTGACGGCAGCTCAATACCCTGCAGTTATAAATAGTCTGACAGTGATTGATCACTTCTTAACGACTAGAAGAGGCAAATCCACACTCAGCATTCAATATTGTTCAATAAACCACAAGTTTAGTTCCAAAAGTGAAAGAAGACAAGAAAAAAATTCCTTCATGTTTGAGATACAATGGTACTTGCAGTCTAATCTATTCCTAGTTAGCACAACATATAATATTTACAGGGTACATTTTTCAGCTGACAGTGAAAAAATACAAACCCTCTTCTGATACTTCAGATCTGATCTACTAAAGTACATTAAATAATATTACATATTGTCAGAAAATGAAAAATAACCCTGATCATTCGATGCTTTGTCACTCTGTACTACCTAGATGAGGATTACAACCCTGGTAAATGGCAAAGGAGCATGGACTGCTATTTCCTGTCGATGTGCTTTAGAAGTGACTGATCCTTGCTGCATCAAAACCTTGATTGTCACAACATAAGTGACTGAAAAGTGTCTTCATAAACAAGTAAGAATGGCTGTTAAAATCCACTCTGCAAGCATTATTTACAACACTGGGGGAGGGGAGAAAACTATTCATTCTACTTTAGTATTTTGTTGACATTTTGGAACCTTGAAAGATGTTTTATCCTGTGTGAACACTGGAAGTTTTTCTGAGGTGCATTTTTAATTTAAAAAAAAAAAATATCTAGCATATGGCTTTAGCAAGAGCCAACAAAAATAATGTGCAAATGTGTTTATGTGTGGATGGCTGTATTCCAAAGTTCAACAGTGCTAAATTGGCAACATTTTCTGAAAAGATAAGATTTACTGTTTGGAAACAGGATGAAAGTTGAAGCTTTTGCATTCCAATTACTAGCTAAAAGGAGATCAGCTTGGTTTCCATTTGCTATTTTAGTAGTGCTTTGTTTATCTTAATCCTTTGCTGCAGCTATGTAGGCATAGCATAATACTGTCTTCAAGGTTTAAGAGCCAAAGCTTGTTCAAAAGCACTGGGGGAGGAAGCCTTCAAATGTATGGGCTATGAAACTGATGGTGCTCCTATTGACAGAAAAAGTGCATGTTCAGATTCCAGAAGCACTGTGCAGTTTAGGCTTGCTGAGGCTTGTTGGTGATTCTAGACTGGAATTGGTACTCAGTACGTACAGCCTTTGATAGAAAATAGCCTTCATTTCTCAAAACTCATGCTGTTAGATGGGTTTCTGTTACACTTGATAATGCCTGATGCAAACTGCTGCACTATACAAATAATGAGGACATATTATGCTAACAATTAGATTGTCTACAAAATGGCCCAACTTCATTTGCATAATAATGACATGGTCCACAAAAAGCAAACACCCCAGAAAATTAAACTTTATGCAAACTGTCTAATACTATGTGCTGGTTACAGTCCTTAATCAAGTCTGGTTTTTGAAAATGGTTAACAACTTTTACCAATTCAAGGATCATGGATAAGCATTACAATAGAAAACAGAGTATGAAATTGAACTTAATTATAAATCAAACAGGCAACAAGAAATGAATTTGTTTTTTATAATAAGCCAAGAATGTTAAATCTATAAAATAGATTCTGTAAGAGGAAAAAATGCACTGTTATTTTATGTGTATATTGAAGGCAGACTACAGCTCTCTCTTTACACAGAGCTGTGTCAGTGCAGGTGTTGCACCACTCAGTAATATTAGGGAGACCTAAATGACAGAAAAGCTAAATCCCAGAGCTGGCTTTCTTCTCCATGAAGCTTTTATCCTTATGTGTTATTACAATAAAAAAAACCCAAACCAACCCAAAATCTCACCTCTCTAAGTGTCCTAGCGTAAGAAAACCTTCATGTTTGCATTAGAGAATAAAGGGCCTTTGTAAAGTCCTTCTCCATTACATCAGTGATTCCTTGGAGGGTACATACCACTCCCATCTCCAGGGGAAAGAACCTTTTAATGGAGCAAGGGACAGAGGCTTGAAACACCAAAAGTACTGCTGAATACAAAACATGCCTCTATCCTCCCTACTTTACATCATAATTTTATGGCCGATGTTACTATAGAAGCTTTGTGCAAAATGCAACTGTCTCAAAGAGCTTACCATATATGCATATGACCTTGGATATGAACTTGAAAAAGTAGCTATTCTAAAAGCATATCTGTAAAATCTAACACGAAAAAGCAAGAAAGTGTCTGCCAGATGATTTCTTATGTAGGTTTCACAGCAAGTGTGGTTGGGTACTGGAGCAGGCTGTCCAGTGGCTTTAAAGATGTCAATTCTAAAAACTGAAGAGAAAAAATTCCTGAGCAACCTGTTCTAATGTTGAAGTTGGCCCTGTTTTGAGCACAAGGTTGGGATACAGACCTCCAGAGGTCTTCCAACCCAAATTATTCTGTGATTCCTGGATCCTTCCCTCTTGTGTGAGTATATGTTGTAAGTCCTTAGACATGGTTTTCTGCTAATTTTAGAGCAAGTTGCCTTCCTCGCCAAGAGCTAGTCCACAGCTGACTGCTGTTAGCTGGAACCTTTTTGTGGCAATCACTGACTTTGGATCAGGGCCTTGCAACACAGAATAGATGGTGCTCAAGGGAGGAACCAGCTGTCCTATATGTTTTTTTATACTCATTCAGCATGTGGCTGCATGCTTTGTTTACCGAACCACATCCAAATCCCTCTCTGACAGTAATAATAATGTCTTCACAGGTTTTTGTGCACTTATTGCTATGATATTCAAATGCTTAATGAATTCATCTTTATAAGCTTTAAGTGACATCTTTATACTGTCACAGGGAATAGCAGCATTGCTTCGCATTTTTACAGATGAGAAGTGCTGAAGACAACTTTATACTTGCATGTATAAAGTATCTGTGCAAAGCCCTTACTGATTGTAGACTTGAGTCCATCAAGTTAAGATAAGCAGCCTTGGGAATAAATGCCATATCTAATCCCAGGATGTGCACTGTAAGGCACATCTGTCGCTTTTCCAGGGAGGTACAGAAATGTTCTGAAATGGTTTCACTTAGAAGGACTGTGCCATTTCACTAATTACCTTGTCTTTGAAATTGTTCTAGCCTTTTGTTGACTAGCACAGGAAGATCTGTGAGTGACATTCTGAAAGATACAGAAAAAACCATTTTAAGTAGCTAAAGTGGAATTTTATTTGGATTTTTTGTTAAATTAACATTATTCATATTGGCCTGTCAGAGGTTAAAAGAATACAACCCTGCAAAACAAAAAACATAATTGTTCACTCAATTTGTGAATATAAAAGTCTGAAACAGTGACACAAATAAAAGTGCTCTCTCCAAATGCTGCATTTTATCTAGTCTTCTCCAGTTGTGCTGTTTAAAAAGATGTTAGTTTTGTGATTTCTTCTTTCTTTTTCAGCCAGTATCACTGAGAAACAAAGGTATGGGAGAACCAACTGTTGTCATAATAGTCTGAAAAGTGATATTTTGATTTTAGGTTTAGCTGAGAGATTTATGCAAGGTAGAGATATGTTCAAACTTAAATTCTGTTTCAAAATGAAGTCACCTCTCGATTTTAAGCACTGCAGAACTCAGATATGTTTTGAGATGTTTGTGGCTCAAATCAGATTCTTGTAAAGACCACAGGCAAACAGAAATTCTCCGTCTCTCTTTTCACACACACATACACCTACAGATGTTTTTGCTTTGCTTATTTAATCAAGAGTAACTCCTGCAGTGGTTCAGATGTATGATCCTGAAATGTTTGTGTCAGAGAAGTTCAGAGGATGCCTATGGAAATAACTTAAATCAATGGCAAAAATGCTGATTTCCATGGAATCAGATTTCATAAATTAAGGTCAGGCAGCTCCAGTCTGAACCTGGCAGAGACGCGGCAAGAAGAGGGGGAGAGGAACTGGACAGAAGAATGTGCTCCCCAGTAGCTGGAGGGGACTAGAGCCCACTAAATTCCTCCTTCTCCAACTCTGAGTAAATCCAGGTCTACTTCCATGGCAGAGGTTGTTGGAGTAGAAGCCTTCTGTTTTAACTTTAAAAAAAGCAAGGGGATATTAACCACAGGCATTTGTTTTAGAGCCTTAACTTTCAGATCACGGCCATATCACTGTACAGCTCAAGTGCTAATCCAAGGCTAGTGGAAATGCAAGAACCTCAATACTCTGCACTTAATTTGGAAAGTGTCTGCAGATTGATTTGCCTAATCACAGATATTAATGTAACTTCTTCGTATTCATGTCTTAGAACTGAAATAATTGCAGAGAATGTGAACAACTTTCTCAGCTGTTCCCCGTCTTCTCTTTTCCCCTATGTTTTTGATCTGCTCCCTTTCACCAGGAAATTATGGTTTATTTCCTAGATAATAAAGTGTGGATGAAGAAGAATAGTTCCTTAGTGTTTCTTCCACTAGCAGCCACTGCTGACTCGCAGAAGTTTCTGTACATCACTCTCACAAACCTTGAAGAGTAACTTCAGCCATGGAGAGAAACAAACATTGTTAACAGGAAAATAAGACAACTGGGAGTGTTATACTGAGCTAAATCATCCTGTTATAACAGTACTGTGGTACTGCAATTCAGCATCAAAAATAATGAGGGTATTATTTCATCTAGCTTTCTTTTTTTCCACCTACACGGGGCATTTTTATTTCTGTACAGTGTCTCAATCTGATCAAGAAAAAAAGTATATGATCTGCTTAGTTCTTTTTAAAAAGAAAACCAGAAAGAAAATAGGGATATTTCTTTGTTTCTTACCATCCTAAATGTTTCTGTGTCTATGCTGCTGACAGTATTCAGCTCTACGAGCTTTCCCTGCCCCTCAGGACTGGTTGTGTAGATTCATTCATGTCGATATTGCTCAAAGCACTCTAGAGAGAAGTGCTATGTCCATATTGCGTTGCACTTGAAGGGATATCTTTCTCTGTGTCACATCACAAAGAGCTTTGTGCCTACTCATTGAGATGCCTCTCTAGCACAACACACAATGTGCTCACTGCTTATTAGCTCCCTATGTGGCTTGTGACTGCTTCAGTAGCCTTCATAAAGGGCTGCAGCCAGGCGGTCTATATCTGCTGCCTACAATAAAACTAGGCTGCCTGTTGACTGTTTTGTTGCTCTGCAGGCTGCTAGTAACTCTGATACTTTGGTCACTGGTGCATTTTGCCAGACAGATTTGGCACCTTTGCAGGCCATTGGTAGAACTCTCACTGTCTGTAATGGTGTCTGTCAAGTTGCTTGTTGTTTGTTAGCGTGCTATACAAACAGCTGGGTGGCAGGGTGGCCACCAGAATGACTGATAGAAATGCAGCAAGCCACTCTTGGTCAGTAGCATCAGTCTGGTGGGCTGCCTGAGTTGCTGTGGCCAACAGTCTTCCCACAGTGGGAAAAGATTTGGGAGCTAGAAAACCAGTCTCCATGGCTCTGAATGTGGGATAGGCTGGGAGTGCTCCGAGGATCTCTCTGATCTCCTTCTGAGTACCTGTCATCTCCAGCACCCCACACCAGCCACTGCCTTTGTGAGAATTCTGATTCATACCTGAGAGAAGCCATGCTCAATATAAGGGTTTAGCTGGACCTCCCTCTTGCCAGCCAGTCCACAGCGGGTCTGACAATGACAGAAGACTACGAAGCCTTTGCCAAGACCATCTTTTCACAAGTCATCCATCCATGTCACCTTCCTGAGATGGTAAAAGCCTTTACCCACTTCAACCATGGCCACATTGACCACAATATTCCTGTGACAACATTAACTGCGACACCACTCGGTCATCCTGCAAACCAAGGTAGTCAACTGAGGAGACCTTATGCGCAGTGTAAGTGGAAATTTCTAGCTGTGGAATACAGATTGGGCTCTGAAATCTGGCATGTACATATGTCCAGCTGCCTGCCAGGTGGCAAATGCTGAGGAGAGGCTGGACACCAAGATCTCCAGGACCATACAAAGTGGTGGCTACATTTGGAAGAAACTGTATGTATGTTACCGCCTTTCCTTATAGACCAGTTGCTGCAGGATTGAGCCTTCCAGCTTTTGTATGTCCAGGCTGAAACTGCTGCCACAGACAAACAGAAGCTCTCCATTTGTGGTTATGTGGCTATAGGAGCCTGTTCAGTCATTGTTACAGCAGAGTCTGGAGAGGCCATACAGTGTGTCTCTCTAGTCCCCACAAAGCACATAATGCAACAATTTAATGTAGCAGAACTGTATGATTACACTCTAGAAATCAAATGACACATTAAGAATAAATCCTATTGTTTCACATGATGCATCCTGGGCTTCACTTGCAGACCATTCAGGATGATTGATCATTTTAAGGGTACAGGGAGTGTAAGAGCATCTGCTTCATTAAGTTACCTGGTTAAGAACTATTAATTATAAATTAAATAACAGATAGAAGGGAAGATGATAAATTGAACACACAGATACAGAAATCTGATGGATAAGTGATAATGGAGGCAGCAATAAAAACCAGAACTGCTCAGATAGTGGGTGATAGGCCACTGAAAAACTACTCAAGCACAGTCTTGAAGAAGGTCAACCTTCATAACTGATAAGAAGGTGGAAACAAGACTGAGTATTATGGGATGCTTGAGGGGCCCTGTAGACTTTGCGAAACTTATTATGAAAAGCCCAAGTGAAGGGCTGAAAGAGGAGAAATTATGTCCAGGGTGGATCCAAGAGGAATAAGCTTGAGAAACTAGAGTGAAAAAAGGGTCTGGTCATGTGTCAACAGGCTGCCAGTCAGTTAGGTTGTCTGACTGAGTCCTGTGCCTGATCACCTCAGTCTATCCTAACTTCTTATTAAACAATTTTCTTTAACATTTTTTCCCATGTAAACTCACTCTCTATCCTATGTGTGAGTGCTGTAAGGTCTATATGTCAGTATCTGGAGAGACGCACATGCAAGAGAGTTCTGGGTGCCTGCAGCTGGAGAAGAGAGCTCACTGATAGAGGTCTGTGAGGAGACACACTGATACCTGAGGGATCCATGAACATGAGTGTGCTTGCAATCTAGAGAGTGACAGTGTGTGTGATTTCACAAATCCTGATCAGCCAAGAGAGGAAGAACAAGACTGCATTCTCTGTATTTCTCAGCTATGTTTTATGTGAGTTCTGGTGGTGGTATCTGAATGCTGCTAAGGGCAGATAGGTTGTGGCAGCTGTGTTAGTGAGCTCTGAGTGTGTGTGTGTGTCTGGGATACAGAGTCTCCCTTCTGGTCAAATCTGCAAAAAGGAACAGCAGTGTCCACAGCTATGGGAACAGGACAGAGACAACATGGGGGTGTCAGCGTGCACTTGCTGGGTTTGGGTGGCTGGGAAGAAGGAATTAATGGGTCTGGGAGTCCATCGGAGGGAGCAGCATTCCTAACATCCTTTAAGAACCATCACAGTGTCTGTGAGTTGAACCACTGCTCCAGACCCAATCTCAGAATCACAGCCTCACTGAGGTTGGAAGGTACACCCACAGACCATCCAGGCCAAGACCCCTGCTCAAAGCAGGTCCAGCTGGGACAGGCAGGGATTTCCTCAGAGGGGCAGCACCTGGTGGAGCATGTGATGCTACCTCAGGAGCTCCAGGAGGGTCACAAACATGTGGGAAGCTAAACAGCTTCAAGTTGGAAGTGAAGCAATTCGGGTAGCAGAGGTGGCATCCAGGCAGCTGGACGTTTCCTTATGAAATGGAAGCACTGCTGTTTCAGTATTGCTTGATGTTTGACTGTGTAGTCTTGCTAAAGCTCTGGTGTAGCTGCCTGCATCTTTTAACTAGAACAGTTCTGCTTAGTGCTGTGGGAAGCTGCATAAAATGAGATGGCAAACCTGTATGCCAGCAAACCCATACAGGTCTTGGACAGCTTGTCTGTGGATAAAAACCTCTGTCATAGTCCCCTCAACCCCCCATGCATCTTCCACGTGTGGCTGGAAGTTACCTAACGTCTCAAAGTACTGGGGATATTTTATGATGTGATGTTGGAGTGGTGTAGTGGACCCTGGAGTGATAGTGTGAGGGCAAGCAAGCATGGAAGGCCTGCTGACAGAGTTTGAGAGGACTGTGCCAAGTGCAACCAGATAAACTTGAGCAGTCTCAACCTTACCACATTTTGGGGGGGATTTCTGGAGATTCGTTTCTCACAACTGTTCCAGGTTTGGTCCCACAGGGAGCTGGTTAGATCACACCAGAACATGACTAAGGAGCAATCTATCGGTGTGAATAGCTGGGAG
This sequence comes from Athene cunicularia, assembly GCF_003259725.1. Lineage (NCBI taxonomy): Eukaryota > Metazoa > Chordata > Aves > Strigiformes > Strigidae > Athene > Athene cunicularia. The sequence goes on along the minus strand of NW_020799095.1, from coordinate 77,280,337 downwards.
TTGCATGTTTGCATTTGCTTCCAGGCAGCAGTCTGCATACAACCTTTGTTTGCAATTGAAGGTTACTAGCAATTTCTTGAAATGCCATTTAATTTTTTTTCTTTGAACAATAAAAGAGAATAAAGCAAGTGTTTAAATACAAGAAATTGTAAAGGATTCTATTTCTGATGTTGCAAAGGTTATTTACAAAGATAGCTGCAGTGATAAGTGAGAATAATGCTACATGACATTGACATATATTTCACCTCATTTGCAATAGCTGCCATGAGCAGGCCTTTTGAGGTAAATGGTGAATGCACCTTGGCATTTCCAGCTTGAAAAGCCATAGTGAAGGATTTATAACCCCTGCAATTTTCTAACGTTGCTCTGGAAGCAGAAAAGAAAAAGAATAGTTCAAATAACATCATGATGGAAGTATTCTGTAAAGAGAAATAAAATCATTAACCCATTCAGTCTTTTCAGAGGCTGTGGCAATCTAAGAATGATCCTTTCATACAGTTCACATTAGCATGCTATAACTCAGAGAAACTGTTAAAAACGTAAGCAAGGACATACTATGCACTTCAAAATTCTCCCTGGGAAGAGCTAGCATGCAACATAACAGTTTAAACTAGCTCAGTGCCATTTGTTCAGCTAATTTCAGTCATAAATACAGAGCTCTTCATGTAAATGTTAATTTCTTAATGTTTATGCCAAAAAAATTAAAGCCAAATTCTATAAATAATCACTTGATTAAAAATATTGTATTTTTAGAAATGGCATGCCAGAGCTTAAAAGTACCAAACTGTGTAAAGAGATGTGTTCTATAATAATGATATTGTGACATTGTTTGTCATCCACTCATATTTCTAGAACATGTATTAATATTGTAAGGAAATGAGACTTCTAGCTAGCTGTTACTCCAGGAGATAGTCCTTGACCTTTAAAGGCTTGGTAAGATACATATTTTTAAATCTGTATGGTAGGGATTTGTTGTGTCTTGCAGAACCAGGTTAGAGAGTGGTTAGACCAACAGTTAAACAAGCAGAACTGAGAGATAAGCTCCAGAAAGAAGGTCTGAACAGGTAACCTCTTTGCCCACCTCTCCTGCATGTAAAAGGTTTCATCCAGCTATACCTTGACACTGCCATTAAAGAGAAGTCTCAGGAATATCTGGAAGCATGCTGTTCTTAACATAACCTTTCACACCAGGACTTTAGGAGACTGAATACTGTGTTAGTTTTTTTGAGAACGTCTGATAACTTGCTGCCACTCAGTTTGCCAGGATGTCATGAGTAAAACAAATCTCAACTCAGGTAATTTCACTGAATTTATTTTATTGCCATATAGCATCAATTTTAGTTACTGATTCAGGAACTGAGAAACAAAGACATAGACCTCACTAACAAAGGAATGGTCCCACAGACCTAGGCAAGGTGAGAAGACTAGGTCCAGCCATGAGTCCAGGTTACCTGACAAGTCTGCAGTCATGAGGCAGGTCTGAGGTCAAACAGGGAAGCCAAATCAGCAAGTCACAGCCATGGTCAGGGTCAGATCCAGAGAGACTAACCAGGGTCAGCCACAGCTAAGTGGTCTGAAGGAAAGTGATGAAGCAGGTCCAAGGTTGAACCAGGAACTCAAGTTTATGTGTCAGCATTAGGGTCCAAACCAAGAGCATACATGATCAGTCACACCCAGGGATGAATGTTCTTCAGGATTCCCACCATCACAGAGGCTGTTTTATCTGTACTTGTAGATTGCTTTTTCTCAGAAGGATAAACAATTTGTATTATAGAGGTCATTACTTTCTGTTTTTCAAAATTACTTTAATTTTGGTGGAAGTCACATATTTGATGATACTTGGAACTAAGTTCTCTCTGCAGAGTAGGGACTGTACTCTTGGCTAGGCAGTAGCTTGATCTTAATGTCCTTGGAGAGCAGTACTGCATGCAAAACACACTTCCTGGGAACGAACCAACACCCTAGGAAACTGCCTGACACCAATAAACTCCTTTCACAGTACATGCTGCCTGTCTTTTGTTGATAACTTCTCATTGTTCTGATCCTGGCTCGAATTCAAAGCAGTGATCTAGAAATGAAAGACTGTTTCCTCTTATCAGACCCAGGAGTCATTCAGCCTCCATCTCAGAGATGATGATGTTTAATAGCAATCATTTAATTTTGTAGATTTCTATAAACAACCTTAATGATGTCATTAGAATTCTCAAGGCTAAAAGGTAGTACTCCCATTTCAAATTGTCACATTAAATACGCATGGCCTATTCCAACTAATTGAATTAATTTGCTGTTTCAGGAGAAAACAAAAAGAAAAGATCTGAGACCTGAGATTACTTATGCCGCTACTGTTTTTAGTTTGGATTTCAGAATCAAACGAACCTGCCAGTTATTCTGACGGGACTTTCTCTTTTCCCTTGACAAATAGTAAATTTGATAAAAATATTTTCTCTTGTCATGCCCCAAGATTTTAGTAAGTTTAAGCCAATTTTGTGACATTTTTAATTGGAAATGTTTTTTGAAGAGCAGAGTGAAGAAACTGTTAGAGGTGGATAGTGAGGGTAGTAAATTCAGCTTGTAATGTTTTGGTCTCACAGATGGAGCAAAGGAAAGATGGGTTTAATTTCTCCTTCTGTTTTACTGGTTTGGGGACATTAGGGAGTGAGAGACAGATTTGAATGCCATTGTTAATTTATAAAGAGATCAAGGCAAGCATGCTTCATTCATGTTTTTGACAGTTGCCCAAAAAGGACAGTCTAACTCCCTTTAAAATCAATAGGTATGCTTCTCTTATGTGAAGTACTCCTGATGCCAGACATGGTCACTGCTAATGTCCTGCATAGACAGAACCTTAGTGACCCAGTAAAAAGAAAATTTGAATGTGTGTCTACATTATAATACCGCTCACAAGATGTGAAGAGGAGTGATCGTGTCCCACCTCTGGTGACTATGTTTAACCTCCATGAATATCACAGATGACTTAGAACTCACAAGAGTCCTGTGCTAAAATAAAATGAAACAGATTGGGTCTTGTTTATCACACCAGTGAGCTCTCTGTATCTTCTCTGTGTGTTAACATCTTAATCTTCTTCATTTCTTCACTAGTACTACTCTTGAAACTCATTGCACTGTTTGTATGATGAGGTTGAATTAGTCATCAAGATGTGTAGAGTAGAGATATGGTATTGTAAATTCACAAAGTTGCTGAGTGTTTCTAGTTAATTTCTTAAGATGACAATGTTGATTACCTTATAGTCAGACTGTGAAAAAATTACTTTTTGAGCAAAATTTGAAATAAATTTTCTGTAAAATAGAGGAGTCAAATACATTAAAAAGCAGAAATCCAGCAGTGAATAATTTGAATCTAAAATTAACTTTAATTTTAGTATGTGCCCTGTATTTCAGGAAAGAAAACCACAAGTATTTTTTTATTTCCCCAGACCTTTCCTAAAACATAAATGTTATTGTAGACATAGAGTTTTAAAATGGGGACAGCAGATGATTATGGAACTATACTACTAGATCCATGAGCAAAAATAAGTTTTATATGTAAGCTAATCAACAATAAATTTCACTGAACCTCTTGAGCTGAGCTAATTAATTGTCGTACTAAATTAAATCACATTTTCATACCTTTGAAGTTAATTTTACAACAGTGAACAACATTCAGATTTGTTGTCAGTCCCACCAGATCAAGATACACATAGCCCTGGTTGTTTGAAAAAAAGAAGCTTTGTTTCACATTTTAGAATACAGTATTAAAGAGCATTAAATGAGTTGTCCAACAGGTTATATGTTTTTAGGGCCAGACATTGTCACTCTGTGTATAGTTAGCTGAGCTTCAATCCACAATTTCAGTACCAACACATGTAATCAGTATAATTACATCAGTTTAAATTGATCCTCAAAGATGGGAACAATAGGTCCACAGCCACCTGATCTGACTTTGAATTTAGCCCTAGTGTAAACTGGTAGTTGGACCAGATGACTCCAGAGGCCTGTTCCAATTTAAATTATGCTATGATTTTGTCATCTGGAGTGTCCTTGTCTCAATTCCATGTTTACTTGCCCATAACTTTACTTATTCCCATAAATTAAAATTAATTGCTGAGAATAGCCAAGTTTATTCATATCACAGCACTATGATGGCTGAAAAGTGCTGCTAAATGTGCATTACATCTCCATTAAATATTAACTGTGCTGTTACCTAGGTAGAAACTTAAAGAAAAAAAAAAAAAAAAAAAAAAAAAAAGGTTATTCCTCTGGAGATATTAATAACAATAAAGCCATATCTGAGGTTTAGAGAACTAATCAAGAACTCACTCTTGTCACAGGACATCACAAATAGAGCCTAAATACCACTTTTCTTCTGAATGAAGCTACTTTATGTTTTCACTAACAACATATTAACAACAGAGGTTGGTGAATATTACTTAATCTGCCAGTTATATTTGCCTGAATTTCTGAATGTATAATTTCTGCTATATTTGTATATCATCTTTCACACATAGTTTCTATAAACACTCATGGTGATGTACATAATGTATAAGAATCCTTGAAGACACCACAGTGAAATCACTGCCAGCAGTACTCGAAGTACTTTATTTTAACCAATATGACTATATCAAAAGAATCACTATCAGAGTCATGTATCACTATGGTTTTTAGATATCTTAAATGAGTCTTAATTTTTAGATAGTGTCAGTAGAAGATGTTGCATAATTCTCACACAGGTGAAAGAAATGCTGTCGTATGCTTCCATGTGTTCAAAGACAGGCTTTGAACAGTAACTTTTCAAAGATCAACCACCTGTAAATACTTTCCAAATAAACTATTTATTTTGTTTAACACATATTCAAAAATATGAAAGGTATTATGAGAATTCATGTCTGTTTTGAAAAACTGAGGAAAAACTAAGACAAAACATTTATTACAAGTCAGTCTGACAGCTTATAATTAAAAACAGAAGCAATCTTTAAACTGATTAGATTTTTCACCATGTATAGAGATGGCTTCTTTCTATTATCTGGCAAAAGTAATTTGAGTCATTTTGTAATTGATTTCATTTTTCCATTTTTCTTTCAGTACAGTGTTTTTCTAGTTGAGATCCCAAACTGCCAAAAAAGCAGAAAGACTATCACACTTTTGTGGAGCGTCTGTGAAAGCCATATGCCCAGTTGTTCTGCAGTGGCACAGCTGGAGAACACTCTTGAGCTGCCAAGTCTGTGCTAAAGCTGCAGTCTCTTAGGTACATCCTCCAAGGAAACTCACTGCCCACATAATGCAGGAAAGAACTATCAGTTTCACAAAGCTAGGAGTATTCTTAACTCAGTAAAAAAACCCCTTGTCTTAGTAATTTTTCTAGCAAATGGTACAGAAGATGAACTTGTGTTTCCATTAAGAAAACATAAATATATATATATATATATATATATATATATATATATATATATATACACACTCTTGGAAATTTACTGATTCCATGCATTTTTTGGGGTGCCACAAAGATATCAAGACATAGCAGCAAAACTCTGAAGGAGACTTGGATTTTTGCCAAGATGCTGGAAAGACTTCCCAGGTTCCCATTAACTTGTGGAGAGATCACACTATAATGACACATACATTGTGTCCTTGAAACTTCACATATGGACTAGTAGTGTGACTTGAAATGCTTACAACATAAAAGTAGGATTTTAATTTCTCAGATAACTGCTTCACGTTTCTTTGGACTGTCTTTACTTCCTATTCATATAGGTGATTTTAGTTAGACATAAGGAAGAAATGAGCCTGGATTTATAAAATAAAAGTGTAGTAAAGTAAAGCTTTGATAGTGGGTATAGAAAAAGTGTGATTTACTTTTGACATAGCATTTGGTTTTTAGGGATTGAGGAGTTGGGTCATCAATCTTGTGAAGTGCCAGGCTGAAGGGGCTGGAGAATATTTTCATTGCCTTGTGGTACAACAGCTCAGCTACAGAAGAAAGAGAGAAAACAGCTATTCATAGCAGAGGAGATCTGGTGAAAGACTAACTGGTCTGATATTAGAGAATTTGGACAGGGTTAAATAATATAGTTAAGTTATTTAAATATAAATAAAATATGTGAATAAATTAAAATGAAGATGAAGCTGTTAATGAATTGCTTCCTGGACATACATCCAATATGCAAGCAGTGCTTGCCTTTCACCCTGTGCTGGAGTTCTTTGTTTCATAAAATGAGTTTCATAGTCATTGTTTCATAAAATGAACTATTTTCATTGCTTGGTTTTGTGCAAGCACCTTTCCCCTGCAGTAGTAATTTTAATAGCTTTTGGGGCAAAACCTGATGAACCATTGAATCTAAAAATAGACAACTAAAAAATAAATCACTGTTAAGCCATCCCATCATAAAACTGTAACACAATTCCTATATAAGAAACTGTCTTTATTTTAATGTATTAGAGATGAAAAATTATTGCCCCTAGTTTTAGAATCAATTGTTAACATCTCTTTTCTATCAGTGTTGCTTCGTTAAAAAGATGAAGTGGCAGGGATATCGTTTAAATTGTCTTCCATATAGAATATCAATATTTCAGCACCATATTTCAGATAAGGATGTAAATTTAAAACAGCAATCATATTTCAATTTAGCATACTTTTCTCATGGAAATATTTTTGGCAGCAATTTCTCATGTTTATACAGCTATACCCCAGAAATTACCTATTCTGGATTGATTGGTAGACATCATAATTAATTCCTAACATCAGAAAAAGTTGAGATTTTAATGCTCTGATAATCCATGTTTCAAATGATTTACATAACTAAAGGATTGTTTTTTGCTGCCAATAAGCAGAGCAGCCAGGCATCTAATTCTAAAGAAGGAAAAGCACCTAGGCTTTTGAAGGATAGTTTTTTTTTAAGGAGTAAGAAATTTTAAAGTACCTGTGAGAGAAATATGGAACTTAATGGGATTTATCTTTACCAATAGCTAGGCATAGGCAGTGCTTCATGGTTCAGTAAATAATAAAGGAATTTGCATCCAGATAGGAACATAGAGCACATAAAATAATCACAGTGCTGGTTCTAAACCATGGCATCAGGGAAATCACCAAATCCTGCAGGTAGATCAGTAAATGGCAGCAAGTGTAACTAATGATCCCAAAGATGTAAACATTTGAAACTGGAAGCTGGAGTTGAGGCTGCCATTCTCCAGTTCAGGGAAGGATGAAGGAACAATGATAACTGCCAGAGTCACTGACTTGTAATGTGATGGGAGAGGATGCACCAGTGCTTTGATGTCATCAGCTAATAGGCTCTGCCATCTTGCATGTCGTTGTGAAGACTGAGCCAAAGCACTGAGAACACTTAGTATGTTTCATTGGGGTAATTATCCTGAAATTTATAAAGAGGAATGATGAAAAAAAGAAAGAAGTTAGAGATAAGAATCAAGCTAAAGATACCTCCATGACCAAATTAAATAGAAGACTGATGACAAAGGACTCTACAGGGAAGAAAGAATCAACCAAAGACTGTATGCAGAGAGTGATTTCAAAGAAGAGGAATTATATAGCAGCAACAAATGTCCATACAGATATGATATCATGTAAGAGATGAGCAGTACATCAGTACCCAGAAGGCTGAGCAAATCCCTCAGAATTTCTCTGATAATTTTTCTTCATTCTAAGAATTATATGTTTGCTCTTTCCCTTTGTTTTCTTTCTTTTAAACAGTTATTTCTAGAACACAGGGACCTTCCATTTTATCCCATGGCTGCTTAGTTTCCTTAAAAGCCTGTAGGTGAGAAGTTTTGTCAGAAGTCTTTCAATCATTTATCCACGTGTTTGTTTACTGATTCAAAGAACAGCAGTGATTCTGACTAGTCCTGCCTTGTTTTTGAAAAAAAAACCAAACAAAAAACAACCTATGCTGACTTTTCTTAACTTGATCATGTTGAAAGATTAACAAGTATTAGGGAGTGCGAAAGGAAAATTTGTTAGTGGAGTAGCATCTTAGCACCCCTGAAGCAAACGGAGCAAATGGAGGCTCCAAAAAAGGCAGGTGATCTCTCATCCTCTTGCTACCAGGCAGAAGGAGGGGACCTGAGATGGGGGAGATTGGAAAGGGAGGTAGGAAAATCCCCTCCCAACCTCCCTCAACTTCCATGGTGCCCCTTCACAACAGGTGTGGGGCCCTGGAATTTATGAATGAAGCAGAGAATGATGAAGAAAATTAATCAAACAAGGAGGAAAATGAAGGTCCACCAAGGCTGGGTCACCCTAGACCATGTATTAAAACCAATTCTAAAAAGAACCCCAGAAGGGTCATTGTAGTGGGTGACTCCACTCTGAGGGGTGTTGAAGGCCTAATGTGCAAACCAGACCTGCTTCATAGGGAAGTCTGCTGCCTCCCTGGGGCCTGGGTGAAGGATCTTACAGTAAAACTCCCCACTCTAGAGAGATCCAAGGACTATTATCCTCTCTGGGTAATTCTAAGTTTGCCAGTGCTCATCAATTCTCTTTTTTAATTAAAGTTCCTGCTATTTGGTCCTTAGAGACATCAGGTTTACAGATCTGTAGTTCCCAGAGTGACACTGGAGTCCTCTTTAAAAGTTGTTGTCAGACCAAAACAATTTCAAGCAAGAGACACTATGCCAACCTTTATAGTTCTACAGTTGCCTCCATTCACTTTTTATAACACTTGGATAAATGCCATCTGTCTCCAGTGATTTATTATTGTTAATTTTATGAGCTTGTTTCTTACCTTATTCTACACTCTTCAATTTTCAGCAAATTATTTGATCATTCTCTCAGAAAGAAGGGATCAAACATGAGAATTTTCCTAGATTCCTCCATGGTGAACACAGAGAACTGATTTAGTATCTGTTCAAGGTCCTGATCATTTCTGAGCTTTCTTTTCCTATGTTGATCTCCTATTAGACCAGAAAAATTTCTACAAAGTTTCTGCTCCTAATATACTGTGAGAAAAGTTTATTAGCTTTTATTCCTTCTAGTAATTGTTCTTCAAACACTTATTGTGGTTTTGTATAAAGAGATCATACCATCAGTGACTTTTAATTGTAAGATAAATAACTTAGGAAGCCTTTTAAACTGGAAAAAGTAAATCAAGAACATCTAAAATCCAATTGGTCAGAATCATTAGAAAGGAAAAAACTGAAATGTAGTTTCCTGTAAATGAAGTATTCATTAGTATTTATACTGTTATTTAAATAATATGATATAACACTGTGGACCCACACAATTCACAACACCTACGAAAAAATAATCCAGTGGAAAGCTTCTCATTAAATCAAAACCTAGATCATGACTGTGTCTTAGACATGGTGCATTAGAAAGGAAGATATAAGAAGGAAGAGGTGGACAAAAGACATTTTCATCATCACAAGAAAAGCAAAATAGAATTAGTGATTTGCTAAAAATGTAAATATAACACCCACTCCCCTCTAAACTATGCTAAGAAATGTCTGTGGGAAAATCTGAGGAAAATTTGCTGTTTCCCTGACTTAAATTTACAATTCTCAGCAAATGGGGAGCAAACTCATTTATCATTGCAAAACAAAGTTCACTAAAAAGTGGATTTTTATCCATTATTGTTATACAGATCTTCAAAGTATGATTGTGTTTTAGACATCCTATGGAGTTCTAGAAAATATTCAAATCCTATAATTTCAATTCAAGTAAATCAGCCTGGGAATTTGCCTTCTTTAAATGCCAGACCTCCATAAAGACCTTAAAAAGAGGTAAAGGCAAAGGCAGAAAATAAAAAGGGAATAATTAGAAAATAATGAATGTGAATGGAAAAATTAATTATGTACGTGAAGAAATGAAGTACTTGACATAATTTTATAAAGCCCATCAATAAAATATTGCTACTGTATTACAGATGTTTGGAAAAAAGAGAATGTTTGCAAAGATACATTGACAATCTGCTCATTAAACCCTTTTGGTTTTATCACCCAAAACAGCTGCTCACTTAATCACAATATAGTTTCAGTGGCTGTGGTATCATGGTAGTGCTAGGGGTGTATTAACAGTAGTTGTAAGTAAGAATTCCTTACCCTTACATATTACATCAATGGAATTTCAAGGACTTTCTAGAAGGAGATCAAGACCATTAGTTCTACCATAAAGAATAGAAAAGGAATATGTAGATTTTGGTGAAAAAGATATAATTCCAAAGTTGTAAAATCACAAAGACAGTAACTAATATTATTAAGATAATTTTTGTCCTTAAGCATTCAGATTTCCAGTTTATTTCTAGTGAAATGTAAAAAAAACCCATAGACACACATGCATGTGTGTGCACTCCCTCACTTCTTTTTTTTTTTTTTAATAATATAATAAACCGTGATGATCTCTGTCACGGGGATGCAAATCAGCCAGAGCTATGAGGTGGGCCTGCCTAAACCTTCTCTAGTAGTGGGAGCAAGGTCTCTCTACAAGATCAGGAAAGCTTTAAATCCAAGTCAGATTTTATTAGACTATAAAAGAGAATAACTGTTTTAAAACAGAGAAAACTCAAAATGGTTGAATAACTCAGGACAGAAAAGCAGGTTTGATAAATCAGTCTCCTATTACTGCTGTACCCTTAGAGGATGTGCTGTTGTTCTCGTGCATGGTTTCAGTTAACTCAGAGTTGTCCTGGAAAGGAACGGATTCTGTATGGTCTCCTTTGGTCTGCAGGGAGATGCTCCTCTACTCAGGGGTGTGACTGCACCCATTCCTCCTCTTCTGCTGGTTCTCCTCAGTCCTTGCTCCTCAAGGAACTCACCCCTTTAGACTGCCTTACTCCATATTGTCCACCTTCTCTTCTGGAGATCTCTTGGTTTCTCCCATGGGAACAAGTAGTCTTCCTCTCCTTCCTCCAGAGGGTTGCCTGACCCGGTCCTTCTCTTTCTTAGAAGAACATGTCATGTTTCATACTGAAGTTCAAAGAAAGAAATAAAACACATGCCATCCATTCTTATTTTAAATAGCATTTAGATAAAAGGAAAGTTTATCTAATAAGAAAAACCACCCTCAGTCACAGCAAGAATACATGGAATAGTTATTTCATGTTTGTAAGCAATTTGATACATTTTCATAAGAAACTGCTTTTTTTTTTTTGTTTTCCCAATGTGATTCTTATGAGTTTTTATATGAATTAGTGAAGCATTGCCTTCATGGTGTTCTCATTATCTTCTATTTTAACTTTTTAGTTAAATTACTTGCTGGCTTTCAGGTTTCTGCAGCTGTTTGATACATATAACAAGATAAATATATAAAGACCTACAGAGATAGATACATAGCTTTTTCAGTTAAGATTTTTACAGTTTAAAGAAAAATGGTAATATGAAATCCTGCAAACCACCAGCACTGCAGATGAAGAGAAGACAGGAATACACACTATTACATATTTGCACCCAGAGGTAGTACAGACTACTACTTCAGCACAGCATGATCATAGCCTTGATCCTTGAAGTAGGATGCTTGTCATTAACATGAGAATGCAAGGCTTTGTATCAAGAGAATACCAGAAATTTGTCTGTTGGTTAATTCACTCTGTATAGAATTTATTATTCATCACTATCCTGCAGAGCCAAAGCCAGATTATAGTACGATATCAGCATGGTTGCAGTTAGGCCAAACATGATTTTGCTTTAACGGCAGAGTCCTCTGGGTGCTCTCAAAGTCACACCCACACTGTGGTTTTACTTTAACAGTTTTAGCCAGAGAAGGAACACTGATAAAATGAAGGGCAGGCAAAAGCTACAATGTAAATCAAGTCTCCTGAAGACTCACTGGGGGTGATTAAAGCAGTGCTCACAGCTAGGCTGTTTTGTCAGGAGGCTCCTGACACATAGCCATAACAAGTGTGAATTTATTTGAAGTTATTTAGGCGCTTACATATTTTTGATAAATAGCTAAAGGATACAGCAGGCTGGAGCAGTGATGGTGGGAGGAAATCCAGTGACACCAAATGCTTGAGCGGTGCAAGCAAGGAATAAAAATGGAGTGCATCATATCAGATTTAAAAGAAGAGAACGGATGTATTAAGTAGGCTAGGGGAACAGCTGCTCCTTCTTCCTTCTTTGTATATTCAAGGACAAAGATCTGTTATAAGGCTTTGCACCTTTAGGGATGTGCTGTATAAGATCTGAACTTTTCCTTCTGCTTTTCCATGTATAAATTAGGATACTAACTCTGTGCATGGCGAGTTGTGTATATCCAGGAGGGGGGCATCTGTATGTCTCACATTCCGACAGTATTCATTGTACTGACTGATTCATCTGAGAATATCTCACTGAGAGGTATGGGCCATATCACACCTCTCTGAGGCTCCCGTGCTGCAGATGAACAGGCCCGGATTTATGGTAGGGACTTTGTACCTGCTCTCTCTTACCCTTTCCAGCTGGTACAGGCAACACTGTTCACTGAAAAGAATACAAATACGTGCAGGAAATAAAGAACATGGAGCAAAGTACAGGAATTATGACCTTCTTAGAACTTCCTTATGTCTACTTCAAGCTCAACCCTTCTCCTGCATACTAGACAGCTTCTAGGAATTAGTCAGCTCAGTTCAGTGGCAAGACTCATGGGTTTGTTTTACAAGTGGAAGAGAAGAAAACAGTATCAGCAGAGACTGCAGAGTCTGCTCCTCCTGCAGATGGCTGTCACCTTGAGGCATGCAGTCCAGAAAGCTTCACAGGACAGCTCACAGGCTTGCCCATGCACATCAAACATGAGTGGACACATAGGTCCACAGGCAGGTGGGAAGCATCTCTGGACCCTGCAATAGTGACTCCCACTTACTCCTAAGAAACACACTCCCTTAACACTCCCAAAAGGAGGCTTCATAGGTCTTGACTTGTGAGGGAAAAGTTCCCTGCTATTGTCTGCTCATAGCTGAATGGATTAGGCTTGAGCATGCAGGAGATGTGAGATCAGAGATTATAATGCCATTTCATGCCACTTTACAGCATATCTCTAGGTCTCATAATCATGAGTGTTACAGAGAGAAGCAGAGCAATGCTTTCTTATGTCTCACCAGCAGACAGAGTAACCCTGACATAAGATAAATACCAGTATAAATACAGTGCAAAAAAATCACAATTCCACTCCCTTTTTGATCTCATTGTGGATGCTAACACATCAGATACTCGGATTCAAACTACTTGTTCAATTTTCTGTGTCCAGCAATTATCTTTTATCAAAAAAAGGCTATTTCCTCAGTTTTCAGAGGTGTATACACAGTCTTTGTTCCTTTTCTGTCATCTACAAGGACCTGCTGCATATCCTTCAGTCTGCTATTGATGCATTTGGATGTTTACTTATGAATCCACAGCTCCTGGTAGAACAGTTTTAGAAAACATACACTAAAATTTCCAGGACACCTTTAAAGATTTCAAGTGGGCTTTTGGATTCTTTCTGTGTTCATCTAAATCCAGTTTATATACTGTCTGGGTTCTTTTTATTTTTTTTTTTTTTCCCAACTGAGGCAAACATCACTTCCTCAATATCTCAATAGCGCTAATTATTTTTGGCTTCTCATACTACTCAACACTGTCATATTTCTTACTAATGGGAAATATTGTAGCCCTTGTTAGACAAGATTACATTTTATTGTAATAATTTTAGAGATTGAGAAACAAATATGGGACTGTTTGGATACATTTCCACCTCTAAAGAAAACAAAGTTTTCAGAGATACGCATATCAGAAGGGGCTTGGAGGATAGCTAAACACCCAGGTGCTTGTTTTGTTCACTGGCATATTTAAACAGGCTTAGTTTTTCATATGAGAGTACTGAGAAATATATGAGAAATAGACAATAAAGGCAAAGCAAATTTAGAAGAATTAGGGTGACCTGTTCTTATGAGACACTATATGTCTTAAGCCATGTAAGCCTGTGCAACTTACTACCTATGTATTAGGTTATGCCTAATCTTGTGTAAATACACATAGATGGAAATTTCCTTGAAATTCACCCTGATACAGAACATTGCCTAATGATGGAGCAAACTGCAAGACACTAAACATACAAGACTTGCATCAGATATGTTTGAAAATAGGTATCAGAGATGTGGCTCCAAGTCTCAAGGTATCAATCAAATTCCGGAGTATACCAGCAAACAGTACCAAGAAAGATATCAGTGGAGCTTGAATGCTTACATGTTAAAAGGCTTAAAGCTGTAGATAAATAGGAGGAAATAAGACATGCTTATTCCACCCACTGTTTTAAGAGACAGTCAATTTCCTGCTCTTTCCTTATTCATCTGACTTTTCAACAGTTTTATGGGTAAAAAGCAGAGTTGTGAATTACTTTACTTTGATTTTTATTTCTGGTGTAAAGATTTTCTTGAATTTTCCATTGATTTGCAGCATCATTATGAGCCTTCCTCTTACACTCACACTTGAAAGCAGAAGATAATAGAAATATAATTATGTGCATTTTGAATGTTATCTCTCTTTTGTCACACAGGAGCAAGCACTCAATACAACTATGTGGGAAGTATTTGGATGTAACCCCAGGCAACATATCTGAAATGTCAGATGAATACATCATGTTTCACAGCAATCTCTTGCTGTGAAGGTTTCTTCATGTTTCATTTAAACAGACAGTTTTGTTGTCGTATAAAACATTAGGAACATTCAGAGCCTGAATTCTGCTTTGAACAGAGAATCTTTCCAAAAATTCAGGAGGAAATCTTACTGAAGAGCATCACAGAGACACACACAAAAAACGAGTGACTTGGTACAGACATATGTATATATATTTACTGTTAACCACACCATACTTTTGAGCCCAATATGCTGTTTTGATAGAACCCATAGTAGAAGCTTTCACTTACCATATCTTCCAGCCATAATGACAGAGATGCAACTCAGCTGAGTGTGTCCAAGTGCTGCTTTAGAATGATTTTGTATGCAAATACATTGCAACATGTTGATTATTAACCTACAGCTGAGAGAAAAATGGGAAAATGTCTTAGCAAAGCAGTTAAATTTATGTTTACCTTATAACATGTTAGTGATTCTATTTATTTTAATAATGTACTGGTTTTGGCTGGGATAGAGAAAAATTTTCTTCATAGTAGCTTGTATGGTGTTATATTTTGGATTTGTGATCGAAACAGTTTTCATAACACAACCATGTTTTATTTATTATTGACGCTGACACAGTGCCAAGGCCTTGTCTGTTTCTCACGCTGGCTGGCCAGAGAGTAGGCTGGGGTGGGCAAGAAGTTGGAGGGAGACACAGCTGGGACACCCCACTCTAGCTAACCAAAGGGATATTCCATACCATATAACATCATGCTCAGCAAGTCAAAGCTGAGGGAAGAAGGAGGAAGAGGGGACACTTGGGGTTATGGCACTTGTCTTTCCAAGTAACTGTTATGTGTGATGGAGCCCTGCTGTCCTGGAGATGGCTGAGCACTTGCCTGCCCATGGGAAGTGGTGAAAGAATTCCTTGGCTTGCTTTCCTTGTGTGCACGGCTTTTGCTTTCCCTATTAAACCTCCCTTATCCCAATGCATGAGTTCTGTCACTTTTATCCTTCTCATTCTCTCCCCTGTGCCACCAGGGGATAAGTACATTAAGGGCCGCCATTTGTCCCTTTGCTATACAATTTTAAAATCCTGCAGGAAGCCAAAGATTAATTATTGTTATTTAAACAGAAGAATCATGATTCCTTAGTTTCTAAATTATGTAAAACACACTAATGTTTGGAGTCACGTCCAGCTACAAGGGCCAATCTGTGATTTCATATAGAAAGCTTTTAATGTTGACGCTTTCTTATTAAAATAGAACCCATGAGAGGAGATATGACTGTGTGAACATCTTTTCTGTGAAACAGAGCAAAGATTGACACAATTTATGCAGCAAAATGAAATAATCAATCATCGTTGCAATTGTTATATATTTCATAATGTCTTACTCTTTGACTAGTGCCAAATGAACAGTAATGAGGTGTATCTAAAGCAAACCATAAGGAAGAACAAAAGATAGGGGGACTAACGAAAGGGAATTAAAAATGATGGTTTTAGACTTCAAAAATAATTGTTTTTTTTAAGTAATTTTCAACCCCAAATAAAAAATAAAACTCATTGCTGATCAGCTGTTCACTGGGAACAAAATGAACATAAGAATTGGTGATGCAAGGTCATCCAGTTCATATGTAGTTGAATTAATGTGTTTCTGGGTATTCCATATTTCTATAAGGAGTGACACTTTCTGATAAATCTTTCATAAATAATATACCTTGATAACACAAATCATTGCCATTGTTTTTGTTACCAGAGCTGACTGAAAAAGCGAGGCTTTTGATCCGTAAGAAATTGCCTTTTTGTTTATTATGCAGGAAGTGGAAATTTCTCAATATACAGTGAAACTGTTATCTGCAAGAAAGCCCTGGAGTTTCTACAGCACGGTAGGATTCAAGACTGAAATAAACAAAAAGTGGGGTTTGCCTGCAAGACAAAGTCCTTAGTTTTACATCAGTTTACATGTCATACCAAGGGCTAGAAGATATGGGAGCACACATTTTCCACCAGTGCATTGGATCATCACAATGGAAACCATAAGTACTCTATCCTGGGTATACAGAATTTTTTTTAAAGCCAAGAAGTCTCAGACAAAACATATTTTGCAAAAAATTTTGGCATAATCTGAAAGATTCTTTCTGATCCTAATAGTTGCAAAATATGCTTTGATCTCTGTTCTTCAAATGCTTATTCCCACTTCACAACGAGTCTTTTTTTCTCTTATTAAGTTTTTTACTTGGACTGCTTGTTGCATGATTCTAAGAAGCCACCCTCTCTCTTTCTACAGAGTCAACAGAACTGAGAAGAGATAAGAAAGGCAGCCAATATCCTAAACAATTACATCAATTCATTGTTTGCGAGATCCAAACTGTTTGGATCATGCTTGCCTTTAGTAGAGATCTTCTGCCACTTGTTTTCTGAACACTTTCAGTAGAAGGCAAACTAGGACTTTTATAATAAATAGATTTTATGTAAGAGTAATGGATGGATGTGGTGCTGCTTTAGTTATAGTCATGTATAAGGAAGATATCTCCTGAAAAGTGATGGGAAATGATTTCAAAAGCCTAAAAGTCAAACAAATTGCTTATTAGGCAATATAGACTGAACAAGGGAGGGAGAAATTGTAAAGGCAAGGAAGCAGAAAGCTAAGGTAGATTGAAAAGCCCACAAGTCAGGGAACAATAGTTTGAACTGCTTTTGAAATGCAAGAGAAAACCATTGATGTGGAAAGATATGAAAAAAAAATGGCCATGCTGACTTCAAGCAGATTTTCTTTTTTTTTTTTTTTTTTTCAGTAACGTTAGTCAAATGGGCACTATTTAATGGTATAGTGCCTCTGCTGAGGAGGCAATCTGATGCTTGCTGCACTAGATGGTGTCATTTGTTTTACTAGGTGTGGTTATTCTGCTGCAGTTGTCCATTTGATTTGTCATGGCTTATCTGCACTTCTCAGGGGTTGATGAGCCCTTCTCAAGGTGGGGTCCTTGCATCTTCCCTGAGTTTTGAGTAATGCTCATGTAGTGAAGGATGGGATGAACAATGGATGTGAAGGGACAAGGGACTCAACAGAGATACCACCTGTGAAGCACAGGGAGCAGTTAGGCAGCTAGAATTTGGAAGGAAGGGCCTGAAAAACAATTCATAGGGTCCTGTTAGAACTGTCCAGCTAGCTAGAACTCAGGAAGCTTCAGGAAACTGCTGGATTTAGGGCAGGACTGAAGGACCATGCACTGATAGTTTAGACAGGCAGGAGTCTTGTTTACAAACCCTCTTATTTATCTCTCCAACAGGCAGTTGTGTGTTCTCTGTTTAAGAATGTTGTTCTGGTCTGGGTTGTTATAAAACCTCATTTTAACATCTCAAACTAGATTTTATCAATGAGCACTGGCAAAATTCCCTCAGATCTCTGGTTGGTTTGAGGTCTTTTGACAGGGAAGAGGAAAAGGAAATCAGCAATACAGAGCCAAGAACAAGTGATACTACATAGCAAGTGATTCATTATTTTGTTATGTTAAATACTTAGGTAAATGCCAAAGATGTTGTGAGTTGCACACAGCAAGAAGGTATTAGCCTTTTACTGTTCATAGCTGTTGTGAATGGTATCTGCAACAGTTCTAGGCTCTACTTCTGCAAAATCTGAAAATAAATACAGAGAAAAATGATCACTATGTCAAGATGTTGAAGAAGCAGCCTGTGGGAATGATTAAGTGAAAAGATACAGTTCTTCCAGGGGGGGTAGGGGGTGGTGGGTGGCGGTGGCGTGTGGATATTCTAAATCAGTCACAAAACTTTTGTGGAAGATTAGTATTATGGAGTCAGAAAGTTAAGTGAAGATATTCCATGAGAATGTAATACAGGTGTGATGATATGATGGCTTAAATTCCCACCAGACATTATGGACTGGCAAGATGCAAACTGGCTATGAAGTCTCTATAATTCTCACTGACAGTAGGTATAAACGTCGGGAAAATTGTTTTCCACAGAACAGTCCTGTGTTTGCAGACAGTTGAGCAAGACTTTTAAAAGGCTTTTCTACCCTCCTCTTTGGATTAGAGACCAAGCATATTCTACCTCTAGAGTTATGAATAGAATACAAGGCCTTTCTCAATTCAGTCACCCTTACATCTCAGTTGCAAGAGCTGTATAAGAGAAGCAGGCAACAATCAAATTGCAAACCTCTCTGCTACCCTTTGAAAGGAAGCAGTTGTGCTTCTAAACAGAACTCTGTTGAGCAACAGAAAGTTTTCTGGTAAATATAGTTGTAAATATATCATTTAATTGCTTTCAGTGGTTGCTGCAAAAACAACCTACGCCTCCAGCTCATTGAATAAAATGTTATTGCAAAATAGTTTAAAAAAGTATGTTGCTTCACTGTGATACTTCTAATGTGTGTTCTACTGGGATTATGTCTAAAGAGTAAAACTTCTTTACATTTATTAGCTTTCCAGAAATGTAGCAATGGTAATTACAAAATCCCTCTTAAACTTGCATGTTACTCTGATTATATCTGGTAAACCTGTTGAGAATAACTTTGTTTCTTCAGGCTTTCTTTCTGCTTTTCTATCCTAATAAAGACCTAGGGTAAAATATTCACAGCTGTCATCGTTAAATATTTCATATTGAGTTTATGGAGAACTTCCCAAAATGTGCATTTTCTGAGAATTGTTTGTGAAATGCTTTTGTTCTGTATACAAACATTAGTATTCAACTTGTTGTATGTCTGTTTTGGAAATAAGGTTAAATCTGAATTACTTATCTCTAGATAGATAAAAAGAGCTAAAATAATGCCTGAGGTGCTAAAATGTAAAGAGGAAAGATTGCTAGATTAGGTCCTTTTGAAGGAATCTGAGTATTTGGGCTTTTCATATATTTTTTATTGACTAAACCATATGTAATCTTATAATACTCTATCTGAAAACATTTTTTATGTACCCTATGTTCCTTCTAGAAACTTAAACCATTCACCTTGTATGATGTTTAATAACATTTTATTCTATTTTACTCAAGAGATCAGTAACAACATTTGATATCTGGCTAAGACAACCCAGTTTCTGAGTAGTTTCAAATAATTTTTGTTATAAATCTTGGTATATACGAAATTTGATACACCGTGAGGATACTCCAGGGCAGTCTTCTGTTGTGTGCCAGAAAGTATTAACTGGTTACAGAAAGTCTGAAATTATTTAAGCCTTTATCAGAGATGTTATGCCCTGTTTCGGAAATTGTATTAATTTGATATAGTGATTGCACTGATATGTTGCATTTACATTATCCTTTTCACTGTCATGAAGTTTTTCCACAGAGCAACTGCTCTTGTATATGTTAATTTCCTAGAATTAGTGAATTCTGATTAACTTCATTAACTTAATGTAAACCAAGAGCTGTCAGTGCTTATAATGCACTGCTAAAAACTACCTTCAGCTCTAACTTCTTGGTACCATCAATCTACAACCCAAACTTGATGGCATATGAAATTGTTGAGGCAGTCTGAAGGCCAATACATAGGAGGGTTGGAATAAGTCACATAATAAAATCAATAATTTTGAGGGTTAGATTTAAAGAATCCATCTGATATTCAGTAGCACAATGACTCATTAGTTTATTTAGCACAGCACAATGAAGAATGGGTAAACACTTCTGTATGGAATAGACTCCACCATTATTAAAAGTATTGAACAATGGATATAAAGTAACTAGGAACAAATGTAGTTGGAAAATTAAGAAAATTATTTTGAGATAATCTTATTACTTTTATGAAGAGGCATTTTAATGTAGTTGCCTGTGACAAGAAAAGAAGCAACCCAGGAGGCTGTTTCCTGGCTATATTTATTTCTGAGAGAAACAAACACTACATGCTTTAGAGATAAAAAAGCTACAATTCTTCTTCTGTAAATACTGCTATGAAGTATTCTATAATATGCTGTTTAAAATCTTCCAAATATTCCTTCTGTGTCTATCAAGTAAAACTCCTGTCTGTCAGCCTACCTCCTTCCTTATCTCTGAACTCCATTATCTCTATATAACATATTTTTGATCTTCAGAGAATAATCATGAGCAGACTGACCACTGGTAAAGAAAAAGGTAAAAAAGTTATTTTGAGGCCTCTTTTCCAGCAATATACAGCCACATGTGAAAAGTTCCACTCAACTGTGCCACAAATCCAAGTTTTGCAACAAACGAAGTATGGTAAATAATATATAACTGCAGGGAGAAAGACAAATGTTTCAATCTGAAATACTTGCTCTTCCTCAGAGAAAATGTAATTTTCTTTGGCTCAGGCCATGGCCTCTACAGACTTGCAAATGCGTGGAGTAAATGACTACTGAAAAGGAAATTTTTTGTATGTCTTTATGGCTTGTATGTGAGACAGGGAGAAAAAAGAGACTGTATGCTTATGCAGGGTTGCTGTCATGTTATTCAAAGGGAATTGCAATTATTTTGATTTAGCAGGGCTTGATCAAGAAGATTAGTCCTGATATCAATGAATGAAAATCATCATTTATAAATACTAAGACAAGTATAACAAAGACCATAATTAATAGTTTAATTCAGGTTTATTAGGCCCCCTATAACCTATTAGAAGGAAACCCAAGATAAATTGATTGAAAAAATTTCAGAAAGCTATTTAATTCCTGAGATTTCTGCTCTAATGGTAGTCATGATAGTCTTTGAATATTGATCTGAACAATCTAGTGCAGAAAAACCTTTATTACTTTGACTCAGAACAGTGGACTTGAGGTCATGAAGTCTAACAGCTAACCAGTGTTTATGTGTTTGATAATTACATCATCCTTCAAGCCAAATGTAACGTCACAAACTGGAAACCAAGGGACTCTTAAGTCTGGATGAAACCCAACAGAGAAGACATACTGGTGGCATTTTTAAAAGGTTCTTGGCATCAACTCTTAGAGCAGAGAAGTTAGTCCTCCAAAACCAGCCTGGATTAAATGTAGTGGCATCAAGATCCACTCTTACAATCATAGAAGTTTGGATCGGAAAGGACCTTTAAAGGCCCTAGTCCAACACTGCCCTGCAATGAGCTGGAACATCTTCAGCTAGGTCAGGTTGATCAGAGCCCTGTACAACCTGGCCTTGAATGTTTCCAGGGATGGGGCATCTAGCACCTCTCCAGGCAACCTGTTCCAGTGTTTCACCACTCTGATAAAAAAATACTTCCTTATATCTAGCCTAAATCTACCCTTTTTTTTAGTTTAAAACCATTACCCCTTGTCCTATCAACAGGCCCTACTAAAAAGTTTGTCCCCATCTTTCTTATAAGCCCTCTTTAAGTACTGAGAGGCTGATATAAGGTCTCCCCAGAGCTTTCACTTCTCCAAGGAGAACAACCTCAACTCAAGCCTATTCTCATAGGAGAGGTGTTACATCCCTCTGATCATTTTTGTGTCCCTCCTCTGGACTCACTTCAACAGGTCCATGTCTTTGCTGTGCTGAGAGCTCCAGAGCAGTATGCAGGTACTGTAGGTGAGGTCTCACCAGAGTGGAGTAGAGGGGGAGAATCATCTCCATTGACTGCTGGCCACATTTATTTTGATGCAGTCCAGGATACAGTTTGCCTTCTGGGCTGTGAGCACACATTGCTGGCTCATAGTTTCCCATACACTACTACTCCCAAGTCCTTGTCTGCAGGGCTGCTCTCACTGTCTTCATCTTCCAGCCTTTATTGATACCAAGGGTTGCCCTGACCCATGTGCAGGACCTTGGACTTTGCCTGTTGAACTTTCTGAGGATCACACAGGCCCACTTCTTGAGCTTGTCCAGGTCCCTTTGGATGACATCCCATCCCTCAGGTGTGTCAACCACATCACTCAGCTTGATGTTGTCTGAAAACTGAGGGTGCACTCTATCCCACTGTCTATGTCATTGATGAAGATATGAAATGGTACTGGTCCCAGCACAGACCCCTGAGGGGAGGTCACCAATCTCCATCTGGACATTGAGCTATTGACCACTACCCTCTGGATGTAACCATTTAACCAATTCCTCATCCACAGAACAGTCCACCCATTGAATCCATACCTCTCCAACTTAGAGAGAAGGATGTTGATGTCAAAGGCCTTACAAAATCCAGATAGACGACATCTGTAGCTCTTCCTTTGTCCACTGATGTAGTCACTCCATCATAGAAGGCCACTAGGTTGGTCAGGTAGGACTTGCCCTTGGTGAGGCCATGCTGGCTGTCTTGCATTACCTCCCTGTCCTCCATGTCCCTTAGCATAGCTTCTGTTCCATGATCTTCTCAGGCACACAGGTAGGTAGTTCACAGGGTCCTCTTCTTGGGATGTGATGGGAATTACAGTCAATTAAATTAATTGTTCAAAAATGAGAAGTTCACACAAAATAAAAGAACTTTTTTTTTTTTTTTCTCATCAAAGGAAAATAAGTTAAGTTGTTGAACAAAATTTTCTCATGTGGTTGTATCATGTAAAGTTGTGGGAGTATCTAACACAAGAGCTAACTTGATTAAAGATTATTTCAAAAAAAGTTAGGCCAGTTCATTGTTATTTGAGATTGTAAAGAACAATTAGTAGGTTCAAGTCTAGTGCAAACTATTTCTGAAATTAACATGTAGCAAGAATGGGAAAAAATATAACCCATGAGATCTAAGCAAAACTCATGCAAGTGTGGATTTAGTACATCATTTTCATATTGTAAATTGGTAACTCTCTTAATGTCCCATATTCTTGTCTTATTCATTGATTTTCATCTCCGTGCTCAATTCTACTTAGAACACTTGCTATGGCTCTTAGAATGATGACGTGTGACAGTACCAGTTTTTGATAGTTTCAGTAATATAACTGACAGCTCATTTGCAGTTTCCGTATTACAGTGCTCTGGGTCAGTCCTTCAAAAAGAGAAATATGTGCAGATGTTAATAACTAACACTTCTCACAGAGAGTGAGAATTTTGTGGCAATACCTACTCCACTCAGTGCAGGGTAAAAAGCTTGGTATCTCATATTCATTAGACAATGAGCAATAAGGCTGTTTACTAGAGGTTAGGGAAAAGAGTTAAGACTTGTATCCTGGCCCAGATAATGCAGGAAGGGTGACATAACCAATGCAACTTTGACTGTGAGGAAAGTAGGCATCCCTGTTACTGTGGAAGCTTCTCTGTGAGAGGGTTTAGGATGTGACCGGTCAGAGTAAGTGTGCCTGAAGTGAGCCCATGGTTGATGCCACCAGTCTTGTTTTCATGACCTGGCTTCTTTGACAACATTGCTTCTTATCAGAGAAGTGTGGAGAGTCATGTGCTATGTATCTAGGTACTGGACTGTTTTATGTTGTGTTATGTTTTATGTTTATCTTATGCTATGTTATGTTATGTGTTATGTGTTATGTTTTGATATGTTATGTTATGTTTGTTATGTTAGCTTGAGGACTGAGTGCAACCTTGACCCCAAGTGCCTTAATTCTGCACACTGTATGTGGGCTGGAAATTATCAGGAATTACAAGGCATAAGAATCCAGTTGGGATGGGGCCCTTGCACACTGTCATAATGCTAGTGAAGTCACCGATATTATGATAGTTTGCACCATCGGTGGAATTGCCCCTGTATGTGGAAGTCACAGCCCACGAACCACTATGGATGAAGTACCTCTAATAGCAACATGCTGTACAAATAATTCTAATATACTTGCTTACCTAAAAACATTGAGTTCAACATTCATTCTTCTCTACTGGTGTTTTAATTGAAAGTGCTTACAAAATCAATTAAAACCTCCTTATGAGGAGCTGTATTTCAAAAAGCAATTAACAGTTTCTGAAGCAATGGTGCAACGATTTTCAGAGCTGTTTATATCTTTTACGATAACATCTTTACGTATTAGTTTTACAGAAATAATGGGTTTATTGCACTGGTGTTGTAATTATGTTCTATGCAACTCAGATATGCTACACCTGTTGACCTTTTTAGTGCACCAAAGCAGATAAGCCTGATGCACCCCAAGAAGAATAGTTTGAGCTAAACATTTTAAAGTGGATAAATCATATTAACATCTCATTAATCTTCACTCTTCTATGCACACTCATTAAATAAAAAAGCATGTTACCAAGATTACTCAAGGTTAAGTAATAACTGCCAGAGCATAAATGAATGTATGAATGCATAAATGAATTTGAAGTGAGTTAAACAAAAGTTTTCATTGTTTTTTATTGAGAACTATCGTTATTACCACTGGGGTTTATTTGTTACCTTCCATTGGTTGTTGTCTATCCTACTGCAGCCTGCTGTAACAGCAATTGCACGTGATAAAAGTTTAATAGTATATCCATCTCTTGGGCAGATAAATGCTATTACAATTATTTTAATCTCTTATTGGAAATTATAATTTATATAATCATATCCTGTAGGTGAATGAAAAATAAATATGCTGTATATTAAGGGGGTTTTATTCCACATGTCGTTTTTATCCTATATTTGCTGCAGTTGTCAACTGAAAAAGCTGTTATGTTCAGCATGTGTATTGAGATGTGTGGATATTCAGCTACAGTTCCATTGATTTTTTCTAGTTTTGCAGGGATCACTTCCTACAGCTTCATTAATAGAAGTGACAGAAATGGAGATCTGGAAGTGGCCTTGTCCAAGAGATCATCTAGTCTTAACCCCATGCACTGAGGATGGAGAGAGACCATCCTTGACAGCCACTAGTCTATACCAAACACTAAAGAACAATTTTCCTGTTTTTGGGGAGGACTGGTTTCCAATGAATTTTATTTAGTACCTCAGTGAGAAAGTGGAGTTTTGCTGCTTTCTCCACACACTTATAAATGTGTTCTCTCATGTGTTGCTGAAGTAATTAATGAAAATATTAAGTGGAACCAGACTTACCTTGGATCCTGAGGGATATGACAGACTGTCACAGTCTGGAAGAAAACCACAAGGAACCAAAACATCTTGGTGTCTTACAGTTAAAAATATGGTTAATTAGAATGACTTCATTCAGTTTACTGTTCTGGGGAATGTTAAAATGCTTCCCTAGATGACTGACATGAGACTAGGTGATTGAACAGATAAGTACTTTCACAATTGAGTATTTGACAGACTGTTACAGGAGCTCTTGGGACAATTCTGGACAGTTCAAGAGATTTTCCCAGGAAGTGTCTACTGACACTACACCATTTTTTTTTACTTAACTACAGATTAACGTTCTGTGTAGAAAATCTAGCTGACCCAGAGATTCCCATTCTGGTTGCAGAAGTGATCACACTGTACATGGAGAGAACAGTTGTCAGTAGACAGTAAAAACTGTTTCTGCAGAGGTGGACAAGGGAGATTTAAAAAAAAAAATCAAAACAAAGCAGAAGGCAGTCCACCCCAAGTATACAAGTAAGGAAGCTCTGACAGGGCAATATTGTGGGGAAAACTCTCACACTTTTTCCAGGTAATCAGCATGACCGGGTGCTTATCTGAACCTACAATGGGGAACAAATTAGAAAATATAGAGACCTAAATACTTCACAAAAAATGCATTTGTACAAATAGATGAGGAAATGCCATAATCTCCAATCTGTGTAGTAGGAAAAGAAAAAATATGACCTCTAGTATTATATAAGATTGACTCCCAGCATGGATGCATATGTCCCAGATTTTAAGAATATTTTAGCTTAGCAGACAAAAAAGGATAACCTTGGTATGATATAAGAATATTATAGCACTTTTCTAGGCAATATTCATTGACTTTAACCACCTTTTATGTTCCTACCATTCCTCTCTCATTTGTTTTTGAATCTTTAGCTTCTGCAACAAAAGAGGCAAGGATTCTACTGATACTGATTCCTTACTTCTTTTTAATAAAAAAACAAAGAATGAGTACAGCAATGCTACTTTGTGTACTGAGTAAGACAGGATCCTATGGAAAAAATTCTATGAGATCATGTAATTAGAGATTATATTGTAAATCATATGCAGAAGAACAGACGGGAAAATGTTAAGTAAACAATGTTCTGTAATTTCTTATCTTTAGCTTCACATTTTTAAAATTTTGTTGGTAGTTTCTTATATTTAAAGAAAAAAATGGAAACAGTCATATCATTGGAGGTGCTGGGAACTTCAGTTGTAGGTAGTTCTGTCAGATGCCTCTACGTGAGCAATAACAACGGAATCCTGGCATTGCATAAATTAGGTCATGTATCTTTTGATCTACACTTCTGAATGTTCACAGCTAACTGCACTAAGCAGTAAACTCCTCAAAGCAAAGTTGTCCACATAAGCAAAGCCTCCACCTTACCTTGAAGAAATGCAGTTGAACAGTGGGAAAGTGTTTTATGAATATCCATCAAGTTAAAGGGTAATCCTGTTACATTCACAAAAAAAGTAAAAGCAAACCTACAAAAAATTTAAAAAGGACATAAAACTATTGCAAATTTGTAGTAATCTTTAAGTGGTATGTTTATCAAATTTCTGGGCATTTATTCTGTGTGAATGTTTGCCAAAAGTGAGCATTGGAAAGTTTGGCTCTACAAATATTGCTTTAAGCCAATTGTGAAAGTTTCATTTTCTATGTCTCTCTAGTAAACAGCTGGGAAAATGGTACTCCAGGTCAATCACATGAAAATACAGCAGTGATTTTGGAGCTTCACATTTGTTTTTCATGTTTCCTTTTTTCAATTTCTAGAGCTTCCAATCAAAAGTTGATTTGGTCTGAAAAAAATCACTCAAGTTTTCCCCCAAAAATAGTATGAAAATGTAAAGGATATAATACACTGTTAAGAAGTGATTGGGAAGATGCTGATGCCATCAAGTCTAGAACGGGCATAATACCAAAGATGCTCAATCTGTTCATCCAGGTGTTTTCTTGATAGACAAATAAAGTTCCTGCCCCATTCCTCATGACTGTGGAAGCATTTCTGACATGTCAAGTTTTTGCATTTTTGAGATGGACAGGACAACAGATTTGGTTCGTTATCCTGCTCTAGCTGCAGAATAGCAGTAGGGCTGCCCCACAGGTAATTCCAGAAATCAGTAACATGATTTGACTTTGTTGAGCCCTTTTCCATTTTTCTCACCCTCCTTTTCACTGCTCTTGTACCACACTTTCTCCACTCCAGCTGTCTCCCAAATAATCAACCCTCTCCTAATTACTCCCTCCTCATTGTTCCTGATTTTGTTACACTGAACTTCTGTGTTTCTGATATTTTTACCTTGAACCTAGCCTTAAATTATATATTACTGATATTGTTACATAAGTACTCTGCCCTGCAAGAATCCACTTCTCAAAAGGTCTCCAATACTCCCATGATCTACAAAGTCTGGTCATTTTTCTCACTTGACTTTTCCTTAGCCACCTGTGAAGTCCAACCATCCTTCACAGTGTTTTCTTTAACTTTCGACAGCTTTTTACACTGTTTCTGATGCATCTGGCAGCTTATAATATCACATGCACTAGTTCTCATGTTCTTATTGTTATTATTAATTCATTTCACCTCAGTTCAGTTAACCTCAAGACAGCACTTAGTCACCAACTTGATCATTTGTCTGGGGCATTCACGATTAATATAAGATTTAAGTAGTATAATACACTAGTGAACAAACAACAGAGTTATTTTGTTGAAATAGTGAGGCAGAATGATGAAACAGTTTATTGTCTATATGTTTATTACCAGGGAAGAAAGCAGGAAACCACTATTCAGGGACTAGATACCTGCAAGGAATAGTGCTTGCACTATTCTTAATGAATACAGGGAAGGGCCTGGTTTGGTGTGATGAGTGTAGCAGCAGAAACACTGAAAAACTGAGATACACGTGGCAGACACCCGAAAACTATTTGCAAGGTGATCCTGACAAAAAACTAAGTGCCTATCTCAGCAGAGGTTTGGAAGCCTGAATACCCATTTCTTGCCTCGTGGACATGAGGAAAGTGAATTTTGAATATTCTCTCTTGTAAACAAAGAGGATTGCATCTAATAGTTTGTGATGTCTCTGATAACAATGCACTGAGGTAGTGGTTTTGGTTTGTCAGGATAAAGGTGGATTGGGGTTGGCCCACATGGAAGAGTGTTGTGCCCCCTGTGGCACATGAGAGGAAGATCCTAATGGTATCAAAAAGAATAAAAATAGGTCATTGAATGTGGACGTTAAGTGGGGCCCAGTGATTTATCTATAGACATGCAGAAATCAGCTTCCCATCAACAAGTGCTCAGAACAAATAACTTGAAATTAATCCTGTTGCCAAGGCATAGTGCCAGTAGGGGCTTAGGAGAACCATGGAGGATTATTCTGGTCAGCAGAAAGAGGTGGACAATAAACACAGTGTTTTCCCTTTTGGGGAGTAATCGGGTAATGCATCATCCTGAAGGCCATTGTAAAGTGGATGGCTGTTTAGCTTGTTGTTTTGTTTTTGTTTTTTTTTGTTTTTGTTTTTTTTTTCTTTATAGTTGTGTCAGAAAGTAATTGGTTGATGTTAGTGTTTTAGAAAAAATAGACTGTTGTGGAAATTCATTCTTCTGAGGAGCTGGATGGCTTAGAGTAGGGAATTTAGTTAGGATATCGTTTTTATCATACATAAGGATGAAAGAAGGAAAAGGGAATAAGGACATGGACTTTCAGATGATGGTGAAGACTATGGAAAAACACAACAGGTTAGGCCACATTGAACTGTAAGGCTTATCTATCAGCATGTAGCAGTGTGATAAAAAGCAAATGTAGTTCCTTCCCTTCTTGAAACTTTGGTCACAGCTGGAGTGGTGAGTGATGTCTTTTGTATCCTGTTAGGTTGTAGGTGGGGGGAAAGGATGTTTAGGGTAATAAAGAAGCTGTTGGAGATAATATGAAAGAAGCACTAATTTCAGTACAAAGGCTAAGTTGGATCAGAACCTTTCTCTAATCACTTTACAGGAGTTGAAGGCCCTCCCTAAGACAAGCTGCTGAATATTTTCTAGAGGTGTTTTCACATTCCTTACAGTGGTGTCAAGGAGACCTGTCTCCACTTCAAATTTAAAATCAATAACAGTTCTGGAAGAAAAGAACATATAAAATGTTATAGAGGAAGGTGGCCTCAAGCAACTACTAATTAAGCAGATGTAAATCTTCCCTGTGAGAACAACATGTTAAAAGCCAAATGAACTACATCAGTGCTAGATGAAATTATGATGTTCTTCCATCATTCACACCCTTGGGATGAAAAAATAAATGATCAAAAATTGGCCCATGATCATGTTCTGTGTGATACTTCATATGACTTGGCAATAAACCTTGAGGCTCCAAGCACATGCTTACAACAACAAATCAGAATTGTAGCTGCTGCTAGATTCATATTCCTGAGTTGACATTTCTTTGATAAGGCCATATCACTAGTTGCTTAATATTCTTTTCAATGTTTGGGTGGTTTAACTCAATGTTAGAAGGAGCACCAAAGTAGGAACCAGGCTGACCACAGATAATCAAAAATGTTAATGAATTTGCTATATGCTGGCAGAGTAAGGACAGTTAAGTATGACATATATATGACATTTTGAGCATTAACTGGGAAGCCAAGTGTATCACCAAAAGAGAAAAAGAGAAGGCCTGATGCAGAAGGTGACTTATGATGGAAATCAACACCATGTGAAGTCATCTACACTGTTACAAGGCAAATTACAAATACGATTGAGGTTGTAACTGGAAATTGAGGTCTGTTCACTTAATTTCATAGCAACTGCTTTACAGTCTTCATTTATGATCAGATTTGCTGCTTTGAAGGCAAACACTGTCAGAATCAAGAATTAGCTAGCCATATCAAAAAAGGCAATGATATTCTGCCTCCCTTTACTTTAAGAAGGAAGGCCATTAAGGATGAACCAGCTGCTTCCAATACAAACACCTTTATCAAGAAGTTAGTTCCTTAAGTAGTTGTCTTTCTTTTCTTTTGTACTCCCACTCATAGCTCAGTGGGACAGCAGAATTTTCTTTCTTATATGTCTGTTTAGTGCCAGTTAGCCTTTGGATATGATTCTGCAATATAAATACTTGGTAAATTGGTCGTATATTTGGATGAAGATAAAAGAAAAACTCATCATCATGAAAATGGTTTAGCACTGGGAAATGTTACCCAGAGAAACTGTGGAATGTCCATCCTTGGAGATCTTCAAACTCTACTGGGCGAGGTCCTGAGCAACCAGATACAGCTTTGAATTTGGTCATTCTTGGAGTAGGATCCTGCACTAGAGACCTCCAGAGTTACATTCCAAAGTAAATCCTTCCATGATTGTCCATTTAAAAAACCTGGTAAGTGAAGGCATAAGTTACCTTCAGCTGAGAAACTGTGTCAGTTGTGTAACATTGTCTCCTACTTCTCAAGTTTTCAAATAAGTCCAGTCTGCATATTTGAGGACCCCTATATAAGGGAGGAAAAACAGGTTTCTGAAGAGATTTTTTTTTCTGATACATAGAGAGAAAAAAGCACTACAGCCTCCAGCAAACCGTGACTGCTGAAACAAGTCACTAGCAAAGATTGTTGAGATGCAGTTTCATATTCAAGACTGTAATTTCAGCATCTGAGACAGCAACTAAACTCTCTGTTGGATTTCAGAACAATCAAAAGTTTGTAATCCTTCTGAGCAAATTGATAGGTACAGTTTCACTAATGACAATGTAACTGCCCTATAGCTCCAGATCTGGTCAGTCTTATTGCTGCTATAACATTCTTTACACTAATGGAAAAGTAGCACTGTAACCAAAAAAAAAAAATTACATCACACAGGACGTACAGGAAAGTCTTTTTAATTACTGCATAAATGGTCAAGAAAAGGCTATGAACTTGTTCAGAGTAATAAGCTCATCTGTACAAAGTCTTCTCAGCTCTAGCAAGATGAGTTGATAATTTGTCTACAGAATGAGCTTGGACTGCCCTACTCAGTACATTGCATCACTGAAAACTAGTTAACATAACAGACAAGGGCATTTCTTCAGCTAGGAAATTTTCCATCATTCCTGATTATAGCAGTGCATTTTAAATCACAGTATTGAACACAAAAATGTTCTGCTTGCTCTTGATATATTGTGGTCTTTGAAAAAGTATTCTACAGGAGGGTGCTAAATACACTTCGCTGCTAACACATTTGGTAAGTTAAAGTCTTTGCTCTGTCACCTACCAACCAGAAAACAGGTAAAGATTGTCAGGAGTTTGTTGTGGATTCCTGATTTCAGTGTAAATTCAGCTTGTGATAACTAATTAGCTGGAGTGGGCAATGATCTTGTTAGGAATTAAAAGCTATTAGCAAACAACCAGTCACTCTCCCAGCATTGAAAGCCCAGGGAATGCGGAGAATTATTAATTAGAAATACACTTTATTTTATTTCTCGATAGTCTATCCTGCCAGCAGGGAAGTTGTATGAAGCATTCTCTATTTTGAAGAGGCAGGGCAGGTAAGTGCAACACAACTTTGACTCAGCTATTAAGCAGTAATTAGTAGTATCCGGTCTCCAGTTTCCATCCAGTATAGTTGATAGATGAGAAAGAAGGCCTGAAAAAAGAACTGACTGCCCTGGAAATTAAGTAGTTCTGGAATCAGACTGCAGCAAGAAATCCCTTCTCATGTCAGGCTCACTCACTGTCACTGCCTGTGTTCCCTAGTCAGAAAGTTAACCTCAAGAAGTTACATAAAGAAGGTTGGGATTCTAGAGGACTTTCTGCAAGAGAATGGGACATGTGAGCGATCCTGTGTGAGAACAAGACTGATAAGAGCCTCATCCAAGCAAGAATGTGATAAGGATGTGACCCTGAATGAGGGGGGAGAAACTCGACGAGACAAACAACCCCCAGAAGGGGTTGGGACGGAAGAGGGAGTTACACAAGGCAGAGGCCTGGCAAGGCTGATGTGGCACTTTTTATCCAATCATAAGAAGGTTTAAAGCACGATCTAAGTTAACTGTCCAGTCTTGAGGACTTGTACTGCATGTTATTCACGTGTGCGGGAGAACATTATAAAAGGGCTTTCTTAGTTGTAATAAACGGGCATTGCTTGATCACATTGGTCCTGTGTGTGCTCAGCCCTCCCGCAGAAGAAAACAATGACATTAAGAATGAAGTTTCTAAGCTCTGAACAAATCAGTGACTAATATCAAGTGCCATTCCAGCACATACAAATGGCAGTTAATAAAATAATTATTTAGACACCCTGGTGAAAAGTGTACCAAAAGATAAGTCATGCCAGACTAATCCAATCACCTTCTACAACAAAATAACAACTTCTGTCAACACAGGGAGAGCTGTGGATATTCACCTGAACTTGATCAAAGCATTCGACACACTGGCAAGATACAGATTGGATGGGTGGTCTGTAAGATTGGAAGGAAATTAGCTAACAGTTCACACTCAGAGGGTGGTAATCAATAGTTCTTACTCAGGCTAGCAGTCTGTTGCAAGTGGGGTCTCCCAGGGATCAATACTGTACCCCACACTGTTCAACATCTTGATAAATTACCTGGATGATGAGAATGAAAGCACCTTCACAAAGTTTTCTGATGACACCGGACAGGGTGGTAAGGTGGTCACATCAGAAGGGTGAATCATCTTACAAATAGATCTGGACTGGCTGAAAGAGGGGGCTAGCAAGAACAGTTTGAAGTTTAAGAAAGGTGAGTGCAAAGTCCTGCATGTTGGTTGGAATAATCAAGAGCCTAGTACAGGCTACAGTGTGTGTGACTGGGGAGCAGCCTTGCTGAAAGGGACCTGGGGCCCTCATGGACAACAGGCTGAACATAAGTCATCAGTGTGTTCCTGCAACGACAAAGGCAAATCAGATCCTGGGCTGCATCTGCAGGAACATCACTAGCAGAGATAGTAACGTGATCATGCCACTCTATTCAGAACTTGTCAGGCCACGCCTGGAGAACTGTGTCCAGTTCAGGTCCCCACAATTCAAGGAATAAGTGAACAGACTGTAAGAGGGTCCAAAGGACAGCCATGAAGATGATGAAAGGGCTGAACAACCTGCTCTATGAGGAAAGACTGAAGGAGTTAAGTTTTTTTTTTCTCCCTGGAGAAGAGAAGGCTCAGGGGGGACCTCATCCCATTATTCTGGTACTTAAAGGGTGGGTACAATGAGGATGGTGTCTCTCTTTTCATGAAAAGTCACCTGGAGAAGAAAAGGGGCAATGGGTACAAGTTGCATTGGGTTAAGTTTTGTCTTGACATGAGAAAGAAATTTTTACAGTGAGAACAATCCTTCACTGAAACAATGTCCCCAGGGATGTTGTAGCATATCCATTACTGGAGGTTTTCAAGATGCATTTGGACAGGGTGCCAGATAATCTCATCTAGGCTCCCTTTCCCATGAAAGGTTGCACCAGATGATTTTTCAAGGTCCCTTCTAACCTGGGCTAGTCTAAGATGTTATGATATAATAAGACAATGGTAGGAAAGGAGTCAGACTTGGTGGTATATGTATGCTGTGCAACGGGTCTTTTAACCCTAGACTATCACAATAAGTGCTTTTCAATTTGCAGTTCACAGCTGCATCCAGCATATAAACCAGTCTGTTGAGTCCTTCATATTGTGCATCTTGTAGAATCTTACAGATTCCTTTTGAAAGAGACCTATGCTCATTCTCATCATAGTATTCCTTACCTACCTGTTTGTTTGTTTGTTACTTAAAACTCAGGGCATAGTTTTTAGCAGAATTTATAGAAAATAAGTGCTTTTTAAGTGTCCCAGAAGTACTTCATGGAGAAGACAGAATTCTCTTATTTGTATTTCAGTTTGCTCACAGAAGTTATCTGGCTGTTACAAAAATTTCTGTCTAAATTATGTCCAAATCATCAGACCTTGACTTTTGCTATTCATGCTTTGAAGGATATGCTGATTTCTCAGTTAGTCAAACCTGAATGTTGAGAAAAGTAGACTTTGACAGAAGATGCATGCTTTTCTGCCCCAAAGTCTTACATTCGTCCAGCAACAAGTAAGGGTAGAAGCCTTATATCTCATTAAATGGGTGAGAATTTGACTTTTCACTGATTCAAGACTCACTTCACAAAAAGGTGGATTGTCAAGATGGGAGACATGAGCTCTGATCATGATCACTGAAAATTTGGAGGGAAAGAGGTGATCAAGAAAAGAAGATTAAACATATATGAATGAAGAACTCATTGATAAAGAAAAAAGATATCTCTTTCTGGGTATGGAAAGCCAGTATACTCTTTTCCAGGACCTGGCTGATAGATAACTTCAGGAGTTTTCTTTCAGGTTTCTGAGTCTCAACCTGTTTGTTATAAGTTGTTCTAACAAACTCTGAGTACAAAAGGAAGTTCTGCATAACTGAGACACTTGAATACCCTAATAGCATACTACATAGAAATATAAAGTTAAGCTTTATTTTGCATTATGGATTCCCAAATTAGGATCTCTAAAGATGTCCTGTTTCTTTCTGGTGTTTGAGACAGATTGGGGTTGAGTGTGAGTGTTCAGTTTCAAAAGAGGCTTCATATTGCAATGATAGTATAGCATCAGTGGGCTCTTACTCCCTACTTTGTCTAGTACTGCAAAGTTGGCATTACATCTCTGGTTGCCAACCATATGGGTGATTCTACTTGTTTATCTATATGCTATTGTTCTAACTAGCCCATTCCTGAAGCTTTCTAAGACATAAAGTACAGAGCATTATTTTTCATATAGAAGGAAATTTACAGTTATTTTTTTGGTACATACATAAAGAATTTTAATTTTACTCATTAATGTCTCAAGCATGGCTTTGCCAAGAACTTTGAACATGTGCAGTGCAAAGTTACATGTAAAAGTCACTGCTTTCCGACCATGCCTGTCTGTGTGGTCGGCTGTGTGTGCATTGCATCTGCATGTGTGTCTCTACTGGTACATGCTCAACATCACTCCTGGCAAGACCTGGGAATGCACAATAGCAGCAACCTCCCATCTGTGGGAGTGGGAGAGAAGGAGTCTACTAGATCTCAGACTCCACCACGTTTAGCTCTAGTGGATGAGGCAGGATCATGAAGTCCACCATATTCAACCATGTCTAGCAAACCATTGGGTCTTAGGGCACATGGGCACAGCTGGTGCCTTGTAACTCTGTGGCACCCACAAATATTAGGTATGTAGAACAGTTTACAAATAACATCAAGGAGTATTGTCATTACATTAAACTGAACAGAAATTATTTCACAAAGGAACGTCAACTGGTTGAGAGAGCATTTGTATTTAAAATACTTGAAAGAGGTAGGTAGATAGGTCTATATTTTTTCTTTATAAACATAGCCTTTTGCATAGATTTATTTCTTTACCAGAATTTAGAATACTATTAGCAGTAGTCTGCACATGTAACAAGAAAGTAAATTAACAGTTATACTTATTTTTGGAACATAGAATGAACTGACTTGCATGTTTGTATATGTAATTAATACATACCATCAGAAACTAAACACTACAAATGGCACAATACACAAGTGTACCATGTAAAAGCACTGACAAACACTTTGTATAACGTTTAATACTTTCCTTTTGCTTTACTAAGGGGATTTTGTAGTTTCTCAGCACATTATTTTGGGAGTGTAGGACATTAAATTAAACAGTATTCTCAACACAAATGAGGAGTGCATAGGAGACACATGTGGTTCCTCTGTAAATAAGTGGGGCCTGTGTAAATAAGGGTCATAACATGAAGGGTATCAAGCATGAGTTTGTCTAATATTAAAAGTAACTGATAAGAAGTAAATTGTCATATGCAAAACCATAAGAATACCTATAAAAGAGCAATGAACATAGCCTCATCTTATCTGGTTTTCTCCCTTGAGAGATAGATTGAAGCTGATACTCTAGATGAAAGTCACCTTCTGGGTAATACAAGAACCTACTGTGAGATGATAGACTGTAGTAAAGGGAACCTCCTTCCTGACCTCTACAGACTGGTAGCTTTCTCCCTCCACCATGAAGTTTAATAATCTGTGTCATTATATGTCCTTGTATAGCCAAAATGTTAAAGTTATTAAGTTGAAACTTCTTTCCAGCACGTCATGATGTATTCAGTTCCAGAAATGATTCTATTGTATCCTATTGATGGGCTAATGGATAACAGCTTTTGTCCACACAAGTTGAAGAAAAAAAGCATCAAAATAATTTCACAAGAAATTAGATGATCTTCACTGATTAAAGGGATGATAAGTTGAAACTATTATTTAATCAGAGGAATAGTTACATGTAAAACTGCTGAGAAGTACCTGGAGATTTCAGAAAAGATCTTACCGAAGTAATTTAAAAAGTCTGAGGAAAAAAATACATTTCCTTCATGGTGTACTTCTTAGAAAGTGGTTATACAATGTAATTCTTAACCTCAGTGTTGCCCTCACTAACTGTAGAATGTGTCATTGCTCTTAAAACTAACAGAATTGGTCTGGGCATGCTTTAATACAGTGACAGATATTTTGGTAGAAATGTGTTATGGCAAACAGAGCACTTTGATAGTTAAATCTGAAAACAGGCAGGGTTGTTGGGTTTTTTTTGTTTGTTTGGTTTGTTTTTTTTTTTTTCTTTTTTTTTTTTTCAGTCTATGGCCTGAGATAGGTTTTCTGACACTGCCTGAAATTTTTTTGTGGACCCAGGGCATGATACAAGCAATCTGGACTGATTAGTATTCTGGTCCCCACAACCAACAAGGGCTTGGAAGTGATCACTAAAGCAGACTTTCTGTTTTTGTGGTATGCTTCACTGCAGGTACAAACAGTTAAGGTGTTTTATCAGAATAATATTTTTTCCCTATAAAAGTTTATTTCATTGAAGTTTTAATTCCTCCATCACCAGCATAGTGAAAAAAACCACAGGGACATCTTTCTTTTTGCAAGTATCCTACACAAAGTACTTCAGTCTTTCTTATTTTTCTCTTCCGAGACATGGAGCCTCTTTATGAATTTGTCCTTACTTTCTCTAGATTTTCTTCATTCTTCCATGGCCTTGCACACTTGGAATTCTTATAATGAAGTAGCATCCAGAGGTGATTTTGAGCCATAAGTGAATGAATATGCTTTACTGATCCCCTGAGTTACTGTACTTTGTTTTTTCTTTAGGTAAAAGCTTTTCCAATTTTCTTTTCCATTTCTTATGAGTTTATTTGATTGGTTTTTTAACAGTGTGTGGCACTTCACATTTAGTGTTATGAGAGTGCAGTAACAACATGAACCTCTCCAATGGGTGACAGAATCCTTTCTCCTGCTGTTTTTAATAGAATGTCTTCTATTAAATACCCTAACACTTCATCTCGGCGATCTTTATTTTAAAAATGATGGAAAAAAGATGTTGTTTCTACATATTTTATTACTGTTCTGAAGGTTGTATCAACCTATCAAATACTGACTATAATTTATATCAATCTTACTGAATTCTTAACTACTCCTAGGGTCACACTGATGGTATAAGGCAGTGTGATGCATGTACACCACTCCATGCTTTTCCAACACCCAGACTTCAAAGGAAGTTTATTCCAGCTTTACAAAATGTATCCCATGTTCCCAGCGAGACTGCTTAGACAGCAGACCTTTGACATGTGTCAGGGAAGCCACATTTTGCTTTCATTATTGAGAGACTGAGTCTTAGTTAGTGTGCTGAGGAGACGTGATGGGAATGAGTAGGTTTCCTCCAGAAATACTTCCACCACACTTTCCTCTTAGCTGCGCTCTGAAGCAGATCTAAAATTTTGTTCAAAAACTATTAATTGAGGCCACTGGCAATCAAAAAATGAGATTTCAACTTCTTTATCTTTAAGAATAAACTAATAGAGGTAACTAGCAGAAGAGTTATTATCTGATGATGTTTTGTGTTTTTTCCTGCCAAAGAAGTATAGCCAGACTAGGTGAAAATGACAGGATATGGAGATAAAATGTGGCTATGATAAGAGTATCTTATTGTAAGTAAAAGCAAAGCAGAGGTGAAATATGGCACTGTTTACTTAAAATTAATACTTAAACAACAACTGCAGAACTTTATAAAGGACCTTCTTTAAGGTAAAAATAGATCCATTTGCTTTCTTTGTTATTAAAATACTTCGACCATTTTATGAAATTTAATTTATGTGAAGGTCTTCACACAAATTGCCTGTAAATCTGAAAAGCAAAACATACTGAAACATGTAAATACCATTACAATTTAATATTAAAAACATATTTTAATTAAAAATCACATCCCTATCCATACCTGACTTTTCTGAAAGGAACAAATGTCTGTTTTCTGAAGAAAATTCTGCTGAATTCTCTCTTTATTTTTCAAAGTCTTTCAATCAAGCTAAAATATTTAGATCAAACAATTAATTCTGTGTATAAAAATATTAATATTATATATTATATATAATAAAATATAAATATTATATATAATAAAATATAAAATAAAAACCCTTTCTCACTGTGAAAGTCTCCCGTAGCTGGGTTTTCTGATGTCTGATACGAATAAGACAGCCTTTCTTGTAATGAGAGCTCTCCACCTATCTCTATAACATCTGTAGAAAGATTTTAGTTTTAGTATCCTAAATCAGTTCAGAAAGTACTGGAACATACATACACCTTCAGTTATTGACTGCAATTGCTTAGGAAGTTAGGCTAATACCAGTAATTTAGATGTCTTCCAAGAGAAAATCTTTTTTATAAAGCTTTTTTCTTGCCATTTTTTTGGTTGTTGTGTTTGGCTTTGGTTTTGGGTTTTTGTATTGTTGCTTTTTTCATGCACTGGAATCTTGTTACATCATGATTAAAAGAAACTTTTAAAAAATTGCTAGGACAAAAAGATCTTCTGGTATGTGACTACTACAAACACTTCTCTGACATTGTGGTGTTACAGAAGAGAAGATGGAATATGTGACCTTTATAGTGTCAGTCATTTTTAAACTTAATTGGAAAAATCTCAGAATAGCTCCAGAGGAAAATCCTTTCAGAGCATTTTATGACTAGACTTTTAGTATTAAGTCTGGGAAATTGATGTATTTGAAGAAAGAGGTCACAAGTGAAGGAGAACTTGCAGATCTGTATGACTGTAGGCAGCAGAGGCGCATTACACACTCACATTAATCTTTTCAAGTGACATGAAATTGTATGAAAACAGGTTTGTAATCATAGTACTATAGTTCAATGATCAGTAAATACTCTGGGAAATGTTCCTTGTAATGCTAAAGTGTTGAATATGCTTTAGAAAGAGTTTAAAAACAACTGTAAAAGACAATGCAAACAAACAGAGAGGAAGTCAGTGATGTACCAAAGGTATAAATCTGGAAATGTAAGTACAGCCTTGTTCTCAGTAAGGTAAACGATGTTCTTATTGGCTTTTTGCTTACAGTGGAACTTCTACAGATAAAAATCTCAGTTACAACATACGGCCAGTTATTATCTCAAGTCAGGGCACCACTATACTGTCTCTCACTCAGAGTGAGACTAATATGAAACACAGTGAATGTCAGCTGAAAGTCAAACTGTTCAGGTTCTCCATTATCATTAAATGAAGACACTGGAAATGAAAGCATTTGAATGCTTAATTTAGCTCTCTAATAGTTCCATGCTTTTCATTCATAAATATTTTTTTCAAAAACATGCCCTTTAATCCTCATTGTTGTCTCATTGAACATTCCCAATCCATCAGAGAAAAGTAGTCTCATCCTGAGAAAGCAACAGGACCAAACTTGCTTTCAGCAGTAAAAACTTCATTTTTCAAAGCAGAGAATAAATTTTCTGACGTATGATGATTTATCAGTTTACTCTAGATCAGAGAAGGGCAGTGATTTCTTGATATTAAGAATTACAAAAGTCTGTAACATGTACTCTCCTTCTCTCCTTAGTGGTCACATTATCTGGATTCATCAGGTGACAGCTTGGTGACAGAGCCCTACACTGAGTTATATTGAAAACTTTGCTTCTATTGATCATCAATCACTGTGGAACTTCTAAACAGAATTAAACAATTACTTTCCTACTGTAAATTGGACTTTCTATCAGTGCTTCCTGTTAATGCTACTAGCAGAGCAATATAAAATTATTGAGGAAAATGTGTTGAGCAGGTAAGAGGAATCTCTCAGGCTGTTTGTTTTTAAATAGACTAACAAGATGATAGTTTTGTGTATAAAGCTGTGAAATATTACATCACTTAAATGTATATAATTCTTACTATCCACACTTGTTAATGCTTAAAGTGTATATGAAGAAATCTTTCAGAAAGCTAATTGAAGAAGGAGTTATTAATTGGAGATAAAAATAAATTTGAATTAAAGATAATGAATGTGATTAAAACACAATTGATGCACCAGGTTAAAGAGTTGTCAATAATGAAAGGAGAATGAGAGAAACTGAAGAAGAGTAGGAGAAGTTTCTAGTATCATAATAGTGTACGAGTTACACATTGTACAAAAATGCCTATTGTGTTTCATCTGAAATTTCAAAAAGATTTGCAGCTAATGAGAGAACAATCTATGGGATGAATACTCAAAAATCTGGGGATTGCCTACATGTTTGTGGGGGGTTTTAACCCCCATTTACTGAGGGATCCAATCCAGGAAAATGATGTGAAAATTATTCATATGTGTCTCATTACAAGGTGTTGTCCACTGCAAGGGAAAAAAAATACAAAATTGAATGCATATTCTTAAACTACTGTTTTAGTACAACACATCTATTCTTAACGCTGCTGTTTACTGTGCTGAGTAATACCAAACTCTGTATATAGTCACACAGCAGAGATCCCTAAAAATTTCTGATGATCCAGCCTGTGACTTGTTTGACTGTAAGCAAGAGGTCCCACTGCTGCAAAAGCCTCATAACTATCTAAGGCCTTTTCAAAGAATCGGAAAAGTAATTAGAGCTTTTCAAGGGCAAGGATGCTGTGTGAGCACAAAAGCAGAATGTGAAAAGCATGTTAATCTGTTGTTCAGATGTGTAAATGTTTGTGCATAGGATAAGAAACTGCTTGTTCTTAATTAGAAATAAATAGATGAATCAAAGCTAAAGTAGAATGATTTGTCTTAGTTTAAAAGGTAAACAATTGTGGCTGTATAAACAGGAGTCCGAATCCTCTCTCTACACGGGGCAAACTAAAAATTAAACCAGACATCTAAGAGCATTGTCCAAATGCTTCTTGAACACTAACAGGCTTTGGCCATGAACGCTTCCCCTGGGAACTTGTTTCAGTGCTTGACCACCTTCTATGTGACGAAGTTTTCCTAATAGCTCATCTGAACTTCTCTTGGTGCAACTTTAAGCCATTCCCTTGTGTTCTATCACCAGACACCACAGAGAAGATATCAGCCCCTTCCTCTCTGCTCCCGTTCATGAAGAAGTTGTAGACAGCAATGAGGGCATCTATCAGCCTCCTCTTCTCTAAGCTGAACAAGTCCAGTATCCTTAGCCACTCCTAAGTCATGCCCTCTAGGCCCTTCCCCACTGTAGGGAGAGGCGCTCGGAAGACCTCGCAATGTACGGGCAGAATAGGGAACCAATCAATCATGCCAAAGAAGAATGTTACCAAAACACAGCCATGCTTAAGGTGGATCCCTTTAAGGAGCATATATAAAGCAATTGTGCAGCTAATAAGTTGAACAAGTAGCAACCATCATATTGGTGTCTGTGCTTTTGTTCCCGTGAAGGTTTTAACCTCCTGCAAGGGTTAGCTGTGATCTGAATGCCACATTTCTGTGGCTTAGCAGATAGAAAAAGACAGCTAATGCCTTACCACAACACCCCATCTTTATTGCCCTCCTTTGGACATATTCTAATATTTTGATGTCCTTCTTATATTGGGTGGCCCAAAACTGCACACAGTACTCCTCACAGTAGGTGAGGCTGCACTAGTGCTGAGCATAGTGGGACAATAATGTCTTTTGACTAGTTAGCCATAGTGTGTTTAATGCACCCCAGGATATGCTCGTCTGTTTTGTCCTCCAGCGTGAATTGTTGACTCATATTGAGTTTACTATCACAACAGTTTAGAGAGTTCATGTCCTTTGAGACCATAGATTCAGGGAACATTCCTTTGATGTTCAGTAAGTATTCACAGGAGACAGAAAAAGGATCAGTGGAGAATATACCTTCTATTTGCACTTGAAATAAAAGCCGTGAAAAGAAGCATCAGTAAATGAAATTCTCAACTGTGTTCTAAAAAATTCCCTACCTAATCATCATTGCTTGTATCTGAATTGT
The DNA here is from genome assembly GCF_003259725.1 of Athene cunicularia. NCBI lineage: Eukaryota > Metazoa > Chordata > Aves > Strigiformes > Strigidae > Athene > Athene cunicularia. The sequence goes on along the minus strand of NW_020799095.1, from coordinate 77,237,720 downwards.
CTGTAGGGAAATCAGCAAGGTTGCACAGATAGGAAAACATAAATATTGAACTGTCTTACCTACTATCAAAAAGCCGAACAATTCTTCTCCCCATTGTTTAATTCCCTGTACAGCCTGTGCCAGATCAGAATCTCCCTTCTGTTCTATTTCATTTGGATTCAAATGTAGGATTGAAAATTCAGTGGATTTTAAAAAATTTTCTTTCAGGTTTTACTAATTGCTAAGTTACTAACAGTTGTGCCTAACCAGCTGAATATACAAGTTCTCTGCAAAGCACTAAAAATTCTGAGGGGACCAAAATATCTAAGGGGGGATTTATCTATGCAGGTAAGATAAGGGGAATGTCATTTCCTGTTAAAATCTGAAATGTTTTTCTAACATTTATGAGTAAAATAGAATGATATCTATTATTTTAATTCTTTAAGTTGTTTTATTTAATAACTATGAAAATAGCCTATGGTTAACCATATTGAGTATATTAACCCTCTGCAGGAAGCAAACTGTATTAATAATAATACAAAATTATACATTTAGGCAAATTCACTGTTGTTCATGAAATGCTAGAAGCAAGTTCAATGTTAAACATATTATCCAGCTGTGACATTGATAGCTAGTTTAAATATTTACATATTTTCTACAGAGTTGGAGACTGATATTCAAGCCCTCCCCAGTTACCCAAACTGACCTCTCAAAGGAAGGGCAGTAAATTTTAACAAAACCAGAAATCTAATTCCCTGTCAGCTTTAGCACTTCCACAACCCTAAATAAGGAACAGGAACATCACTATTGACTTTTAGTAGGCAGAACTTGAATAGTATGATGATTAACAACAGCATCATAAACCTCCTACACAAATCTAGTTAGCTTGTGCTAAATGAAATTCAAGAATATAATTCAAAAATTCTCTTATCTTAGTTAATATCATACCTCTGGGTACTGATGTATCTTGATGTAAATACTAGGAAAATAGAAAAGAATACTGTCTTGAAAGAGCTTAGTCCTGGTTATTCTCTCTCTTTGCCTATACTAACTACGAGTTCCTAGACTCTTGCTGCATAAGATCTAGGTTTGGCAGGGAACTTTTCTTTCTATTAGGTTTATTTTCCAGTACACCAACCAGCTGAAGCCCATCAGTCAAAAGCTGCATAAACGTCATGTAAACTCACAAGTTTACAGTTGAACAGGTTACATTATGTAAACTCACAGTTGAATTTACATTATTTAAACTCGCAGGTTTACAGATTCAGTTGCATCACTGAAAATAAGGATGTTCCCTAAACATATCTTAAACGTTCTCAGAAGATGCTTTTGGAGAAAGTACATTTCCTTTTGATACACAGATGCTAGGGAAGGAGATTCCCATTGACCTACCAGCTCTAACCCCAGACATTTTATGAGTACCTATCAAATATTAAGCCCACACTTGCAAGTTGAAAACTGATGATGCCTGCGGATAAGGCATTTTGTTCAGAAAGACAAGAAGATAAACACATGTCAAGATCAACAGTCTTTGTAGTATTACAGATGATGAAGGACCTTTACAGGAAGGCAAATTAAGTTCTGCCTAGAGAATAATTATCTGGCTAGAGTAAATTCACAGCTGCTGAGTCAGAAACCCTGGGTAGCTCACACCCAGGCCTAAATTCTATAGGATCACAGGTCTAGATACTAAAATAAAGATTATACGGAAACAGCAGATAAGAGAAAGATATTTTATGGCTAGTTCTTTGAGTTAGCCCTATACATCTTTGATGTGGTTTCTATGCCCCTCTAGCCTCATCTTGCCTGTTGCCTTGTTCTTCAGATCATGCATACAATGATGTGCATATCCTAAAATATGAGCTGAAATAAAGGTTTATACACATGAAGGTTTTGGAAAATATTTCCTTTATGCAGAAATGTGTACACACCAGAAATATTACATTAGTGTTGTATGTACGTGTTGAAGTTATACAAATAAGACTACTACCTCCTGCACAGAAATATACACTGTCCATTATTCTGTATATATATTTTTAGAGTTTAAACTATGACAGCCTGCAATGTATTATTTGATTAGCATCATCTAAATGATCGCAGTGAATATAATACAGATATTTTAATGCTGTTACATGGAGACCCAAAAATGATTTGTAATGATTCTTTTGATTTTCTAGTCCATTAGGTTGAGATGAATTATAGTTCTTCCACACTGAAGGAAATGGTATGAAGTTTTTTAGAAAAGATCACTTTTCTTATTTAGTTTAAAACACTAATAGTCACATTATGATAAAATTATAGTCTAGAATGTATAATCTTGAAGATTAGGTAATGGAAAAAAAAAAAAAAAAAAAAAAAAAAAGAAAAGACAGGCCCATACTGGAGCATAAGTAACTCAGGTGGTATTTTGGGGAAAATTATTTTAATTCTTCTGGGAATGTTACAATGTCTTATGTGGAGTACACAGAATGGTTGTGTGCTGTAATCTACCTGGTTTCTACTCTAATCCAATTACATCCAGCAGTCTAAAGGGACTGTTATGAAGCTGAAGCTCTACAGTAACTTGCCTATTTCCAGCAAAGGGCTGGGAGAAAAAATTGAACAAAAAAGTGTAACTACTTTGGACTCTGAATCTTGCCTCATCTGCATACCACAGTGGTCACTGCTCAGCTCACAGGTCGGAAAACTAGTATGGACTGCCATGATAATATAGTCTGATATCATGTCTAAGAAAGGAATATACATGTATTCCTATTCCAATTTAAAAACTGCTGCCAAAAAAGGGATCTAACATCACTTTTGAAAAGAGAATCGGTTTCATTGTTAGATATCATAACTGCTACAATAGAGCAAATATTTTCTGGTCTGTACTCTCCTACTGTAATTTTTTAACCATGGACTTCTGTAATTCTTTTACTAATTAAAAGATTCTTTCTCTTTGTATGTTGTAAGGACTATGATCAAGAAAATTATTATCCTTCTTTTCATTATAGAAATTGGGAGATATCTTTCTCTAAATATTTCCCAGATCTTTAATCATTCTCATTTCTTCTTTTCTTATCCAGCTCTCATATTAATATTCCTTTTTTCCTGTGACACTATGACTGTGCTCAGCATTTGCTGTACTGCCAATTTCAGAGCTAAGGGACTTAAACTGCTGCCATTTGAGATTTCCATGTTTATGAATCAGAGTATTACCTTATTCCTTTGGGATAATCATTGCACTTGGAAATGTTGTAGTACTTATTTTTAAAGAAATTGGCCTAGAATTATGACAATATCAGTTTAACCTACTCATGTACAATATAAAATATTTAAATAATATTTATATTAAGTAGTTAGTTTGGCATTTCAAACACACAGAACTCGGTTTGCTTAGTTCTATGGCAACAATTAAGATTTATCTACTTTTTTTTTTTTTTTTTTTTTTAAAAAGTAGAGATGCAGATAAAGAAAACTTTATCTACAAATGCAAAATGTTAAGTTTTTCTTTTTAAGACTTGTTACTACTTGTCAAGGAAACCAAGGGTTTGGCAGCCTTTTCAACCATATTAAGGGTAGCTTAGTTGTCTTGCTGAATAATGAGAAAGTCACTTAAAAATAAGCTGGATATTGTTGTCATGATCATTGTTAAAGTCTGGTCCTGCCTTTTTTACAATAAAATAAACATGCAAATAAAAGGAGAAAACAGTGAACCCTAAATTAAATATACAAAGGGGTCCAATGTTCACCTACAACTTTTGTTCTGGAAACAAAGACGTTCTTAGGCCTGACAGATTTATATAAACATCGTGCTTTTCAAGATCTTCTCTTTATCTGTATGCCTGAACAAAACAATAGTGTAAGGAATCAAGATTTTTACTATTCGAGCAAGGTTTTTCACAGCAGCATGCAAAAAGTATGAGAGTAAGAAAACTGAGAGAAGTAAGGATAGGAAGCAGAAGGACCTATAAATACTGAGGTTTAGGTCTTTGTCTTTTTCTAATTTTGCCTGTGGTATCCTAGAATTCAGGTAGATGGCTTGGCAACTGTGAAACAAGACTTGTTTCTATCAACTTAGTCAATGTTGACTGGAACTGATGTCAATCTGTGCTTTTTCCAGGCAAGTCAAACCCACTGCGAAGTCTGCCTTTTTAACAGCCCAAATAGTGTAATAGTGTCTGTTTCTATTTGACTCCAGGTTTTCATTTTACCAATAGTGCTCTTGGCACCTTTTAGGAATGTCATCAGTAGAGGGTTTTTTTTTTGTTTGATCTAATTCAGTTAATCTGTTTTGAGACTAGCAGCTTTATATAAGTGTCATACAGACTTTTTCTAGGTCACAATGACGTTTATGATAGTTTACCACTACCCACTAGGTTTTCTCAGAGTCAGTGTTTTCTGCCAGCTATTCATAGCCAACCTTCTTTTAAATAGGTTTGACTTTATATTTGGCTATATTAAAACTTGGGATATTTTGTCTTGCTGATTCGTTCTCTTCTTTATTTAACTGTTCTCTCAGTTTTTGTGTAATCTGTAAACTGTATCAGTAACTTTTTTCTGATCATTGCTAAAAGGGGTAAACCACGTTGTGCTAAAAATCAGTTTCAACAATTCTTCCACTTTCTCTGTCCTGCACTTAAATCTTCCTGTTAGAATGGTCAGATGATTTGAGGAGAAAAATCTCCCCTACCTCCATAAAAATCTACATGATCTGGTCACGCTCATTTTTAAGGATTGGACATTTTAATATTGTAATATGAAATATGTAATATTGTAATATGAAATGAACAACTAAAACACACATGAACTGTCACAGATATTTCACTCCTTCAATTCTTGACTGAGACTTGTAGCAGTTATTCCATTTTTTTGCCTGAATGTTGAGCTGGCAGAACTACAAAAATCTTATCCCTTTAAGAATGACAGAACCATTGAGGTTGACAGGGACCTCTGTAGGTCGTCTGGTCCAATCTCCCTGCTCAGACAGGGCCACCTAGAGCCAGCTAACCAGGATCATGCCCAGATGACTTTGGGATATTTCCAAGGATGGAGATTCCACAACCTTTCTGTGTAACCTGTTCCAGTGCTCAGTCACTCTCACAGTAAAAAAGTGTTTACTAATGTTCAGAGGGAACCTCCTGTGTTTCAGTTTGTGCCCATTGCCTCTGGTCCTGTCGCAAGACACCACTGAAATGAGCTTTTCTCCATCTTCTTTGTTCCCTCACATCAGGTATTTTACATGATGTTAAGATCTCCTCTGAGACTTCTCCAAGCTGAGTAACCCCAGCTCTGTCAGCCTCTATTCATGTGAGAGATATTCTAGTAGCTTAATCATCTCTGTGGTCCTTTCTGGACTCTCTGCAGTACCTCCATGCCTCTCTTATACTGGGGAGTCCAGAACCGGACCTACTACTCCAAGCTTTACCTCACCAGTGCTGAATAAAGGAGAAGGATCACCCCCTTCCAACTGCTGCAATGCTTTGATTAAGTCAGCCTAGGATATAATCAGGTTTTTTTGTGACAAGGACACACTGCTGGCTCATGTTTAACTTGGTGTCCACCAGGACCCCCAGGTCCTTTTTTTGCAAAGCTGCTTTCTAGCTGGATGTCCCTCAGCATATGTTGGCACTTAGGGTTGTTCCTCCCCAGGTGCAGGGCTTTCCACTTTCTTTACTTGCAAAGATTATGTTCCTGTCAGACTATTTCTTTAGCCTGCATCCCTCTTTTAAAATATGGGCTCAATTTGTTTTATTTCAGTCTTTTGGATCTTTACCAGTGTTCCAAGTGCTATTGAAAATCGACATCAGTACTGCAAAGAGATGCTCATCCAGCATTTTCAAACTCTTGCATTAAATCACCAAGTGCATACGATTGAAAAAATTCTCCATGTAACTTTCACTCCAAGAATTAGAAAACTAACTTAAACTGTTCTCATTTGGGGACCGATTTAGTTTACCTCTGTGATATAAAGAACAGCCTTTTGCTATACTGTTCAAACCCCAGAGACAGTAAGTAGTCCAGGCAACTCTGGAAGGACCTGCTCACAATAATCAGTTAGTGGAAGAGTGGACTGGCAACACTGTGTTCAAGTGTGTGACTCCTGAAGGGTTTTTCTGACAACTAATAGCATCAATCTCATAACAAGATCAGTCATCCCTGGAACAAGCCACACATATTGTAGCTGTTAGATGATGAACAGTCTCACTGTTGTGTTCATACATAGCAATCATTTTTTCTTGTTAAGGACAAAATTTTTTAAAAAATTGATCATTTGTTTTTGCTTGATTCTGAAGTAAATTGAATCATGCAGGTAAAATGTTATCAGCAAGACTTTCATGGCCTAGCTAAAAAGGGTCATATTGAAAGAACCTTCTGAAAACAGCAATGTGGGCAGTCTCACCCCATTACCCTTACAGTCACTGTTTCACTGAGCTCAGTGTATTGAGAATGGAAAATCATTCCCACATTTAGCTTATTCCCATAACTAATTAGATCAGAACTGAGTACCCTGAAGGTACTACAGTATCACAAAATACCACACGTGGTTTCTCAGACACTACTACACTGCATCTTCTGTACAAAACAGATAAAGTACAGTAATTCAATAGAGAGGGTCTTTAAGCTGTTAAATTATAGCTCATACATCTTGTATAGGCAGACCATTTTCAGTGATATTAAAATAAATCGGCTTCATTTCTGCCTAGCTACTGATTGATCAGTACTTCCAGTGGCTTAGTAAAATCCACAATCATAGGATTTCATTATTAGCATTAATTCTTAAACATACTAATGATATCCATAAAAATGGAATAAAATCAGTGATGTGTCAGAAGAAAGTAATTCATATTAATTCTAAGACAGTGCTGGGAAGCTGTGTGCTGGTGCTTAACTAAATGTTTTAGTAACATAAATTTCCATAACATTTCTACAAAGTGCACTCAATACAAACTAGATGTTTATAACATTAGATTCAAATCTTATGTGTATCTTGCAGAATTAGAAGTACTGCAAAAAATAACACAGAAAGAGACAAGTCAGGCAAAAGATCTTATGTTATATGCCTGTGGACAAAATACTAGAATTTTAATAAAAATGGGCATATAAGCAACCAGATATTCTCAAGAATATCATTGCATATTGTACACAAGAGCTGTACTTCCACTGGACTTTTGCTAGTCAGCTGCTGGGTCTTCAGAGCGCATCTTTCATTTCCTTTTGTCTTTAGCTCAATGCTATCTGAAACAGGGTGGTCCAAGCATGACAAAAATTATGTCCTCAATGGGAAAACTGAGCATTGCTCTCAGATTAAATCACTATATGGAGCACATTGCCAGTTCTTTGAATAGAGTTTGACAGTAATGATTCCCTTGATCCTACCTGTTTAATCATTAGTCTTTGAAGTCATACTCACTGCTGTTCTCAATTCCTTTCTCTGGTCTACTGCCTTTTGAATGTTTCAGCAAAAATAATCAATTTCAGTGCTTTCACTCAGAATGTCCAACAGCTTAGCTTCTTCCAAGATATTCAAATAATGAATTTAAACTATATCAAGTTGCAGGTGGAGTTGGATCTCAGTCTCCCATAACCTTGAATTGATCCTTGGTCAGGATTTTCCTAGTGCAAATTGCTGCATTACAATGGATCACCTTTGCAGACTTAAATCTCAGTCATGGTTAGACCCATATTTTGTTTTCACTTACATTCTGGATCTAAGAGCCTGATTTGCTTAGGTAATAACAGCAGCTTAATCGCTATGACACTTGTACTAATGTCAGTATTAAAATATTCAGTTCTAGAAATGACCTTTTCCACTATGTTATATCAGTCATTTACTGCTGGGAAAGAGAGAATGTAGGTTAACGGAGCTACACCGTTGCAGTTTTCAGGTGCATCTCTGTGTGTTATATTATAAATAATGCGCTTCTCAACTTTAACTTCCTTTTTTTTGCCAGGAATGTTGTGTTGGATTTGTGTGTGGGAGGAGTAGTGGGGAAGGGGCTACCAGATGGCTCCTGTGAGAAGCTTCTAGAAGCTCCTCTGACTCCAAGTCAGATCTGCCTCTGGCCAAGGCCAAGACAATCAGCAATGATGGCCACCCCTCTATGTAACATATTTAAGAAGGGGAACCTGAGCTGTGAGAAGTTCTAAGGGAGACACCTATGCAGATACCGAGGTCAGCTGAAGAAAGGAGGCAGGGAGGGGGGAGTGTGCCGGAGCAGAGACCCCTGCAGCCCATGGTGAGAGGTCAGGCTGTGCCCCTGCAGCACATGGAGTTCACCGGTGGAGCAGATGCCCACCTGCAGCAATAGGAGGACCCCACACTGGAATAGGTGGCTGCACCCAAAGAAGGCCGGGACTCTGAGGGAAGCCACGCTGGTGCAGTTCATTGCTGGGAGGACTGTAACATGTGGGAGGGACCTACACTGGAGCAGCTCAGGAAGGGCTGCAGCCCATGGGAAGGACTCATGTCGGAGAAAGTTCATGGAGGACTGTCTCCAGTGAGAGGGACCCCATGCTGAAGCAGAGGACGAATGTGAGGAGTCCTCCCCCTGAGGAAGAAGGAGTGGCAAAGACATGTGATGAATGACTGCAACCCCCATTCCGCATCGGGGGAGGAATTAGAGAAACTGGAAGCGAAGCTGAGCCCAGGAAGAAGGGAGGGGTGGGGGGAAGGTGTTTTTAAGATGTGGTTGTATTTCTCACTGTACTACTCTGTTTGATTGTTAAATTAAGTGGTGGTCGTGGTGTTCAAATTAAATGGATGTTCTTTTTTTTTCTTCCCCACTCGAGTCTGTCTTTTCCCCATGAACATAATGGAAGAGTCATCTCTCCCTGTCCTTGTCTCGATCTGAAACTTTTGTTATCAATCCCCATCCCTTAGGGGGAAGGAGTGAGCAAGTGGCTGTGTGGTGCTCAGTTGTCCTCTGGGCTCAGATCACAACAGATGTTTAATCAGAGGATAATATCTTTGTAGTTAGTAGAAGTTTAAACTTACACTCTTACTTTTAAAAAAGTATTCCTTGATTAAGTTTTGACAGCAAACAGTTGGCTACATGAATGTTGATAACTCGATATTAAAAATTCAAGCTACTACAATGTGCTGTAACTGATCTAATCTGGACTTGTATTTATTCTACAATGGGAAGAAGTAAGATATTAACTAGTCTCCCCATCAAAACTTTTAACAATTGCAGTTCTATGACACTTTCTGCATGATTCAGCTGTGCAAGCCTCAAACTTTTTTCGATGTCTGTACAAAACTGTATCAGTTGTTTTTTAAAATCAAGTGCCTGCTGGACATAAACAAATATATTCAATAGAAAATTACTCTTTTTTTTTTTTTTTTTTTTTTTTTAAATTTTTTTTTTTTTTAAACTTATTGATCTGGCTATGCATAAAGATATTCATTGCCAGTGAAGTATTAGAATGAACTTTAGGGCTACATCTAAAGTTCCTTGCTGTGAATCATAAATAATATGAACTCTGCCATATTAGTTTTGTTATTCTGTGAATTGAAGCGGTGTCATCAGTTTCAAGTCAAATCACAAAACTAAACTATTTTCTCCACCCCCCATCCTCATTTAAGATGCACCAGTCAGATACTCTGGTACAATAGGTCACAGAACTTTAAAAACTGCTGTTTATAAGTCCCATTAGCATTCTCTAAGCCATTTCTTCTGCCCTTCTGGCAGCCTTCCTTCTAAAAGCACTCTGGCAATTACTGTACAAATCTGGAAAGAAGCAAGGCATAATTAGCTTGGTCAAACATGAGCAATCATAGGAACAAGATAATTGTGATTATCTTTAAATACTTTGATCTAGTATGTTTTTAGTTACTGGTCTGATAAATAATTATGTAGAAAAGACTGTGACATACTGAACAATGTGTTGACCTTTCAGTTCTGAACTATAGAAAGAGTGAAGTACTAAGAGAGAATTAATAAATCTTTTCATTATTAAGGTTAAATTTAAAACTTTGCAGTTTGTATTTAACTTCTTCATTTCCTCAATTTAATTTCATGAGAAAACATTCATTTTAAGTGTACATTATACTTACGTACACCTTCTCTCTCTCATTTCTTTTAGCACATATCAAATTATATTAGCTTATCAGCCAGAGGGGCATGCTAACAAGGTAATATTTCTCTTCCCTGTTACACAGTTAAAAACCAGTAGATCTACATATTTGCCTGGAGAAAAAAAAAAAAATCTTTAATAGTACAGGGAGTTTGAGATAAATTCTCTGTTTCTAAAATCTGGCCTTTCTTGGTTAAAGAAATATTAGGAATGAAAGTAAAACAGTTTAACCAGTGCGATTTCTGCCAGTGAAAATGTCAACATCTTCTCACATGAATCATTACGTACAGAGACTGTTTAATGACCCACAGTTCCTCTGAGATATTAATATCCAGCTAAATTCTATTTGCCCTTTAGGAAAGCTAACCAACAGAAAGGAAGTGATGAAACCCTTCAGATTACCATAAGGCTACTGATGGATGATCTTAATATCTTATGTTGTTAGGTATGTTCCATGCATCACCAGTAGAGAGGTTGATATTTATAGAAATAAACTTCTGTATGGGCTGTGGATTTAATATCCAAACCAGAAACAGGTCCTGAGAGTGGGAAATCCATGCAACTTACAATCATTACAAGCTTTTAATATTTTTCCTCTGATTTGAAAATACTGCTAGCAAACTAGATGAACAACACCATCCAGGTGCAAGTGAAGTTGACATGCTGTGCCTCTGTTGTGGGTCAATAGACTGGTTCATATTGGTTGCTTCCTCTCTTTTTTCCTAAGGTTGTCTTAAGGTACTGGCTAAGGTGGTGAGTAATAGCAGCAATAAATATATTCTTTTGGGGTTGGTTTGTTTGTTTGTTTTTTCACTGGGTGTGCAGGTTTGAACTCAGCCGGCAGCCAGACACCAGGAGGCTGGTCCTTCACCTCCCCCTCTCCCCTCTGGTAAAATAGGGGAGGGACAAAAGAAAAGGATTGAATAAAAAGAAAGAATTTACTAAATATTACAAGAGAACAACAGTAACAATAGTGAGTTCAAAAAGAAAACCGGTAAAATGCAACAGTGGCTTTACCGAACGCAGCCACCGCCCCCCACAGCAACAATACCGCCCGACCAGCAGGGGGCATGCCCACGAGAGATAGAGAAAGTCACACCCCACCAGGGTGTCACATCACATGGTACGAAATACTCCGATGAAAATTAACTCCATCCTGGTCAAAACCAGGACACTGGGGAATGAGTAAGGATGACTTGTCTTGATAAAGTATAAATACTGCTCATTTAAGTTCATTATAAAAACAGTAGGCTAAGCTCAATGTCAGGTAAACATCTGTAATTCCTTGGACTTCAAAAAGGTATGCTCATATTCATTGTTTGAGATTCTCTGCCATTTTTCCTACTTTTTACTGTACTTACATATTATCGTTGTTGTTGTTATTATTTATTGTCTGTTTGCAACCCTTTAAGGATTAGGACAGATGCACAAAAACAATGAAGGGAAGATTAATCAAATCTTTCAGAACTTTAAGATCACTCCTGGTTTTGGACATTTCTTGTTTTAGACAAGCTTCTTTACTCATCCCTGTGGTAAAATGAAATATTAAGATGAATTCAATCTACATTAATAAATAACATGCACATGATGCATAGCATGTGCAACAATTTATCAAGTTCTTAATTTGAAATTCTTAGCCTACTGAATATTTATGTTTCTTATGTGTGATAGGTTCCTCTTTTGCTGCTTTTATATCCAAGTAAATTCAATCTATTTTTAATCAAACATTAAATTACTTCTGAACTTGAAATGCAAGAGTGAAATAAAGTAATTTAAACACAATTTACAGGTAGCAAAAGATACTTCAAAATTTTATTTGCATAAATTATTCAGGAACACAAAGAGTCTAGAAGCAGGAGAGGAGTTTAGGCTCCTTATATGATGATCTTAGATTATCAACAGGATAAATTAACCTTATTTGTCTTCTGAACTTCTGACTGTCATAAAAGAGAATTATTTTCAAATTTTGCTACTAAGGTAAGAATCCTGGCTTCATATTGAAAGCACAATTATGGTTTACTTTGTTTTCCTTTCAAAATGGAAAATTTGTCTAGAACAGCTGTTGACCAACCGTCAACAGGCATGGGAGACAAAATCATTCCTGTGGGCTCTAGATTTTAGTCGCATGAATTTGTACATCTGGGCTTAGAATATTTTTATAGTCCACTGAAGTAACATGGAGAGAAGATGAAAGGGAACTTTCAGCTTTATGAAATTGCCATTCTGTTTCTACTTGAAATGTTAAAGAGGGAGAAACAATTGTACATAATACATATGTTTCCTTCTGCTTCACATATTTCTGAAAGGAATCTAAGACTGAACTTTATTTAAAATATCTTTCTTTATTGCTGGATGACAGTGACATGAGATAAAAATATTAATGACATTATAGTGCCACCAATCCATTTTTCATCTGTCCTGCTGTCATGGAAGGGCAGCCCATAGGGTTGTACTCCAGCTTTAAAGTTTAGAAACTAAATTGTACTGTTGTTTCTACTTCCAACCTGCTGTATGTCTTCTGCCCTGCATCTTGACATATTTGGCAAAAGAATGCTTAAAAAACCTGTTTATAATGCAGTGTTAGAAAGAAACACTACCTTGTTATAGAAGCAGTAGATGGAAAATGTTATGCCTTAGCAAAGTAATTTTCTCTGAAGTTAGAATCTGCTCTTGAAAGAGATTTTTACCTTAGATTTAATACCGTATTAAAACTTTTTTATATTGTCAGTGTGTTTCTTTTTATATATGTATCGTTTACATTATTTTCCTTAACTAATATTTCTATGTGATAATCCGAGTCAGTGTTGCATTTAAAAGGAGGAAAATACCAGTCCACCTTCACATGGATGTTTCTTCTATACATGAGATTAGGACTTTCTCCAACACAGAATCTGGGAAAACTTTATCTTTCACCTGTCTCACAAATTTCATTTCTTCAGCAGCCCATGGCAGTCTGTTTTCTTGAAAATCAAAGAAATGGCACAGTTCTATCACTGTTCTTTCCCCTGCATCATGTCAAAAGACACACTCAAGTTATTAGTGTCTTGATATGATTTATTATGAGTTAATATGAATTATTTCTATCCATGCATCTATGTAATGAGAAGAATAGTTAATTTTTCCAAATATATATATATATATATATATATAAAAAAAAGTTTTCTTTTTTTTTTTTTTCTGAAAGGAAGAATTTAGATTTGCTCATTCAAAGTGAAATTATTTCAAACCAACTAAGCTGAAATAAAATGCTAATATACAGTTCTTATTACATCACAAAATCTTAAACTATATTTTTGTGTTACACTGCCTAATTAATAAATTGCTACAGGGAAAAAGATGCATATTTTTGTGAATATTCAGTTTTATCAAATATATTAGAGATAAAACATCTATCTTGTGTGGCTCCATGCTGAAAAACTGATGTAAAAACCAAAGCACTTTTTGTAAAATAATATATTACATCAGATAAATGCATTGCCTCTATTTCTATTTCTAAGAAGGACACTGGACAGTCCCAGAAGATGATGCATTTTGGAGTCCTACTCAATTAAAAAAAATAATCAAACTGCTATTGGGCTTTAGTTATTGTGGACACACCTAGGCATTTTAAACATTTCAGACATAGATCTCACTATGTACTGCACTTTCAAGGTTTTTTTAAATTTTCTTACATTTTTTTGAGTTTTAATAATTTTGAATGCGTATATACTCCCACGAAGTTTGACCTTATAAAAGTAATTAATAATGTATGCTTCAGTCTTCCTATTACTTGATTGAAAGGCTATTTCTCATAGGTTTCACAGAATTCCTAATCCTTTAAATTCCTGATATTTGAGTACCATTAATTAGCAGCTGAACACTCTTACTAGGCAATTATGCTCACAGTAAAGTGGTTTTACAGATCCATGTATTTTGCACATTTTGCTATTCACAAAAAAACTCAGATATAAATTGATCACCTCATAGATTTCTGTTCCTATTATATTTTGGACAAAAGTATATGAAAACCATCAGTATATAAGATGGTAGTGCATTTTCATACTAAATATTGAAGATTTACAGTAACATTATAATTTAATTCTAGTAAAACTACAGTACATATTTTTTTTTAGCCATGCAGTTTTCACTGTACTGTTTTAACCATACTTCTTGATGGAAAAATATAAGCCTGTATTTACAGACTGTAGCAATAATTTGGCCAAATAAAACTGCTGAGTGTAAGAGAAGTTTATTACAGGTGTAATGGGAACAGAAACATCATTTCAACAACCTAGTAATTTCAGAATTTGTAGAGTTGGAAGTAATGACATTTTAGCAAGGCTGCTTAAGACTGAAGATGAGAAAATAATTTGCTCAGTTAGATTAGCTTCTTCTGTTAACTGGATGTATGTAAGCATGATCATAATTTTTCTGTATTTATCCACCATTCAGATTCACTCCAACCTGTGAGTTTTGTGTTGAGTTTTCTAAACATCTCTGTGAACTCTTTGCAAACATGCAAATCTATTTTGTCAAGGGATAAATGAGTATGATGTTCAAGTCACTGTCTGCTTGTGACTCATTCACAAATAAAAAGATAGTATCATTAGATAATGCTTTTGCACTTGATAGACTTCCTAGATCTATTAATTACAGAAGAAATTACATTCTATTAATATCCAAACTAGCAAGATAACATTAAAATGCATTTATTTTTTTAAGAAATATTAATAATTTCCTCTTCTCAGATTAGGGATTTTTATTCACTCATCACTTTTCATATAATTTGATTTTTTATTTTCATATCTGGTATATTTTGTGAACTCATTTGTAATAGCTGCATATTATGGACAAAAATTTTACTTGCATATTGTAAAATTGCCAAGAGCTAGGCAGTGTTTATAGATGTAAAGCAGATATTATTTTCTTTTTCCAGTGAAATTTTTTCTCATTGCTTCATCAATCACAGAGACAGTGACTGTTTCTTTTGAAGGAGCTTAAGCTAATTTTATAATTTCTATGACTGTGTTATCTAATTCTGTCCTATTAAACCTGATCTCATTTGTTCTTTCCAAATGAGTGGTGTCTATAGATAGTGAGGTCTTTTCATTAGTAAATTAATTTAAATTGAAATTATTAAAGATTTTTTTTCCTTTAAAGACGTAATTCTTGGTTTGATATTTTCTACATGTAATGATACACACTGGGAGATTAGTTTTATCCAACTACAGCCTACAGCAAAAAACGCATATGGAATGAAGAGTGTTTTTACTCTTTCCCCCAGATTTTTTTTTCCTCCTTGTAAAGATACAGTTGTCTGTAAAGATACAGAAATTCTATACCTGTAATTTAGGTCACTGATGATGGAGGAAACAATGGTTTGCCTCTCTCCCTTTAACAGTGATGTGTTTCTTGAAGCAAAGTAGCATCAATTAAAAAAATCTACTAGCTACGTGCATATGCAAACATTTTTTCTTAGTGAGTAGTTATAGTGACAACAAGTAGTTTCAAGGCTGCTAATATGTATAAGTCCTTTTCATTTCTTGTGGTGGCTTAGTCTTAGCTAACTGCAAAACACCCAGCCAAATGCTTGATGTGTCCCATTCTTAGTGTGGTAACCCATGTAGTTCCATGGGGTGGTTCACTAAAGACTGACCTCGGCACTGGAATGAGGCATAACTTTGCCATTTATTGTATGCCAGAAATCTAAATAAATTATTTATACTCCCATTCTTTGTGTTGCTCTTACATAGAACCAGGAGAAATAATGTTTCATTTATTATGAAAAAATACAATAGACAAATCTACTGTATTTCCCCGGCTGTCTGGATTTTTACTTAAAAATCAAAGAGGTTAGTTCATGTACCTACATATCCTTAAAGTAACTGGTAGAATAGAGAAATTAAGACGTATTCATCAGATGCAAAAAACCCACATAAGACATATCCTCTTTGAGGTAGGGAAGATGTTCCACATGTAGGTGAATTCAGCCTTGCACTATTAATGATATTTCAATTATATTTACACCACAGGTGAAAGAATATGATTTGACATGTAGCAAAACAACCACTCCATTCAGCCATATGGAAGAATAATTTTGTGTCAACATATGTTTAACAACAGAGAAGAAAGTATTAATGTTTTTTCTTCTCCCATGCTGACAAAATTTTGAACATATCTCTTGGTATAATATAAAATAATCACATACACAGCATGTCTGCTTAAGACTCAAGATTTAGCTAGAGACAAATATCATGGGGATAAAACATCACTGGATGGTGTGCCTTCCATTAACAAATATCCCTTGAGAAAGGCGTATTTCAAAGCTGTCTAGAAATTTACAACTTTACTTATCTGATTGCAACATTTGTATGGTTAGCTAGTGGTTTATGTATACAAGGATCACTGAAGAGCCCTTGTAGGCATGAATATGGGAATTGGTTGCAGTATTAACAGATTATGAAGCTGAAAGTGAATTATTAAGAATGGAAGACAAATACCAGATCAAGTGAGTTATAAAGAGGTGTACATGCAGTGTTAGTACTGCAAAATAAGAACAGATGCAGACCTCTGAAGTTGTAAATAATTCTTTCTATAATTTCATGTTTCACTGCAGGAAACAGAGTAAAACTTAGTGCATTTTCCCAGGTGACCCAAAAGACATGATTTATTTCAAAGTCCTTGTAAATTAATATGTCATAGTTCACGGAAATTGGATTACTTGAATTATTCAAATATATACAAGAAGCACCAGGCTTTCCCTCCTTGACTTTACATATTAACATGTATCTCTTTGACACAGCTACTCATCAACATATACTGGCAAAGAAAAGAGTTTTATTGATTATACTGTAAACTTATTGAGTGAGAACTGTTTTTTTTTACTGTACGTGGTAGGGCACAAAGGCCTGTGGTTGGATTTCTAGTACCACCTCAATACAAATACAAAACAGAATAAATACAAAGGTGACATTCAGATCATATGTCAGCATAGAAATGATATTTACATCCTTTCAAAAACCTAATGTTCTACAGGCAGTAAAAGTTTTTCAAAAGAGGATACACAGGAGATGAATACAAAGAGAAATGAAGTTAGGGGATTTTGAAGATTTGATTACATAGAAAGAACCAAGACTAAATCTTCATAAAGAAATCTGTTTACTTGCCCAAAGTCTGAAAGGTGTCAGTGTGACCAAACATGATAATATGAGAAGGGTAGAGATGATGGAAGACCATGTCCTGTTCCCATAGATTTATACGAATAGTGACTCCAAAGGGCTCAGGTCAATTTATCAAGATGATAAGTATCCACCTAGCCCTATGACTTCTGTCATAGTTCTGTCACAGTCATGTAATAACATCAAAATCTGAGTTAGCTTATATTTGTACACAAGTTGGAAGGGACCCATAAGGATCATTGAGTACAACTCAACGTATTTGTATATATTTTATTACATATATTTGATGTAATACCTATAGTAGGGAGGTGATTCTCCCCCTCTACTCCACTCTCATGAGACCACACCTGGAGTACTGTGTTTGGCTCTGGGGCCCCCAACATAAGAAGGACATGATCAGGGGGCTGGAGCACCTTCCTTATGAGGACAGGCTGAGAGAGTTGGGGTTGTTCAGCCTGGAGAAGAGAAGGCTCTGAGGAGACCTTATAGCAACCTTCCAGTACTTAAAGGGGCTACAGGAAAGATGGGGAGGGACTCTTTGTCAGGGAGTGTAGTGATAGGATGAGGGGTAACAGTTTTAAACTGAAAGAGGGTAGATTTAGATTAGATCTAAGGAACAAATTATTTTCTGTGAGGGCAGTGAGACACTGGAACAGGTTGCCTAGAGAAGGGCTGGATGCCCCCTCCCTGGCAGTGTTCAAGGCCAGATTGGATGGGATTTGAGCAACATGATCTAGTGTAAGGTGTCCCTGCCCATGGCAGGGGGGTTGGAACTAGATGATCTTTAAGGTCCCTTCCAACCAAAACTATTCTATGATATATTTATATTTGTATGTATTTATGCTTACCAGTCTTGATTTAAGGAACACTGAAGACTGTGGGAAGACTTGCACTGATTCACCAATGAAAAAAAATTAATATAGAATAAAGCAAAGAATCAAGTCTATTTTTGACTATTAAGGAATCCTAAAATTTTGGTCTCAAGCAATTGAAAACTTGTATAAACTGTGGCTCCTGACCATCCTCCTCTAGACAGAATGAAGAGTGAATGTATGCCAAGATGTTTTCTGCAGCACTGCAGACCTTGACAGTCCTGATTAGGGACCTGACTAGAGATTTGTAAAGCATCTTTCTTGTTACTTCAACCAGATTCCCTTCCCTCAAACAACAAAACAACAAAGGTGTTGTGTGCAAAGTATTGCACCGAGTACATTTGGAGCACTGCCAGGATGAATATCCATGGCTATCTGTTTAGGTGTAGCCTACATGTACCTCTAGACACAAGTGTGAGTAATACTAGCTTGCTCAGCACTCTTAGAAAATAAGGCAACTGTGTAACCTATCTCAGTTTTGCTTGCTAGCATCCCTCTACAACAAAGATTAAACTGGAATTTTGCAAGATCCAACATCCCTGTTGGTCTGGTTCTTTCCCTGTGTATTGTGAATGTCACTGTGGGGTGAAATGCTCATATGATTTTCCACAAGCTAGCTTCTACAATCAGTAAATTAAAAACACTCAAAAACATGTTAATCTCTTGGTCTCAAATCCATTCTTTATTCCTTAAATGCTTGGAAGGTTTTACCATTAATTAATATTTTCAGCTGAGAGAGAGAAATGAAATATTCCCTTTATAAACTGAAAAATTTCAGTAAACTAAACCACTCTACAGTCTGTAAAAAAAGGGGAAAACCTTACTTTATAATGGAAAAGACAATTTGAGTTTAGAGTCACTGCCTGTGTTCTGTTAGTCACATTATTTTAACTGTACATTTCAATAACATTTTGTAAGTTAATAATGCATTTTATTTACATGAACCTTCAGAGAGAAATACCCTAATGGATTCCCAGTAATTTATAATGTTGGAACAGAACACTGCAGCAAAGATTTTCATATGCAGTATTGCTTATTTTGCTTTAATAGAAATAATAATTTTATACAGTACATACTTATTTTACACAGCCAGACTTCAAAATTGAACAAATTAATTTACAGGAACCACTGAAAAGTTCTAACAGAGTGATACGGGAACCTGACCAACTATGCCTTAATGACTTTAAGTCATAGCCAGATGAGAAGCAGCGAAGGGAGGAGAGCAGTGACTGAGCATCAAGGGTGGAGAATATCTCCTGAATCCAGAGAGGCAAAAATGTACAGTTGTGGTTTTTAACATGCTGCCATGTATAGAATTTCCTTTACTGGTGAGATTTGTCATCAAGAATAGAGGAAAGTGCGTTTTATTCATACAGCAGAAAATATTGCAGCTCTTCTACTTTGCAGGCTACCACAAATGCACTTGCACTTACTGTATTTCTACCCACTCTCTAATTCAAGGTTTCACTTATAAGCCACCCAGTGATCTAGACCCTATATAAGGTGATGTCCCAAAGCTTTATGATAGGAGTCAGTAAGAGTTATGGGAAAAGTAAGTAACTGCCTTCAGGCACAAGAGTACAGTTTGTAGCAATGATAGAAGTCACCTGTGAGGGAAGCAAAGCACTGTGAAACGTTAGTCCCAGACTGTTGCAGAACACTAGAGCTACCTAACTTCCCCAACCTTTGTTCCAAATGTGAGGTACTCATCCTGAGTTTTGCATCCTCTAAACCAAATGCATATCAACACAAGAACACATCAAGAATAAAACATTCAACTCTTCCTGGGAGAGTGGTAAGGAGAAGACTGACCCATATGGAACAGATTTAAGTCATATCACATATACTGAGTTGCTGAGTTAATGTCAGATAGAAGGCAGCATAAGAAACTAGAAGGGAATGAAACAGTAGGGTGGCCTGACCTTGTTCATAGTTTTAGCTGACATGCAAGTGCAAAATTTGAATTCAATACACAGTTAAATCCTATGTGTAATGCATGATGTGAATAAAAACTTTCTATGAAAATGTAGCCTTTCAAAATTAAAAAATTCTTGATTTTCTTATCCAGAAGTGGTCAAGAATTCATGCACATGCTTTCCTGGGTAAAAAAATGGTTGGATGGCCGGGCCCAAAAGGTTGTGGTGAACAGAGTTAAATCCAGTTGACAGCCGGTCACAAGTGGTGTCCCCCAGAGCTCGGTTTTGGGGGCACTCCTGTTTAACATCTTTATTGATGATCTAGACGAGGGGATCGAGGGCACCCTCAGTCAGTTTGCAGATGACACCAGGTTGGGTGGGAGTGTTGATCTGCTCGAGGGTAGGGAGGCTCTGCAGAGAGACCTGGACAGGCTGGAGCCATGGGCTGAGGCCAACTGGAGGAGTTTCCATAAGGCCAAATGCCGGGGGCTGCCCTTGGGCCACAACAACCCCCAGCAGCGCTACAGGCTTGGGGAGGAGTGGCTGGAGAGCTGCCAGTCAGAGAGGGACCTGGGGGTG
>NW_020799095.1:77108328-77217108 GCF_003259725.1 Athene cunicularia | reverse complement strand
GGTGTGTGTGTGTGTGTTGATTGACAGCTGTCTGAATAGGAGCCAGCAGTGTGCCCAGGGGGCCAAGAAGGCCAATGGCATCCTGGCTTGTGTCAGCACTAGCGTGGCCAGCAGGGACAGGGAAGGGATCTGACCCCTGTACTCGGCACTGGTGAGGCCGCCCCTCGATTCCTGTGTTCAGTTTTGGGCCCCTCACTACAAAAAGGACATTGAATGACTCGAGCGTGTCCAGAGAAGGGCAACGGAGCTGGTGCAGGGTCTGTAGCACAGGTCGTACGGGGAGCGGCTGAGGGAACTGGGGGTGTTTAGTCTGGAGAAGAGGAGGCTGATGGGAGACCTCATCGCCCTCTACAGCTACCTGAAAGGAGGATGAGCCTTTTAACCAAGTAATAAGCGATAGAACAAGAGGTAATGGCCTCAAGTTGTGCCAGGGAAGGTTTAGACTGGATATTAGGAAGCATTTCTTTACAGAAGGGGTTGTTGGGCGTTGGAATGGGCTGCCCAGGGAGGTGGTGGAGTCCCCATCCCTGGAGGTGTTTAAGAATTGGGTTGACATAGCGCTGAGGGATCTGGTGGAGTTGGAAACTGTCAGTGTTAGGTTAATGCTTGGACTGGATGATCTTCAAGGTCTTTTCCAACCTAGAGAATTCTGTGTTTCTGTAATTCATATGAAAGGATTTTATTAGGTTCACTTTTAGTTGTTGTCTGCATGCTGTCCTCCTATGTCATGGAATTTTTTATTTTCTCTGTTGCTTGGTGGAATTTTGTCAGTTCTTCTGTTCCTACACTGGGTCCAGGACTATAATGATAACAGTTCTCTCCTTGGAGGTCAAAACCATGTTTTTTCTTTCACTGTTATAAGTGAAAACTGAGGATAAAATAGCCTTCTCAGAACAAAATTGCTGTTTGTCTTTCTTCTATATAGAGGAAAAGAGGTAGAGAAATGTTCGTTTGAAAAATCCTCCATGCTGGCCTATTATAAGAAAGACATGTCAAAACTTCTTGAGGTAGAGAGGGCTCAGATTCAGTTCCTGCTCTTTCTAAGAACTGGTCCTATATTATTGCCTGTATCTTCCCTCATAAACTAACTACAGTTCCTTTGGTTTTTGTTATTCATCACGGACTTCTTCATGGTTTAAGTGCTGTTGTAGGCTGGCAGGAACAGAGGCCAAATGTTCAAAGCTGGTGTCTTAACTGGTGTCAGGTAACTACTGAGGAGTGATATAGCTTGAACTAGTCCTCCCTTCCTTTTCCTTGCCCTGTACACTCATTTGTTGAATAAAATATGTGAAACTATAATAATAAACTTCTCAAGTAATGATATGTAAATACAGAAATAATTATAAAGCAGTTCCATGTTCATAATGGATTGAGCCACAAAGTATTTTATCTCAATGAATGAGAAATCTGAGAAGGGCAAAAGGAGGAATCACTGAATGTGGCCTTTGAGTAAATGCATGCTTGTATAATAATTAATTCTTGTTATTAGCTGACACTTTAATGACTTTAAATAGATCATAAAACCAAAATTTGTTACCACACCTTTTGCATGACAAATATAATGTTAATTTTAGTGGTGTAAGGTGATGAGTCATCCTTCACTGACCATTATATGGGATAAAACTTTTAGGATTAATTTCTTATCTCAGATGTAACTGGGGCACAATAGAGCTGTTAAAGATTTCATCCTATACAGAGTTCATCTTTCAAAAACATATGGTACTGCTAATAGTTCTTCACATAACAGACTGAGTTCTTCACATAGTATTTCTGGAAGTTATTATCATTTGTATCAATATGTGTGTGGGGAGGCTTTCCTTCTAAAAATGAAGGAGAAAATTCTAGGCAGATTATGAAATAAGTATAGATTTACCACAACAATCTGCCAATACACCTTTGTCTTCATTTTGATGTCTCTCACTCCTACTCCTGCTTCATTGTGACCACCTTTAATTGCATTAATATTTTCATGACAGTAATGAGAGTGGATAACTCAGAAAGTCCCTGGGGTTTTCCTCCAACTTATTCTTTCAAATTCAGTTGACATTTGCACTAAATAACTGATAGGCATTAATGACTTGAAATTTTTTTTAGTACTTCTCCAAAAGGATTTAGTTGTGGCAAAGGTATTGTCACAAGGTAGATATCATCCAAATCAGGAAAATTGGTCCTGAATTACATGCTTGTTAGAAGACTCAAAGACAATGAAGCAACAGAAAAAAAGAAGGTCTTAGGTTACTGTCTTCTTGAGTGGCTTGGTTTCCAACATTAGGGTTAGTGTTCCTTGATAGGGTTAATACTGAGAAACTTATCTGTATAAGCAGAACTGTACTGTATTATTGCACCCAAGCTGTTTCTGCTCAGTAAATGAGATAATAGATTGAAGCTTCAGGATTTCAAACCATACATCCAATTGAAATATTAGGGGAGGGCAGTTGTTGACATTACTTAATCTTATCAGATTTTTTTTCTGTGATAGCTTTTATTATGGGTCAGTTCTATATACTCTATCAGTGTAAAAGCTGGGAGTAAATCTGTGCCAGTGTTCTGCTTGAGGCTGAAGAGAAGACTTGCTTCTATTCTGGAAAAAAATCAAGCAAGCAAGTCCTGACAGATGATGAGAAACTCATGCAATATTAACTATACCAATATTGGAAGTAAATAATATACTAGCTACTTTTTTTTTTCTTTTTTTTTTCTTTTTTTTTTTTCTTGCTCAGTGATGCTTTGTTCTGATACTGGCTTTTGGAATGTCCTAAAAGGTGACCATTGTGGTGCATGTGCTTTTTGATGGTCTAGTGAAAACCTATCCAAAGTTTATTTTGAAGATAATCCCAGTTCATGCATACTCAATGGTTATTATATAAAGTACAGTAGGTAAAATTTCTGCTTTTATACAAGGGAATATGCTTTAATCCCTCATGGGTCATTATTTTGTCTAGGCGCTGAGTGTTTTATACCTGCTACACAACAGAGTACAGAGAAACTCTGAACAGTAAGGGTGCAATCAGAGATCCTTGTCTCTATTGCTCTCAAGGATCAACCATCAATAACAGAAATTATAGTAATGACAAGGATTCTAGCACTGCCAATCACACTGATGATCGAGGTAGATGTCGGTATGATAGAATGACTGTGTTTCAGTTGTTCTTTTAATGATTTGGGAAATCATATCCAATATTTAAAGAAAATGAAGGCTTCAAGCCAAAAGCAGAAAGTCAGGACCTGTCAGAGCCCTATGTGCCCAAATGGCCCTTAATTTCCATGAGCAGTCTCACTTGGAATGTCCATGCACACAGAGTCTGCCTGTTGGTCCATTTACGTTTAGACCTGAGCCTTGTTTGTTTGCCTAAACTACGTTGTAAATGCACTTGTCTCCAGCTCCCTCTCTGGACTTGTTTCCTGACGGACCTTGAACACACTTTCTAGATAGTTGTCTCTAGCCTGTGTCCTGTATAGATCTTCGTCATATATTGTAGCCTTGTCCGCACTCTTGTCTCCAGCTTTGTCTCCTGCTGTCCATGTGATCACCATTATCTTCCAGCTCAGCCCCACTCATTCACCAATCTTGTCCTTGCTACTCTCTGAAACAAAATCAGAGATTCCCTGTGCCTTTCAGCCATTATGTCTTTGCCAGCTATGATCACACACAGTTTTTCACAGGAGTTTCACTTTATTTGAATCACTTCTTGGAAATGGTCTGAAGATTTATCAAAATCCAAATATCCTTTCTCCTACAGTCTGTTTTCCTGCCTTTTCATTTTCCTATCCTGTTTTCCCAGCTGATTCTAGTCCTAATCTGCTTCTAGATAGTTTTGGTCTTACCCAAGACCCATATCCCAGTCTTTTAGCATCACAGAATCATTGAGGTTTGAAAGGGAAACTGATGTCTAGTATAGCCTTCATTATTTGGCCTTGCACAGTCATGTTTTGTGTATCTCCAACAATGTAGACTCCACATGTCTTTCTCATGATAGAAGTTTTCCTGATTTACCTGAAGTCATGGCTAACTGGGGAGGCTCCATTGGACTGGAGGGTGGCAAATGTTACACCCATATACAAGAGAGGCAGAAAGGAGGATCCAGGAAACCATAGACCTGTCAGTCTGACCTCGGTGCCAGGGAAGGTCATGGAGCAGGTCATCGTGAGTGCCATTAAAAGTCATACAATAGACAACCAGGGGATCAAGCCTAGTCAGCATGGGTTTATGAAAGGCAGGTCCTGCCTGACAAACCTGATCTCCTTCTGTGACAAAATGACCCTACTATTGGACGAGGGAAAAGCTGTGGATATTGTCTACTGGATTTCTGAAGAACATTCAACACAGTTCCCCATAGGATTCTCATAGAAAAACTTGCTCCTCATGGCCCAGATGAGTGAACGGTCTGCTGGGTCAAGCACTGGATGGATGGATGGATGGATGGATGGATGGATGGATGGATGGTCCCAGAGAGTGGTGGTCAGTGGAGATAAATCCAGCTGGTGGTGGTCACAAGTGGTGTTCCTCAGGGCTTGGTGTTGGGTCCGTTTCTGTTCAACATCTTTATTGATGATCTTGATAAGGACATAGAGGGCATCATCAGTAAGTTCGCAGATGACACCAAGTTAAGTGGGAGTGTCAATCTACATGAAGATAGGGAGGCTTTAGAGACACTTGGATAGATTGGATCAGTGGCCAACGTTAATGGGATGAGCTTCAACAAGGCCAAGTGCCAGGTCCTGCACTTGGGCCACAACAACCCCCAGCATGGCTACAGGCTTGGGGAGGTGTGGCTGGAGAGCTGTCTGGAAGAGAAGGATCTGGGGGTTCTAATTGACAAGCAGCTGAACATGAGCCAGCAGTGTGCCCGGGTGGCCAAGAAAGCCAACGGCATCCTGGCTTGTATTAGAAATAGTGTGACCAGCAGAAGTAGGGAGGTGATAGTCCCCCTGTGCTCTGCACTGGTGAGGCAACACCTGGAGTATTGTGTCCAGTTTTGGGCACCTCAATATGAGAGAGATATCGAGGTGCTGGAGCGCGTGCAGAGGAGGGCAACGAAGCTGGTGAAGAGCCTGAAGCAATTGAAAGAGCTGGGACTGTTTAGTTTGAGGAGGAGAAGGCCGAGGGGAGACCTCATCACTCTACAGCTACCTGCAAGGACATTGTAGAGAGGTGGGTGCTGGTCTCTTCTCACAGGTGATTAGTGACAGAACAAGAGGGAACAGCTTTAAACTCCAACAGGGGAGGTTCAGACTGGACATTAGGAAAAAGTTTTTCACAGTAGGAGTGGTCAGACAGTGGAATAGGCTGCCCAGGGAGGTGGTGGAGTCACCATCCCTGGATGTGTTTAAGAGTCGTTTGGATGAGATGTTGGGGGATATGATGTAGGGGAGAACTTTGTAGAGTAGGGCTGATGGTTGGACTCGATGATCCCAAGGGTCTTTTCCAACCTGAATGATTCTGTGGTTCTGTAAAAATACTCCTGTGCTAACTCTGAACTGTGAACTACTACCTTTTGGCATCCCATTGCATCAGGGATTTGAAAGGATAACTTAGAAGGCAGCAGACTGAGAAAGCAGCAACTCCACTGACCATCCTGACAGTAAAAAAAAAAACAAAACCAAAAACCAAAACCTGAGGTTTAGATGGAATTTGCTGTATTGTCTCTTGTCCTTTAATTGGAGCCACTGAGAAGAGTCTGGCTCCATCATCAGGTACTCATATACATTAAGAAGATTGCTCAAGCCTTTACCTCTTACCTTGGAATTTCTTGACATACATGCCATTGTGATTTCTTAGATATAAAAGTAATAGTTCTTCCTCCTATCTTGTTATGTGCATATTCTTCTTTATTGTAATATTTCCCTGGAAAAAACTGCCCTAAAAAAAATCCTGGATGTTCTTTTATACACAAAACAGTTCAAACTTTAAAAAGGACCAGTCAACACACACTCACAGTGGGAACTAAGACATATTGCTACTTCTTGAATAATGTCTCAGAGCATCACCTTGATATTAACTACAGAACATGAATATACACAGAAAAATTTACTTTCTCTAGTAAACAAAAATTTTCAATAAGGCAGTGTTCTCTTGCATTAATTTTTCTGCATTTCCATTAACTTTCCTAATTTTCTTGCTATTTGCATTACATCTTTCGTTTTCTGACCTGTGCTGATTTTTGAACATTGCTGCATTTTTGTTGTTTCTCCTTTTTTCCTGCTATTTTCCCATATCCTTTCCTAAATTTATATTTCCTTTTACCTCCTGATTTTTTTTTTTTTTTCTTCCCAGCCCTAACAGGTTCGAGGTCATCATCTGGGTGCTAAAAGGCAGACATTTTAAAGTACCAATTTAAAGTATGTCAGCTGAGGAGCTAGAAAATTGTGAATCACCTTTTGAAAGTGCAAAATATGTATTTTGGGTTCTATTGCAATTTAGCATGGTCCTTGCTTATATTTCTTCAGTACTGCCTGAGAGGATTGTTGACCCTTTATAAAAAAGCTTTCTAATATGGCATAAAGTCCAATGATCTGACAGATGCTTGCAGAAAAATGACTAGCACATTTCTGAGTTCAGTCAGAGCTTTAGTGTGAAGGACTAAAAATGACAGCTGAGGATAGGAGGTAATAAAGTGATATATTCTGAGGATATGACATGAAGAAAACTACTGGTTTAGGATGTCTGTTCAGCTTCTGAATTCTGCTTCTAACTAGATTCCTTTATGGGCTGATGTCTCAGCTTGGAGACTCAGTGTGGGATTATTTCATAGAATTAAAGAAACTGAAGGGTGGCCTGGAGATCATCTTGTACAACTTCCCATTCAGAGCGGGTCTGCTGCTTTCTAAGTTTCTAAGTTAAATCCATGATGCAATGAGATGCCAAAAGGTAACAGTTCACAGTTCAGAGTTAACACAGGAGTATTTTTCCTTTGTTTTTTCTCAGGAAAACTTTTGTCATGGGAAAGACAATTTCTTAAGGTAGTCACCTGATAATGGCTTCTGCAGCTGGTCACCTCTTGAAACTTGCCAGGAAGACATATAAAAAGGAATAAAGAAAGTTTCTAAACAGCTTTTCAATTACTTTTATTAGTTTAAGACAAGCAGAGCTGTTTTCCCAAAAGCAGAGCAAGCTGGAATAAAAGGTGTTGTGTTCAATGTATTGTAAAATTAGAAGATGCATTCCCCATAGTGCATTCCTGCCAAACTGTGATGGGCTCAACAGCCATGGGGAGAGGCCTTTGCATTGTAAATGCAAAGGAAGTTTTAACTGACTGTGTGCATTTCCACAAAATATAATGTCTCTATAGGGTTGACCAGGGTTGACAGAGATCTGTGGGTGTGTGTCCAGCTTTGTGCTAGACAGCTATGAATTATACAGGGGGCTTCCTAACTTGTCCTGCTGTGAGAGGGTTTTTTTTTTGTTTGTTTCTCTTCTGCTTTCAGAGTTTCCAAACAGAACAGAATAGGTACTGGTGTTCTGCTGCCTCACTAAACTCTGTACAAACACTGAAATAATACCTGAACTTCCAGCAAGAGTACCTTACAAACAAATCTGTTTCTGTACATCAAAACTTGTCAAAATGAACCTGTGGCTCCAGACTCACTGCACAGGAACTGGACTGATGAAATAGTGCCCGAGTTATGTCCTTTGCCAGCATCTCTTCTAATTCCTTTAGTTTAGAAGGCCTTCATAATATGAAATTGGTCAAAGGAAGTCATGTAGACTTCTGTCTTCACCCACACCTCTTGTATGACCACAGAGACCAATTTATGATTTCTCTAGGATTCTCAGTGAGAACTGTGTGCTAACTCTCTAGATTATAGTCTTCACATAGCTGCTTTTTAACTTCTAAGAAGACCTTTAGGATTTAGAAAAGAGAAGGAAAAAGGGATCTACTCTAGCTGCAGAAGGCAAAACTCCAGTGATAAGGCTGTCAACAGTAAGCCAGTGAAGAAATAAGAAGGTAAGAATATTAGAAAATGTACTCAAATCCTTGTTCCAACCAGGGCAGTATTCTGTCTCAGTGGTAGTAAGAAACACAGTTTAAACATAAAACATTTTAAACAGTGAAGTTATATGGGGCTTGTGGCAATTTTAGAGAAATCTTGCTAAAGGAAGCATGTTATTATCCATTTCTAGCATGTAACTGGGAAAAAATAAAGCAGATCTGAGGGAGTGGGATTTAGTTCAGTAGAAGCTGCAACAGAAAATGGGTGTTTGAAGGAATCATGAATGAGAAATGTAGGAAAAACTAATATTCTTGATGAAAAAGACTATAACTTTGGACTAAATTATGTAGTAAGTGTCATCTCATAAGGTACAATCATGCAATGATGTATGTAACTTTTTCAAGATCTTTTATTAGCTGATACGTCTGCAGAGACTCTGTTCCTGACTTCATATTTACCATAGATTCGCATGGAGAATTAACTATAGATTTGCATGGAGAATTAACTATTTAGTACATCTGTAAAGTTTTGAAACGGCACATGAAGTAGTTACATAGAACTTTTTTTTTTTTTTTTTTTTACTCTATTCTTTTAACATTCATTAAAGATTGTCCATGGATATGCCTGGATATTCAATCTATTGCTTTGCTGTTGGACGGTGTGAAAAATATTAATGGTTGCATACTGATTTTTTTTTTTCTCTAGGTAGAACATAAGGGCACTGAGGTCTCATTCTCCAGAGCTGCTCTGTTTCTCCAAAGGGATGAGGTGAACAGATTATGGGTTATTTGATCCCTTGGGCTGCCTGTTTCAATGGCAGTGCAAAATAATCAAAAATTCCTTTTTTTAAAACTTTATTTAAAAATATGAATATATATCTTTTAAATATTGATAATTCTAGGTCCTTGATGAAGACAAGGCATGAGAGACAGAATTATAATAGGAACATTTTCCTCATTTGCACAATCTATGGCTGATTTGGGAATTCAGGGACTGTCCAGGCAGAATGAAAATATCTCTCAGAAAACAGGGATGTATTCCCACCCCTTCTTCTTACTGCACATCTGGAAAGGGCTGTTAAGGACAAGTTCCAGCCTGCCAAAGGAGTGGAGATGCAGTGCCACAATGCACACCACAAAAAAAAAAGGCTTTGTGTCACATCCCCTGTCCAGTCAACCAAAAAACAGCCATGTGCAGATATTGGCTTATCTTTCAAATACAGTTTATTACCTGAAGCCATAAGGTGAAGAAAGAGTCAAGAGGAGCACTTGGGAACTTTTAGTTCAGAAGCTGCACCAACAGGCAGAGATGCCTTTTCTTCTCATACACTTCACTGCCTCCCAGAAGTATTCAGTGTCAAAAATAGGCTTAAAATAATGTCCAGGGACTCCATGCTTCATAATGAGATGTTAGCCACTAGATGTTGCTCATGCATAGTTACTCATTCTCCCGCTTCCCACTTTCTTGCTTTGCTTTGCTCTGGTTGACGGTAACTTTTGTACAGTACCCTATTTCACAAGACTTTAGATTCCTGTATACAAAGAAATATCAGCAAGAGAAGAAAGCTTATATTTAAAAGTTCATCTATCATAATAGAAATAACTCAGTTACAACTGCTTCAAAAATCCCATACAAACAGGGAACACTTGACCTCAGTGACTGGATTTATTTTACACTTGGATGGTCATGCATAATTTGCCATTCTTGTTAGCTAAATAAAATGTTTTTAGTCCTCCTTCATGTTTGTCTTTCATTAAAAAAAAATAAATCTTAGTACTAAGTGGAGAAATTAATTATATGTACATTGACTTCTGAAAGTGAATAGATAGCAAATAAGATATATACAGGGTGTTTAAAATAATACCAGCACCTTTTCCCTTTTCTATTTTTTCTTTTCTTTTTTTTTTTTTTTTTAATAAACTATGCATTTCATTCTTTTAATTCTCTATCACAAGTTACATATAATAGCAATCACCTTTCCCATGAAAATTCAACTATAAGCATCTTCAAAATAATAGTCAGGAGTGCAAAAAGGTTTAGTATTTCTGATTTAGTCATTCTCTTGCCATCTTGTGCTGTATCTTCTCTGAAAATGCAGCACTTTAATATTTATGAAAAAGAATTATAACAGTTAAATGTAGGCACTGTGCTTGTTGTCATTGTCCTTCCATTAGAAACAAATTTTTAGTGGAATCTAATTTAGCAATCAATGTGCAGGGAATGCTACTTCATCATAAATGCATTTATTTTTCTTCAAATTAATTCTGCTTTTTGGTTGACTGTGTTCAGTTACTCTTCTCATGATGCTGTTTCATTGTTATAGATGTGAATTAGACTTAACTGGATAATGTTGTCTAGCCAGTCAGTGACAGAATTTCAGTAAGTATGGTTAACCTCTACTGATGTGTGAATATGAGTATCTGTTGTGGTCAAACAGTTGGAAAGGTGAGCTACATAAGCCAGTAGGGCAGAAGACTATTAGAACTTCAAGTTATATGGCACTAATAACTTGTTTAAAATTATATGTATCTATATATACACACACACATATATACATCTCTATCTATCTATCTATCTATCTATCTATCTATCTATCTTGATATATTTATATAAATATAGGGCCTCATCAAATTAGGGATATAGAAAGTTGTCTAGCTGGAAATCGTTCAACTGTTTTCCTGGTAGTGTTAGTATTGGTATGAAAAGACCACAGAACAACCAACTGTAGATGCTTTCCTGGTTGCACAAAGCAATGGGTAAGAACAATTGTTTCAATCTGAGTCTCTTAGACAAGGCTACAGTGAAAGTAATTGTGTGGAGGAAAAAGACCTCAGAGAGAATCGTTATTGACTCAGCTAAATATTTTTTTTTCTCCGTTTCTTCAAGATTGATTGCAGGGCAAAACTTCTTCATATGCACTAAGACACAGAGAAAGTAGGAAAAAAGAGAAACTCAGGCTGGTCTACATAAATGAAGAACAAATGGTAACAACAAGATCACACTTTGTTGTGTTAACTGTGATCTCCATCTTGCTGTACAGATCTATATTCAAGAGAGACAATGCTGAATGACTCATGGGTTCCCAACATGAAAGTGTGACTTTGGATGAAACCGACCTCAGTCGACAAACACTGCCAAATGTGCTCCTGTTAGCTGACATTACTTTAGCTTTGCCTCTGTGTCAATAGTTGGAAGGTAACAGACCACATGAATTTTATTCATTCATGGCTGACAGAGGGAGAGAGGAGGCAGATAAGTAAAGACAAGCTGAGTTATATGACTGAAGCAAGGAAAAGTAATGTCAGAAAAAGGTTTGATTCTCATGGAGCAAGAGATGCATATTACCAATCAAAATTGCAAGACAAAGATGCAGAAGAAAAAAACCCCAACTATTTGTCTCACCACAAACTATTTTACAGATCACAGATGTAATACAAGTATATTTTATGTTCTGGTTAGTCTGGGTTTTGAAATGAAGTCTGAACGTGACTGACCATTTGCAGAAAGTAAAACCCAAGTTAAAAAGTGTATATATATACATCTATGCAACTAGTGCCCACTGATATGACAGATTACCAGAAAAGGAAGCTCTTAATATCATCTTGAAAGATGCATTTGCCTGATAAAAAGGGTAGATAACTCCAGAAATGCAAATATTTAGAAATAAATTTACAAAAGGAGATACTGTACAGGAGTATGTACAAGAAAGGAAATGAGATTTCAGCTGGAGAAAGCACTGATAAGAGAATACTCCCCAATCTCTTCAGTGCAACATCTGAATACATACAGTATTCTGGTAAATACAGCAAGCAATATCATGATAAAGCATGAGGAAATGCCTTATTTGAGATTTCCTGATGCATATCAAAATACCCTTATAAAATTATTTGCATTCACTGAAAAAAAGATCTGGAGTCACTGAAGCAATAGTTCACAAAAGTATAAGAAAACAGTTCAATATTATTTTTTTAAGCTGCATATAGTACAGCAGTAATCAAATGAAGATGTTATGTATGGAAAAACCATGCTTTCTAAAAGCAGTATCGCTTCAAAAGCTGACAAATGGGTTTCTTTGGAGAGCTAACTATAGTGCTATTTAGATTTTTGCTTTTTTTTTTTTTTTTTTTAACAGTAAAAAAGCAGAGTGAAATTAGACTAGGATGAATTGGGAAGTTTCCCAGGGTAATGAAGAGTAGCACACCATCTGTTTGAATGGGAAAAATATTTGATCAGTGTGTGTTCCTCATCCTGCTGTGCGATGCAGAGGTAAAGGTTCTGGTAGCAAAATGATGCTATGTAACACGAGTAACGGCAACCGCATAGAACAGGCAACAAATGCAAACCACTACTGACTCTTGGGACACCTAAAATGCAACCAAGGTCTGGGACACTCTGTCATGTAACAGCTGTGAGAATTATCTTCCTGCAATGAACAGAAATTTTTTAAAGTTAATAACCTCACAACACTTTTTTTCCCTTTTAGAGATATGTCAGTGGGCAAAAATTGACTACTGGGCTGGTACAGGACCTGGGCAAAAGGCTGATGTAGAAATAGAGTCTCTCTGCTATGTTTTGAAAAGAAAGCTGAATTGTGGAGGAGCTAAAATGGACATGTGGAGGTTTTGTTTCTGATTGGATGCAGTGATAATTACCAGGCATAATTAAATTTTTTTTTCCTCCCATGTGCCCTTGTTCACGCTTATTCCAACCAGTATCATGGTGGTGAACAGTATAATACTGTTTTACATGCAACTGGTCAACAGGTGAGTAGGTAAGTGATCTTTAAAATGCGTAAGAGTGGATGTTGACATATTTTTAAAGAAATCCCACTGGAAGTTACACATGTATTGTCCCTGTCCACCAGAGTTTGTACTAGTCTCTGCAGAAGAAGGACTGCATATTCCAGCTCATGGTATAATAGCAAAAGTTCTGGGGTATTAGCGCTGGGTGAGATTGAAAACATTAGCTTTCTGTTTTCTCCCAGCACCAGCCATACTGGATGAGGAAAAGGCCTCAAATGAACAAAAGAATCTTCTGATTGAAGAGAAGAAACCCTTGTGGAATGAAAGTGGCTGTCTAACAGAGAAAACATGAGGGATTTTGGTGTCTCTTACTGGAAGATGGGTGCTAGTTCTGCTGGGATTTGTAATAGAAGTGACTGTATCTCAGCCTCCTCCCCTTACTTTCTAAGTAACTTCAGAGTCATTGAAGCCAGAAGAAGAAAGGCACAAGCTTCTACTTCTTCTGGGCACATTTTAATTAAGTTCAGAGCGAGACAAAACCTTGGGACTTAATGTGCAGCTCTCCCCTTTCCCTGTGTTCCCCCTCTGCTTTGGAGAAACATGTAAAAGCAAAGACTGGCTGGGAAAGTCAAGCACAGGAAAATCAGGCAAAATAAGGGTAATGGTAGACTTGGTGTTTTGTAGAGAGCTGGATCATTATACTAATAACAAAGAATCGGCTTGTGTTGCTCTTGGTCACTGACATCTGCTTGCTATGTCTCACTGAAAAATGTCTCCCCCTCATATTCTAAATGCCACACTGCTCCTGCAGGGCACATCTGCAGGTCTAGGCAGATCTGCTCATCAACAAGGGCCTCTTTCAGCAGCATACATCTATCTCCTACATATGTTTAAAGGCCACCTCAGACGCTCTCAGCAGAACAGTTCTGATCCCTCAGCTGAACAGGAGAGACCTCTGATCTTTCTCAGGATGCAGAGCTGCAATTATAGAACTGTAAACTAGATGTGAGGCTTAATTATAATGTCAAATAGATTGGATTTTAATCAGCTCTCTGGATATATAGTTAGGAAGGATTTATCAGGGCAATGACCTAATTTTAAGAGTGCGGATTTAAGCTGAATATTCTGAAAACAATTTGGTTCAGTGCCTGTAGTGGGGAGACAAATAAATATAGACCATCGCTTTTTAATGAGTAATGTCTCAATCATGGCACAGGCTTTAGGAAACAAATTAATCTCCGATGTAATGACAAAGAGAGAATTGCTATGCAATGGTGACAATTCTGATCACAGGCCTGTAATAGCAGCAGAAATGCAGCAGAAGAAATGCTACAAGGAGAGTTTCCATAAGATATGAGAGGACATTAGAGGGTGTAGAAATATGTGTTTGAGCAGAAGTTATTGCAAGTGCTGAGTATGAGAGGCAGGAGACTTATGGGACCATGGTTCCAGCTCAGTAAAAGCTGCACTTACCAGCCAGTTTTTTGTCAGGCTTGGTGGGAGATGGGAGTCAGAAGGTCTGCCTTTCTCTGAGAGGTAAGAACTGCTCCAATACCAAGGTCCCATAGTTCCTCCTCGAATAAGACTTCAGTAAGAGCTCTAAACTAGGACTTATCACACTGATGAGATGTTTCCAAGCTGATCAGCCAGGGGGCTGTCAGAAGAGGGGGCTACTGGTAGAAGGTTCACAGCTATTGCATTACTGCCAGGTGGTGGTCTTGGGCTGCAGCAGGGTCTTCCCTATACCCCAGAATGGCAGCAGCCTGGGCAGGATCCCTCCTCTACAGTTGAATAAATTCTTGTGTAATGCTGAGCTCAGTATCCAGAGGGAGCAGCCATCTGGGAAGCCTTGTCTGCCCAAAGCTGTGCAGCAATATCCCTTCTGGTCCTCCTCAGGCTTCTCGGCTTCCCAGCTCTCAGTCATTACGTGTATTCTGAATGGAGCTGGCACTCTCAAAAATGTCTATTTGGCTTTGCCCAGCATGTTTTACAGTGGTAGTCTGGTTTACAGTAACGTACCACCATGCTTTTAGTAACCACTGCAAATAAGTGAATAGCACAGATGGCAAAAATCTGGCTCCCACAAGTGCTTTCAAAGTACAGCAGTGCAGTAAACCCAAGCCTTCAGAAGTCAGAAATGCTGAAATGAAGGAGGCTTGCGTAACTGTGCAAAAGCACACACCGATGTAAAAAATCCAAAAAGGCACCGGATTAACACTGTGCTAATTGCAATTTGAAAGCACAACAAAGGCATTCCACAGCAGCCTCATTACATGTTAATTCTGGGGATTAGTGTCAGCTTCAGTCACCAGGTCTGTTGCAGGACTGTTTTCTTTTTGACACTTTCATGGAGGGCATTAACATTGGTGTTTTGCAGGCTTTCTCTCCCCACTCTGTCAAGCATATACTTGTTTAGATTCTAATGGGGCAGAGAATATTGCACATTTGTGCCAGGTTGTCAGATTGACCGGGGTGGTGAATGCTTCACTTTGGATGGCTGGGGCAATTCTCTCTTATTAGGGTTTACTTCTTTAAAATAGTTGATTGTGTAACAGATGTGGGGTTTTTAAGGGAATGGAAGGAAAAGGGGAAAGGGAAAAGAGGGAAGGGGGAAGGGAAAGGGGGAAGGGAAAGGGGGAAGGGAGACAAGCTGAAGTAATCAAGCTAAATCGAATATTTAACTAATAGATATCCTACCAGTAATACTAATACTGCAACTTTTATATTTTAAGGGTAAAAACACGGTTTAAAGCACATTTTCCTGATTAGTTTTTGAAGTGCAAATGAGTTATAGCATCTTCTCTGATGCAGTCCAAATTGATTCTTATGTGTAACTTTCTGTGCTAAAATACATTCAAGGGATCAGAGCTATACTCTTTGTATTGTACCTGAAAGTCATTACCAATCCTAAACTCTCAGCTTGTAACGGGGGAAAAATTTTCAGTGATTTTATACAGTTAAATTACTGTATTTTGAAAGTTTAAAATCATACGAAAATGCAGAAAAAGTATTTTTAAATATTTTTAAAAATTGCAATTAAGAAGTGTGAACTACAACTATTGGTTTAGGAAAGCTAGAAAAATGGTATAATTCTTTGTGAATAAAGAACTAAGATTTGTTAGTTCAGGTTTGTTCTAAGATTATGGTACATATCTATAGTTATTTTCAGCATTTGGATTTGGGTAGACACACTAAATTTTATATCACTCCCAGTAATATTGAAGTAGAACATAACATTGCTATTATGAACCTGGTATTCATTTGTTCATAATTCTTATAAAAATTCCCTTTAAATGATTTCCAGATGAGATTTTGGAATCATGTCTTCATGTGCCAAAATTGAACAAAAGATTGTTTTTATAATGTAAGAATAAGCTTGAAAAGTACTCTTAAAAGTCATAGTACAATTTATATGATATAAGCCTTTTTTTATGATCAATCACAGCATCTTGGCTATTTTTCTGAACAAAAAGGCCTAGTAGTTTCTTTTAAAAAATAGTTTTGAACAGAAGAAAAAAAAATTAGATGTGAAAATTGCAGTCTTGCACTTAAAATCTTATGATTTACATTCTCTGTGATTGGAGATTTTTGGCTTTTAGCATAGCACAGCTAAAAATACAAATATAAGATTATTCTATTACTTATACAAAAATTCATCTAAATATAAATCTAATAAGCCAGAATTGGTTTTAGACAATTTAGATGCTCTGACAGAACAAAAGCTTAGCTTTTCAACAACTAAAGCAGTGCAATTTTAATGTTTAAGATATAACAAAACCTGTATCAATATAGCTGCTGTATATCATTTTTAGAATAGTGGTTGACTACAAGCAGGACTGTTTTGCAAATACCGTATGCAAAGGTATAAAAAGAATTTTGGGTGCGTATGTGCTTTGTAACAATCTATTTGTTGTTGAAAACTTGGCAGCAAAACATTAGAAAACTAAACTCATGTTTTATCTCTGTTGCAGTAGCATATGTTCTGGAAACCCTAAATATCTGAATGTCATATCAAAGACAATTACATTAACTCACTTTAGTAGTACTAAGATATAAAAAAATGTGTGATTGCACTAAAATTCTCCTCTCACAATTGGATTCTGCTCAAATTACACTACAGGTAGCCCTGTATTTTAATTAAGAAACATTACTGCCTCATGCTGCTATACTGATAGTCTGACAGCAAATAAGTTGGCTAAACTGTTCAGAAAAAGAGAAATGGGAAAGATCTGCTAAAAATGGAACTGCCTGCCATGTAAAAAGGCTATGGTAGACTGATCCAGCTTTGGAGCTGTGGCTGAACAGACTAATATGCCACCACAAAAGTTAAAAGGAAGAGGCTGCAATCTTGAACAGAAGAGTCAGGAATCTCAATGCAAAACAGTAAAGAATGGATTTTTTGAATTACATTTTTATTGTACTCCAGAAAGATGAAAGGTAGAAGAGAGGTAATTATTAAATGGGGAAATTCTTTTGGATGGGGGATTGGAACTTTGAAAATAGTAGTTGAAAAATATACTATACACTATGTATCAAAGAAAAAACAAGTAACAATTACACAAATTTGACATCTATGCCTAAAATGCCAAAAAATTTCAAAATTCCTATACTCAGGCTGTTGGCCCATGTTGGCAGGCAAGACCCACCCAGATATTTGCTCACCTCCCTGCCCCTACATACCCAGTGGGATGGGAGAGAAAAGAAGAGGCATAGGAGTGAGCAAACTCACATACCAAAGTCAGGACATGGAAAACACTCACCAGATTCTAGAAAAAAAGACTTGACTCATGAAATGCTGGGATTTCAACCCCAAGCCCCAAATTAAGGTTGACATGTGGGTGATTCCCACAGCCCTTCCCAAAGGGGGGGTGAGTTTGCCTTTAGGCTTCCCTCCAGGGTGCAGCCAGCCTGGCAGGGAGAGCCATGGGGTAAATGAGCCCCAGGTGTCGGCATTAAGTAACCAAAGGTCAGGTGTCCCACTTGAGGATAAAAGCTGAGACCACTTGCAGGTAGGGGCAGTGTCTGTCTGTGAGGTGGATGTCCTGTGCAGAGTTCCCTGTTGGGGAAGGACCTCCTGCCTCCCTGGGACTGGGCTCTAGTCAGGTCTGGCTCTTGTAAGTGTGGGCTGTGTGGAGGTTCAGTGTGTGGCTTCCTTGGTCTTATGGATTTGGCTTGTTGACTCAGTTGTCTCCCATCCCTTCTATGGGAAACTGCATGTCACCATTTATTCCACCCATTGTTGGTTGTGCAGTGTTGCTGTTGGGGTTGGTGGGATTGATGTCAATTATGTATAATCAGACTGACTTGTTTGTTCTCCCAGAGCTCACACATGTACTGACCCTTTTGTATCAAATACAGGTTGGGTATTGGTTCTTCTTTATGCTGGCTGTGTCCTTTAAGCTAGGCCTAATAATTGGCAAAACAACTTGGGACCATCCTTGCAAGATGCTGCCCCCACCCTAATACCATGCCAACTATACCCTATACACTATCAAATTCCTTTCCATTATACATCCATAACACTATGAATAGATTTCTTAGACTAGATTTCTGTGAAATTTTGGAATTTTAAACTATAAAATCACTTTATTTAGACTGAAATGTTTTTTGTCTAGCTAGAAGTATTGATGCAAAACCTGAATTTACAGTTTCTTAAATTTTGTTGTGACAGTATATAGGCTATCCTAGATTGTATGCATATGTATACACAGATCCAATTGCTCTTTCATAGTGACCAAAGACTAAGGTATCCCTTTTTTTGTGCAAACAGACATGGGAAGGAAAGCCTGCTACATACAGTTACAAGAGCTTTAATACTGCCATGGATACAACATGGAAAACCTGGCACTGCTCCTGAAGCCTGTGACATTTTTGCAGCTCAAACACTTTCATGTGCTTGGATATAGAAATTTCTTAGTAAATGTTCATGATCCGTTAACTTTCTTGGATCCTTTTTTGTATTAGGGACCTATTGTAGAAAGTTATCTGTATTGATGTTATTGTCATCTAAAAGCAAAACAAGACACAAACCTAAAGCAGAGTGGACCCAGTTGTCTCCACACACAAACTGTAACAGATAAGCAGCACAATAACACACAACCCCAAACTCCTTGGACACAAATGTGTCTACCCTGCAGGTAGGCTGACATGTTTCCTCAGAAGTTTGTAACTGAAACTGTCATCTCCTTGCAGACATGCAAAAAGGCTAAAAGCTGCTCATCTTTCCCAATCTGATGCCGTATAACCAAGCTGAGCATGATCTAATAATAAACACCAGCAGATGGTAAAGCTGGTTTCAACATCAGTGCTGTGAATTGCAAGCCCTTATCTCTTGTTCCCATGATGTTTCCACTGTAGCACAGAGCATGATGGATCAAACGCATTCACAACAAAATTGTGCTTACATGGCAGTGAAGGCTGAAGCTCCACAAGTCCATAGTCAATCTCTGGAACGCCCCAAATGCAGTTCTTCGTGGGCAAACGCTCTTTGGCCTAGTTAAAGACCCTTTAGGGACTGCTGAACACAATGACATCCAGACGGAGAGGAGCTGGCTTTAGAGACTGAACTTAGATATGATCTACTACAAAAATACGTTCAGGGCAGTGCAAGCCAAATGTGAAAGCAGCACTAACTTCTCCCATGGTAATTCAGTGTGCTCCACTTTTATCTGGTTTCTATTCTATGCTGTGAAGAAAATAATCTGATCCTAGCTTTATTTATCCTTAGGAGCTGTTTTTCTTTCACGTGTTGTTGCACAGATAAGGGTGCTATACATGCATCCCTTGCTATTCTAGGAAGGCAGTGAATATAACATAAAAAAATATTTTAAAAGCCATTTGATGGCTTCAAGCAGAATTTCAGAGCTCTATCAGCTTTAGAAATATAAAGAATCTGATCTTCTAGGGATAAACTGTGTTCATTAGTATCTGGCACTTACGGCTTTGAATGATTCATTCAGCCAAGACTCTTTGGCTTAACTAATGTGTGTTATGTAACTGGTTCTCATCAATCACCACAATATTGCACTTCCACAGTATACCTATACTAAAGAAAAAAGATTAAAGAGAGGGATTATTTCTGGCTATGCATTTATTTTCAGTCTAAGGGTTATTGATTTTTTTTTTTTTAATCAGCAGAGAGAATAATTTTCAGAGGTAGTCCAGTCACCAACATGTCTCATATAAGCAAACTCTACCATCTCACAATTTTGTGTTTTTGGAACAATGTTCGGTGTCTCAGAGAGACAAAGGTCTGCCTCCATTAAACTTGCTGCACAAATCAATGTGCAATACTTTTTAATCTGACATTAATACAGTGCTGTGTTTTCAAAAATCCATATGACACATTAGCATTTAACAGTCATGATAAATGGTAATTGCTTGTTTTTCAGGTTTAATAAACAAATTCTGAACTTCCTTCTTCCCTTAAGTACTTACTGCAGAAAAGAAAACTTAATTTCATTCCATGTTTAATTTAAAATGTTTTGTTATTATAGTATATCAGCCTATGAACTGATTCAAGGCAATGTTTCCTATCAACTAGGAAATATCATGAGACAAACACAGGGTAAAACCTGAGGGTGGGAAGAGAATTATCCTTTTAGTACAGATCACAGTTTATTACCAATTATTCACATGTTATTGATTCTTCAGGAGAGATTGCCAGATCATTAAAGATGTTCATTCTTTAAATTTTAAAGTGCTGTTAAACAGAGTATTAGAATACCCAAATTGTTAAGCAAACTATTGAAAAGTCCTATCAAACCTCACAGCCTCGGAAAATATGTTCAAAGGTTTATGAATAACAATCAATTTGAGGAAGAAATATATGTTTTAGAATATTCACATCAAATGATATGCACCGTTGGACTATGCAGGACTGATTGTAAGTGGTTTAAGAATCTTATGCAAGGTTTTTTTCCAAAAATAATGCAGTAAATGTGTCAATGTCAAAGCTATGTCTACATTAATGTGACTTCTGCATCATGATAGTTCTAGCAAGGTCTATTGACATGTGTAGCATTATAGCAGGAATAAAATTCTCTGTTGTGTAGGCAGAAAGTGGAATACATCTGTCAAATTCTTCATCTCCTGTACAATTTCTTTTTGTATGACTCCCAGAGCTATTGAGAACAGCATTCTCCTCCCACAGCCCAGAGTTGGGCAACATGAGCTGAAAAAATTTAGATCTTATTTCTCATTAAGCTTTATCTAAATTGGGAAATGAAACATTTCCCCCCCTTGTTAGATTGTTCAAATCGTGTTATTTAGTTGAATCACCTAGTTCTTGATCAAATATGCTACTCCACCTCTTAGTTTTGCATGTCCAGCTTCTGATACTCCTAGTAACTTCACATGCATATCACAACATGTGCAACAGATAATACTATAGTCGTCCTTGCCTGCTATTTTTCTGAATTACACTGAATATAGGTGTGTATCCCAACTTTAATGCTTTGGCTTAAGAATTTGTATCTGAAAACATGCTTACTGAATTCATACTCCTTTTAATAAAAAGGCTATTTATTTGCCATAATTCATGCAAATATTGGTGATTTTCAGAGTTAAATTCTCTATTATCAAATATCCTAGATAAAATAAATAAAAAAAAAAATTTGCAAGATTTTATCACAACTCTTATGTCCAAGTAAATCAAGGGGATCAGTATAAAAAAGAAAGGCTAATTATATTCTCAACAAGGCTTTGCTTAAGTCACATAATATATCTAATAGTTCTTCTACTAGCACATGTAATTCACTGTTGTGTACTTTCAATGTACAAGTTTTTTTCTCACACAGTTTGTACTGTGTGGTCAATGCATGTATACTCACCCTGCTTGTGAAAACAAAACCACTAATTTTCACAGTATTAAAAGTCTAATTTTATATGCTTTTAAAAATCTATTTTAGGAATTAATATAAAGTCTAATACATATTTCTAGACCCAGTTTGCCTATATAAGGAACAAATAATTCAGAAACTAACTCTACTATTTTATTCTTGTAACTGTACTTGCATCTACCTATTGACTCATTAAATAAGCATCTGATTGCATTTCAAAAATTCTAATAAAATTTAACTGCACTGAAAAAATAAAGTCAATCTATTTATACAGTAGGTATAAATTACATTGTAAATTAGAGAAAAGTAACTGAGAAGTGCTTTATATAATATATATTATCCATGCACATAGAAATATCTTGGGTGAATGTCTTGTGGTTTTATAGGTTTAGAGTGCACTTCTGAGCATTGCTGAATGGAAAAACAGCAATATAAGAATTAATGGGTCTTAATCCTTACTTAAATTTACAATTACTACACCAAAAGATCAGACTTTAGTGTTCCATCTTTATCTTCAGCACTTTTTATGGATATTTGTGAAAGAATTATTGTGAAAATATAATAAAAATGTTTAAATTAAATTCATTGTCTGAAAGATTTCAAAGTGGTCATCATGACATAGTAGATTTTGATTAATTGAATATAAACTCCTGAATATCAGTGGATTGAATGGAAATAGA
This sequence comes from Athene cunicularia, assembly GCF_003259725.1. NCBI lineage: Eukaryota > Metazoa > Chordata > Aves > Strigiformes > Strigidae > Athene > Athene cunicularia. The sequence goes on along the minus strand of NW_020799095.1, from coordinate 77,194,914 downwards.
CTGTATTATTCTAAATTCAATAACTGAAAATTTGTCCAATGATACAATGATGACTGGCTGCATAAGAAAAAATACAGAAATTGCACCTCTCTTTGAAACACTGTCACATGGTGAAACATTTGGATTGAAGAAAAAACAGAAGAAAATTGCAGGAAGCCTCTGGCAGCCATGTAGCAGTCTAGTAGTGCTGAGCGGGTGGGAGGGAGAGTGAAGGGAAAGGACAGACTGAGCTGAAAAGTCCAAGTTATTTCCTTTCAATTTAAATAGCAGCAGAAAGAGGAATCTCTTAGACCACCCCATACTCAGCCACCCAGAAATTATTCCAGTTAGAGCTCAAAAATGACTTGCATATTTCTGCACTTGAAGACAGGAGAGTGTGTGAGGAAGAAGTACTCTCTGAATAAACCTCTTGAGAATGGGGGATGAGGTAATTATGTATGTAAATCAACGTTTTGGCATAGAATCTGCAAAGAAAAGAGACATTAAAGTTTTATTCAACATCTAAGCTAAGCAAGCAACACCCAAAGAATCTGTTTTTCATTTATGAAAATGCCACATCTTCAGAATGATAAACATTTTCTACAAAATATAAAAAAAGCCCTTGACTCTGAAATGCCAAACTAGATATGAAAGGAGGGAGTTATATCTCCCTAAGCTTGAAACTGCTTTATTTTAAGTAATGCTACTGACCTAAAAGTAAACAATTCCTGCTTGAGTACAACATAATATTATATTCCAGGTATGAAATTCTGTCATGAAGTATTGCTATCTTATTAGATTCTTACAAGATTATTAGACAAAGTTTGAGAATATTTATAGATTGCATCCAGATAGTATTTGAAATTTAATATATTATAATTTAATAAGAAAGATTAAATGAAAGAACTTCTCTTAACATTAAACCTACTGACTTCTTACTGCATATGTGCACATGAAATATTGTTTATTAATTCTGTACTACAACTGATCATATCAACAAATAATGCAGCTGATGTCAAAGAGTATTCCACATTTCATTTCTCTACAGGAAAATGAGAATTTTAGAGTATCACCCATTGCCTCCTTTTAGGAAAATAACTGGTTTGCACACTGTTTATTTTAATTCAACCCAAGTAACAAAGATGTCATTTCCAGGGAAGACTGAATACCAAATGTTGGTACAACAAAGTGATATACATCAGTTGTTCCCTGTTCTCTAAAATGGATTATAATATTTGAACTTCTAGGTTAGATGCATCCAGAGATGACAATGTTATATAATGTAGCAGAAAAGGGAGTCTCACTTCAGTGCGTGAAAGAAGTTGGCTGCCTTTCCTGCATATTCAGATGTACGAATCTTTGGCATCTCCTGTTTTGACTTTTTAAAACACTTCAGAGTTGCTTTTCATATTGTCTTTCTACCTAGCGTCAAGAGTATAATGCAACTGCTACATGTTTATAATTCTGTTGTTATGAAATATCTCAGGATGGGAGATTAACTCTTGATGTGGTAGGAAGTTTTTGCAACAAAAAACAGGGATGAAGAATTGTGGGATTAAAATGTTCTTCCTCTTAACCGTTTTTCCTTCCTGAAAAATTACTATAATGGCCAGGTTACACCACTCTGCAATACATGCTATCTGAATGGCAGAAGATTACATTGCTTAGATACAGTACAAGGCCTAATTTTTAGTCATCATTTTTATATAAACACACTATAATAAGAAGACATAGTCCTCTGCACTTGAACATAATGCAGCTTTTATCCTTCAGTACACTGTTGGTCATGCACATTTGCATCTACATATTACTGAAATCGTATTTAATCTGTGTGCAGAATTAATTGACTAACAACTGCTTCAATTTATTTGTCATATGAGAACCAACACACTTTTTCAGAATTTGTCATAACACTTTTTCAGTGTTGCAGATGTTAAAAAGACTTTCAATAATTCATGACAATCATTTAGATTGTTCATGTGTAAACACACAACCCAGAGCTGCCAACAATGCAGTACGATATATAATTATTATTGTTGATAGTGCTTGTTTATTTTGAGAACTGGTTAAAAATGACGCACTTTTCATACTTGAATATTGTATTGCTTATTAATGTCATGTTGACCAGAGCGATCTTATGTCATAGTAACATATTTATTCCTTAAAATGTAGAAGCAAGTCTGGAATTTGTTTAATTTGGTATATGAGAAATTATTCTAAAGAGTACAGTTGCGCACCTTGTTATTTTTGTGGCTGCTATAATGTGACGTGTTATTTGCTGTCAGCAGAGCAGTATGATAGGTGGCTGTCTCTATCCCTCTTGGAACAGAAAGACAAATTACTTTGTATTGGCTTTTAGTCTGAAAAAAATGAATATACATATACTTTTCTGATCTATGTATATGTTGCCCCCATTAGCTTACAAACAACAAATACAGTGGCTTTATTTCCTACTTTTCTCACTCCAGTGAACTGGTGTTTGACTCCACTCTTTGAAAGAGCTTATATATAAATACAAGTCAGCTGGGAAAAAAAAAAAAAAACAACACAAAAACCAAAAATCAAAAACCCCACATTTAATAGATGGTGATTTCTTCCTAAACTATGCTTTTAGGGCAGTGTGGGCATGTGTTAGTAACTACACTCATGACCTAAGCAAAGCTTTCATGGAATGTGTTGAGGGGCAGGGGGAGGGAGGGTCTCATTGTGTCCTGAGAAAGGGACCCATGTGGCAGAGGCCTCACACAGGGCAAGCAAGTGCCCCTACTTTAGCTTCTGTTCGCTATTTAGCTGGGCCTCAGAAAGTGTGGTGATCCAGAGTGAGAAAGCAGGGCTCAGCTGGCATTCAAACTCACAAGAGGTGTCAGGAAGAACAAGGATTTTATAGGCATGTTAGTAACAAGCAGACATACAAGGAAGAGATAGATTTGCCACTGAAAGGGTCTGACAAATTAATGACACCGGAAAGTTTGGTTTACTCAGTGCTTTCTTTGACTCAGCCTTCATGGCTGAATTTAACCCCCAATCTCTATACAATGAAGCAGCAGCAAAGCAAATTGTAAACCCTGAAGGAGACTCAGTTTAGGGATCATCTGTACAAATGGGAATCTACAAGTCTGTGAGACCTGGCAGGATACATCTAAGGGTGCTAGAAAAGGGTGCTGACATCACTGCAGAGCTGCTCTTCATCATTTTTTGAAAAGGGAGGTCAAGGGAAGTCCCTGATGACTAGAAGGCAAATATTACATCCATGTACAAAAAAAAAAAGGCAAAAAAGATTTGAGAAACTACAGACCAGTGTGCCTCACTTCAATCTCTGGGGAAATTATGGAGCCGGTCCTAATGGAAGTTTTTTCTGGACTGATGAAGGACAACAAGGTGTTTGGAAAAAAACAAAGACTCTCCAATGGTAAATTATGATTTACCAACTTCATTGCCTTCTGTGACAAAACAATTTTCTCACAGGATAAGGGCAAAGCTGTCAATGTCAGACTATAGCGATTTGTCTGACATAGTCTTCCCACAATATCCTTGTTGGTAAACTGATAAAACATAGATTGGAGATGGACCAGAGGATGTATGAAAACTGGCTAACCTCCAGGCTCAAAGGGTAGCAGTTAATAATTCAAAATCAAACTGGCAGCCAGTCACAAATGGAGTTTCTCTGGGTTCAGCAGTGTGTCTGATACCATCCAATATCTTTAAAACAAGCTGGATGTTAGAATTGAATGTACCCTCACCAAGTCTGTGAATACCAACAATCTAGTAGAAGATGTATATATTCTGGAAGGAAAAGGCACCTTTCATAAAGACCTTCACAGGCTGAGAAATTGGACCAACAAGAACACCACAGGAATAATTTGAAGTCCCTCATCTTGGACAGAAAATTCCCAAGCAGCAGTAGAGGATGGTGTCTGACTGACTGGGGTGTAGTTCTGTTGAAAAGAACCACAGGTCCTAGTAAATAGCATGCTAAACATTGGCCAGCAGTGCACCCTTGCAGCAATTAAGGCAAACCATGTCCTGAGCTGCATCAGCAAGATTGTAGCCACCAGGTAAAGGGATGTGATTCTTCAACACTGCTCAGTCCTTGTTAGGGCACACCTGGAATATCAGGTCCAGTTTGGATTCCCCAGTTCAAATGTCATTGAAAATCTTGAGATGATCCACTGAAGCCCACCAAAATGAGTATAGCTTTGGAGAACTTGGTGTCTGGAAAAGGTTGGGGACCTGTTTGTTTAGCCTAGAAAAAAGAAGGCTTAGGGAATCCAGTCTTAGTTATAGAGAAGGTAGTTATTCTCTTCACAAGAATCCACAGTGACAAGAGGCAATGGGCACAAGATTCTTCAAGGGAAATTCTGTCCAGACAAAAGAAAAAAAAAAATATTCGCCATGAGAACAAATAAATGTTGGAATAAGTTGCCCAGAGAAGTGATGGAATCTTCCTTGCTGGAATTATACAGGACTGTATCTGACAGGACCCTGGGTCACTTAATCTAGGGTTGGATCAGATGATTTCCAGAGGTCCCTTCCACCCTAGACTTTTCTATTATTCTGCTGTTCAATGATTCCATCATTTTGTTTCTTGGCCTTACACCACATGATCACATAAGGTAAGACATAAACCACAGAATCAAAGGCACAGAACTATTGCCAGTGAAAAGTTGAATGTGCATGGGAATATATAAAAAATACAGTGCAAAAAACTCCATTAATTATGTTTTTATAGACGTTAGTGATGATTAGTTGTTTGGCAAAAAATTGGAAAGATCAGATTATTTACCTGGAAGCTAGAACAAGCAAGTTAAACGTGACTATAATATTTGTTCCTGATATGTAAAAGATCCCAGCTGACATTAAATCCAAATCTCTAAGCAGATGAATAACAGTTCAAGAATTGTCCCAAGTACAGCCAGTCCTCGGAAATGTACGTCATCTGGACTCTCTGAAGAAATTTACACATGATTGTTATTCAACGGGAACTTCAATTCTTTTCTTCTTCATAATGATATGCTGCATAGATCTAGTATTAATAGAATGACATTCAGCTGAGGCATAATAACCAGCCACTACATCAATACCTTCAGATGTTTCTAATCTGTCTGTCAAACACTCATCTGTGTTTCAGGAAAATTATATGCTAGAAATGACAGATGCTTGAAGTGGAAGTGGTCTTCATATTGGATGTTTCCTTTTTTTCAAACTCTGGTGTTCCTATGTCTAGTTCTTTACTATCACTTATATTAAGATCTGTGTAGGTGGTTGTGTGTAATAGTGTTAGTCAAGCTGTTTTCAACTAAACTGGTATTACTTTTTGGTCCCTGAAAAAATCTGGACTCCAGTTCTAAACCAGAACCTCTTATTGCCCTGAATTATCTGAAAGTCATGTAAATAAATAATTTCACCAGTTACCTATGGTATTTCCACATTCCAAGCCTTAAATGTGATGTAGACTTGCATTTTTTTTTTTTTCCGGATGGTCCCTTTTTTGATCTATCTGTAATCACTTGACAGCTACTTTCTCCTCATCTATCTATTGAAAGAGGAGCCTAAAAAAAAAAAAAAAATGGTATCAGCTTCCAACACCTTTCCATTGGACAGATTTGCAAGATCTTTGATGAAGAACAGCAGCTTGTCTTTCATTCTCATCACACTCCTATTTCAAACCACAGAAAATGGCCTGAGGAATGAGAAGCTTGCTGCTTTCATATATTCCTAGATTGCATACTAGAATTACAGTGTTTTGGCCAATATCTGTACAAACAGTGTGGTCTCCAAGAGTACAACATGAAAAGGCAACTTAACATATGTAACAGTATAAGGGAAGCCTACACTGCATGTAAACTCAGCCAGAAAGCCCTTGGAGTTCATTAAGGTGAAAACTGGTAGAATAATATGTCAGGGAAAAATTTCTCAGTTCACTTAGTTTAAACTGAATCAGGATAGAAGCACGTTATGGATTTATTAATGGCATAAAGCTAACCAACAATCATCTATATTTCCAGGGTCAATATCAGTAAAACAATGTATGAATCACAAAACTAGACTCTTAAACGTGATCTGATTTTGGCAAACACACAGGTTTTTGTGTTTGATACACCATACACACTCTGTTTAACCTCATATTCTTACTAAGAAAGGTTGTTAGCATTTCATATTGAAAGATTAAGTATTAAGATTATAAACCTTAATACAAAAGATTTGGCAAGGACAGGCTGTGTGAACATTACAATGGAATAGCTACAAAAGACTCCTGCTAGAAATAGGTAGAAAGACTTTTCAGAAAAGATATTCTTCATTGTCTGGAGTTGAGTGTGTACATAATAGTAAAAAAGCATAACACTCTTGTTAGTACTTAAAAATCCCCTAGCTTGGCTATGTATTGAATATATGACAAATCCCCATGGAGTGACTGCAAATACAGCACACCTGAAATCATACACAGAATATATATATGGTGTGTCAGTAGCTGTTCATATTTAAAAAAAAAAAAAAAAAAATGTTGGTTTAATTATATCTACACTACTGATGGCACTGCAGATATAGCCTTAAATGCATATTTGCATTTATTATCTTTGTCTAACTTCTTGCACATCCAATCTTTGCTGACTCCTCCAGCCAAATACAAAACATATGAAAGGAGAAATATATTTATTAGTTTTTGAGAAGATGCCCTTTCATTTTTCCAGGTGCTAATCCCAGTGGAGTTAATATGAGGCATATAATGTCTGCTGCAATATTGGAGTATGTTTTCATACACAAAAAAAATTTCCCTTCAAGTTTTGAAATGTTTTGTCATTCAAAACATTTTTGTCCCATTTGCTTATTTTTATGCAATGATTCCTTTGTTGTGATTCTTTTTATGGTGCAGAAGAGGCTTGACAAATGTGTATCTTTTTGCAGTTTTGTCAGGGCAATATTAATTTTAATTATGCTATAAGAAAGTATCTCACAATTAAAATTCTATTTTATTGCTACATAATACTTACTTGGTAGTCTTCTGTGTACACTGTTACACTTGCCATTTTCTGAAATAATCTCGGGTTGAAGTTTCACAAGTCAGCTGATAATTGATTCCTGGGTTTGTTTTTTGCTGGTTTAAAAGCTAAACCACCTACTTAGGATGTAGAGGAGTTCCAAGCTGTTGCAAGTGTAGCATCAAAAAGGGGCGGCATGTTATAGACTGGAGTAAGGCATGCCCCTGTTTGGGCTGCTTTGGGCAGGAAAGCTCAGCCATTCTGTGAACCTCTGCTGATAGTGTGTATGAATTAGAAGATTAAATCCCCACCAGAAAAGTAAGTTTATTTTAGATTATTGTATTGGGTTTGTGTGGCCAGGTTTTTTTAGTGGGAGGGCTACAATGTTGGCTTCTCTGAGAAGATGCTATGTCTGACAAAGCCAATGCCAGCCAGCTCCAAGATGGACCCATCACTGGCCAAGGCCAAGCCCATCAGGTAGTACCTCTGTGATAACGTATTTAAGAAGCAGGAAAAAAACTGCTCCACAACAGCAGCTGTGAGTGACGAGTGAGAATAAGTGAGAGGAACAACTCTACAGACACCGAGGTCAGTGGAGGAGGTGCTGGAGCAGAGATTCCCCTGCAGCCCATGGTGCAGCCCATGGTGAGGCGGCTGTGCCCTGCAGCCCATGGAGGGTAACAGTGGAGCAGAGATCCACCTGCAGCCCGGGGAGGACCCCACGCTGGAGCAGGTGGATGCCTGAAGGAGCTGTGACCCCACGGGAACCCCACGCTGGAGCAGGCTCCTGGCAGGACCTGTGGACTCACGGAGAGAGGAGCCCATGCTGGAGCAGGTTTGCTGGCAGGACTTGTGACCCTGTGGGGGACCCACACTGGAACAGTCTGTTCCTGAAGGACTGCAGCCTGTGGAAGGGACCCACACTGGAGCAGTTCATGGAGGACTGTCTCCCATGAGAGGGAGCCCACGCTGAGGAGGAAGGAGCAGCAGAGACAACGTGTGATGAACTGGCCACATCTCCCATTCCTCATTGACATGCACCACTCATGGGGAGGAGGTAAGGAAAATGACTAGTGAAGTTGAACCCAGGAAAAAGGGAGGGGTGGAGGGAAGGTATTCTTAACATTTAGCTTTATTTCTCATTATCCTACTCTGATCTGATTAGTAATAAATAAAACTAATTCCTCAAGTTGAGTCTGTTTTGTCTCTGACATTAGTTGCTGAATGATCTCTTCTAGCCCTTCTCTTGACCCATGAGCCTTTAGTTATATTTTCTCTCCCCTGCCCAGTTGAGAAGGGGATAGAGCATTTTTGGTGGGTACCTGATGTCCAGCCAGAGTCAACCCACCACAATGACAGACTGAGTTAGTGTATTAAAATATGTGCAAGGCCAGCATATTAGGCTGCATTTGCTTTGAATAGCACTGTTGACGGTCTGTGTTGCAAAAATTACATACAAGGTTTAGAATATTATCACTTAAGAGTGCCACAGTATATATCATCATTTAGGATGAGTGTTAGTTTACCAATAATATGCTTTTGCTTCTTATACAAATCTTAGATAAAATTGTTTATATATTGGAATGAATTATGCCTTATTCATTAGAAGGCAATAAAACTGCTATGCTATCTGCTGGGAGCTCTGGCCCAAATGATGGGTGAAGGAAGGGATAATATCTTGTGTAATTCCGAAAGACTGTGCTTTATTAAATCTGACTACTTCTCTATTTTTATCTCTTCTTAAATGCTTATTTCTTAGTGTCCCACATGGCACCAAGAGCTCCTCTGGGAAGAGAGGGAGTCTGTTAAATGATTATTTAGGAAGCTATAATAGTATTACTGTTAACAATACTACCTTTTTTTTTTTTTTTTTTTTTTTATGATAAGCATGTGGTCAGTGGTGAAGATGGGAAGCAGGAGACAAAATAACAAAACCTCTGGACAAATTTGTCTGGAAGGTGGTATGCACACATAGCAGGAGGGAAGAATTGGAAAGAAGCACCAACAAATCACTGCATTGGCCCATGGCTGAAATGTCAGCTGTGCTTGCAATATCTCTTGGCAAAGCTTGGGTTTACAAAGAGAATGCACTCAAGTTACTACCTTGAACATAAATTTTGAAACAGGGTGTCAGCAACCAGTCTGTCAAGACCTTTAGAAATGAACAAAGTGTTTTATTAAGAAAACAAAGCAGCACGCAACAGCAGAATAAAGCTGCAAGACAGAGGGACAGGTGTTTCAAGTGTAAAAACTTTAGTGAAAATAGAAAGGTAAAACCAAGATGTGAATCTTAAACAACATATCCAGTTCTATCACAGGGAGAAAGAGAAACAATAGGGAGAAAAGGACAAAACCTGGGTGCAGTTGTGTTACTGACAGTAACTCCCAAAGCACTTTTACGAAGAGAGGAAATTATTAATTTTTGTTATACAACTGAGAACTTCAATACCTCTGTAACTTCAGATGCATTAAGTTCCCCTGATTTAAGGGAGCATTTGGAGGGAAAGGCATCAGATTACCATAGAATAGCAAATCTAAGAAAAGGGTAATCCTTCTTCTATTTGTCATCATCTTTAATTAAAATCTTCTTGGCACATTTTCACAAAACTTCATAACTTAGCACAAATCTCAGATCTGACTGTACAGGAAGATTGTCCCTGTCTACCCACCCTCTCCTCACTCGTTTCCTGAAGGTTTTTTTTTACTTCTCTACCTCCCTGCTTTGTAAGATATTCCATTTTAGTACATTACTTAATCATTATAGTCTTTATACATAGGGTTTGTCAATACAGTATTTTGGGCAATCGAGTGTATCACTGCCTAGTAGGAGTGTAACAAGCTGCACATACACAGGACACCTATGACAATGTTATTTCATAGGAGTCTGCCTGTAGTTTGGAGGGAAAGAGATAAAGTGTTTTGGTTTTGTTCACATGTGAAGCGTAAAGTGATTTGTGGTCTTACAGTATAAACAGTAAAGTAGCTGATTGTCTTACAGACTGCAAGGTAGCAATAAATGCTAGGACAAGGAGCTAACTGTTCTTTCTTCAGTAATTTAGCTGAATAACTGATGGAGCTCAAAGACATTCCTCAAAAATTTAGTAATATTTCCTTCTAAATTTTCCCTGACAAAATATTAGAATCGTATCAGGAAAGAGGGAATGAACAACCCTTTGTTTCTGTTAAAAAACATTTCACTGTTTGATGCAGCATAATACACCATCCCAGCCCGTCAGAGGCTTCTCTAATTATGTGAAACTTTTGCAACAGTACATTTTTAAAGATATTATGTAAACAATCCATATCATAAAGCTAGTTTTCTTATGACTTTTTGCCCTTTGTGGGTCTTCTTGTATAACATATGTCTTCAACACCTAATTATATGATTTAACTATAGAGTTTGAGTTGAAATTGCTTGCATCATGAATTATGATAGTTAGAAGAATTTGACTCTCCAGTTTTCCATGTGCCAGGTTGGAGTAATTTCAATACTAGCAGGCTCACCACACACATTTCTTTTTCTGAAGTAATTTTTAATTTAGATACAGAAACTAGAATTTTCTTCCACACTGAATTGCATAACCTTCAGCTTCCAGTGGTTGGATCAAGTCACAGCCTTGATCGTTATATTATCCTCTACTATCAAATTGTCATTTTTTATAAGGGTTCTTACAGTCAATGACAAAATAACCCATTTTAACTTCACCTCTGGCAGAAGTGACTAAACTGCAACACATTGGTTAGCGTTAGGTCTTCAGGATGAAGAAGGTGTGAAATAAACAAATCAGTAGAAGGCATGAAATCGCTGGATTTCAGAGGTTGACCATCTACCCAGATCAGCAGTGAGCTCTGTTATGTCAAGAGTATCCTAATCTTTCTTACCAGTCTTCCCTGATACATGTCTCTCAAACACAAAAGGATTTTCATGAGTGTTTCAATGAAACTAGCCACTCCTGGTTTAACACCTGTCTTCTAATGATCAAATTATGGATACCATAACTGGTAATCTATCCTGGTCAGAATAGAGCAAAATCAAATACGATCCTGTTTATTTTGAAGGATTATTCTGCATTTGCATACATGTGTTAGTTTAGCCCTTTCTGGCCAGAGAGCTACATGGACAACTGATGTGCTTAGTGACCAGAATTTGCCCTTTTCAAACTTCATGAGTGCCAAAACAGGTTTCCTTCCCCAATAAACGTGTATGGTGTACACCACTCCTGTAGGACTTTACATTGGATTCTGTGGTATGATTTTGTGTTCACACACCTAGACGTCTATTTCCCACTCACTGGAAGAAAACCAAAACACCTAAAAAGGTTTAATCAAATATGAATTATATTAGTCATGGAAAAGAATGAGATGGGAATACCTCCAAGATGTAATAACCTTAGGACATTCTATCCTAAAAGTGATCCTAAAACAATCTCCGCAGACTCTTAAAAGAAAGTCAGGTTAATGATTTTGCTTAAAAGCTGATAAGACAAATTCAAACAGACTTAATAATGTATACAGGTGTTGGATATCTTTTGAAAATGAGAATGGAAGACTCTCAAAGGTCTGAAGAAAATACAGGATTGCACGTCATGGAGGGGTTTGAAAGGGAAAGACTAATTTTTTTCTCAATAGGTGACTTTCTCACATTCTTTTCTAAGGAAAATTAATCCAGCTAACAAGTTTTATTGTTTAGATTCCAAATACCTTTTCAGGGTTTTTTTTATTATTTCTGAAATGGTAGCTAGTTACACAATATTGAGATTTGACTCAACTGGTGATTAAAAGCCCCCAAGATGTTTTGAAGAATGAAACTTCAGTCAAAAAATAAAAAAGCCAGAAATGGGACAAACTCTTTACTAGTTTCTGTATGTAACACTTCATAAAAGCTTATTTAGAAAAAAACCCATGTTTTCTTTGGGAAAAAAATCCAGATATGAGTGACAGGTACTTATACTAACAATTTAAAAGGAAAAAAAGTGGTCTGTTCCATCGCCATCACAAATTTATTACATGATTAACGATTTATTAAGGATTGCTTGCAATGACATGGAAGACAAGGGACATCAGTTTTTGCACCCCTCCCCATACTCCCTGAGTTCTTCCTAGGAGTGTGCTGGGTTTGGATGTGTCTCACCATACCCTTCAGAAGCTGTGATTAATCTCTATCCTGTCTCACCTTCGTGACTGATCAGAATTTAGTCGCTGTTTCAGATCTGATTGTCCTGAGAAATTGCAGGTAGATGTGTGCTAGTATCTTAATGACCATCTGCTGTAGCTACCAGCAATGCATACCACTTTTATAACACTTGTGCTGGTATTTTGAGTCCATGCCTTCACATACATATCAATGCAAACATTTTTATTACTATTTTCCAGAACCCTGGAAGACTCCTGGGCTTTAGATTTCTAATACATTGTAGGCACTTTGGTACCCGCTGGCAAAAAATGACAGCTATATTTTAAGATTTGTAAGCTTCTCAAAAATCTCCCAAGCTTCTTGTGTTCTACAGTATTTCAGCAAGACATTATGGTAAACTTTCTACTCTTTTGGCCCAGAAATACAATATAATTTCCTTCCATTCAGTTGTTTTGGCTCTAAATTCTAATTTGATCCAGTCTTCATATTCTGTTTCTCTATTTTATTGTATTATGGTTATTGTGTACCTTCCCACTTTCTCACCCCCTTATTAGTCAGCTTACTCTTTCTCTTTTTATCCAAAATAAACCAGAAAAGATTTGAGAGGAAGGGGAAGAGCCACTTACCTTTGACAACAGAGACAGAAAGAATCTTTTGAGTAGTGGAAAAAATATTTATTTCACACATAAATAATATTCCAAATGCTCCATCTATAAGTTATCTAAGTCATAATATTCTTTCATTAACTTCTTCCATATGTCCTGATATATAGTTCTCAAGGGCTAACTCACTGGCTGATCTCAACTATATTGATTCTAATGGAGATGTCAGCTGACATCAGACAATTACCTTGATTCAAGGATACTTCAGAGAAATCCAGTTCAGATTTGGTTCATTCTTCTGAGCACCTGTGAATGAAAGCCATCCCTATTAAACTCTATCTTCTGTTTGTGTATTCATATTAATATAAAGATAAAGATAGATGAAGATGAAGAAGATATGATATCAAAAAAATAGATGACTCTACACCCCATGGGTTGCAAACATCCAGAGAATTCAAATTTACTAAAGCTGCTGCTGAAGCAAAGCCAGACTGAAAAAATAAATGTTCAGGCCCTCAGGCACTTGGTTTTTTTCATTTTCCAAAGGGAAAATCTCTGAACAAATAAGGATGTCCTGTTTAAAATGCTGCTTCTTACTCAGTATAAACAAATATGTTCTACATGATTAAAAAAAAAAAAACAAAAAAAAACAAAAAAAAAAAACAACCCAAAACTCTAAATGTAAATAGAAGTAATTAATATTCTTTCTGGTTAAGTGTTGTGATAATACAGGATTGAACACTGAGCAACTGACATCATCTACCTGGACTTGTGCAAAGCATTTGACAACATAGTTGTCTCTAAATGGGAGAGGCATGAATTTGACAGATGGACCACTCGGTGGATAAGGAATTGGCTGGATGGTCATAATCAAAGAATTGTGGTTCACAGCTCAACGTCCAAGTGGAGAGCAGTGACAAGTGGCATTTCTCAGGGGTCAGTACTGGGAAGAGCACTGTTTAACATCTTTGTTGGCAACATGGACAGTGGATTGAGTGCACCCTCAGCTGATGACACCAAACTGGAGGGAAGGGATGTGCCATCCAGAGTGACCTTGACAGGCTTGAGAAGGGTGGGCCTATTCAAACCTCATGAAGTTCAACAAGACCAAGTGCAAGGTCCTGCACATGGGTTGAAGCAATCCCAAGCACAAATACAGGCTGGGTAAAGAGTGGATTGAGAGCAGCCCTGCAGAGAAGGATTTGGGAATATTAGTGGATGCTAACAATGTGCTCTCGCATCCTAGAAAGCCAACCGTATCCTGGACTGTAGCAAGAGAAGTGTGGCCAGCAGGTTGAAGGAGGGGATTCTTCCCCTCTACTCTGCTCTTGTGAAGCCCCACCAGTAGCAGTGTCCAGCTACGGGGCCCCCAAAATAAGGACATGGACATGTTGGAGTGGGTTCAGGGAGGGACACGAAGATGACCAGGGTGCTGGAGCACGTCCCTTATGAAGACAGGCTGAGACCTGGGGTTGTTCAACCTGGAAAAGATGACGCTCTGGGGAGACCTTATAGCGGCCTTCCAGTACTTAAAGGGGGGCTACAGGAAAGATGGGGAAGGACTCTTTATCAGGGAGTGTGGTGATGGGACAAGGAGTAACAGTTTTAAACTGAAACAGGGTAGATTTAGATTAGATCTAAGGAACATTTTTTTTTTTTTTTTCTGTGTGAGGGCAGTGAGACACTGGAACAGGTTGCCCAGAGAAGCTGTGGCTGCCCCCTCCCTGGCAGTGTTCAAGGCCAGGTTGGACGGGGCTTTGAGCAACCTGATCCAGTGGAAGGTGTCCCTGCCCATGGCAGGGGTGTTGGAACTAGATGATCTTTAAGTTCTCCTCCAACTCAAACCATTCTGTGATTCCATGATCATTGAAAATTGTCATGCAGCTTTTTATGCCAGTTGGAAGACTTTTGGCAGTTTTCTTAAACTGCCTTTTACAAAACATTTCTTCCTTGAAAACATGTGAATTCTTTTTTCACCCCCAAAAATAATTCTAATCCTCAAAAATTAATTTGATGTATGGGTATGAAATAAAAAAAAAAAATGAAGAGAAGTCTTAGGTAACAGCAGAACATTGTATTTTGCTGCGAGAGTCCACGAAGCAGAAGTTCTTATTCAGGATTTGTTATATCTGTCCCTATGCAAAACTGAGATATCACCTTGACCTTTTATGATGTATGTACAAAAAAAAAAAAAGAAATTACATGAAAATCCACAGTGCACATATGAACTGGCGTGTCTGGCAGTTGCAACTCAATTCAGAATGTACACCTTTGGATCTGGAGATCCACAGAGGAGTTTGGAAAGATACAAGCTAGATTTTGGGAAGATCATACCCGCATTGGCCTGATTAGGGAGAAGGGATATGTAACATAGAGCTCACACAGCAGGGATATTTCCAAGAAAAGTACTTTGTGCTTTTGGATTTTTTCTTAGTAGAAGAAAGTGTCGTGATCTGGAGGGAAAGAGATGTGATTTATAAAGAAAAAACATTATTTATTAGTACTGGGGTATTTAAAAGTAATCTGTAAAGTTAATCCTTTAAAGAAAATACTTATTTACCATCCATAAAAATCACAATTTTTGTATAAGCTGTAGTGTCCCATTTTTCCTTCTGATGATAATTTAACATATTTTATGTGTTTTTTTTTGTTTTTTTTTTTTTTGTTTTGGTTTTGGTTTTGTTTTTTTAATTTTATTTTTTAAGCAAAATAATACTTGATGAACCCCAGAAGAAAATTACCGAGACTGGTTACCTTCTTCCCACATACTTCTTTTTCAGTGAAATTCTTGCCCATCAAAAGTTCTGGGTAATTTGAGCCCTCAGCATGCTGCCAGGTCAGCTCTGATTCTTTCCCTCTATTCATAATGAGACCTGTCAAAAAATATTCTTCTTTATGTTCTCTGCTGCCAGCTTGCAAGCGTAAGATTTGCTCCCAGTTCTGGTGATACGGATCCTCATTCTGTGGCTAAATGTCTGCTTCTCATGAGGTAGTGAGAGACCTCATGCAAGTTGAGGCTTTTCTTTGGTTCAGTTAAATTTGAAAAGGTTAGCAAGGCCACCAATTTGACATGAGATAGATGAGAAATGGTGATAGAATGAAATGAGCCATAAGGCTTCAAAAATATGCTAAGGGTTAATTTTTAAGGTAGGTTCAGAAGGAGATGTAAGACACCTGAAACAGAAATGTTCCTAACAAGCAATCTGTGTTTTGTTCACACTGTGTTTGTGCATTTGCCATTACATGCAGAAATTGTTTTTCTCTTTTTGAAGGGCTTGTTTACTTTTCCTTATTCCTGAAGCACATCTTATAGTTAGATAGAGAAAACCACACCCAGGCTTATTTTATTGTTCTTTCAAATGCAAAAAAAAAAAAAAAAAAAAAAAAAGAAAAAAAAAAAAAGAGGAAATCCAAGAATTTTGAGGGATTATGAAAGAAATGAGAGGAAAGATGAGTGGAAAGAAAATGTACCTGAGGAATTACAGCTATGAGTAACCTTGTTTTCTATCTTTAAAAAATAACCCATGTGTACAGCTGCCCTGTTGATGTCACTGACTAGTCGTTTTCATGTTCCACATCAGCTTGGCAGCAGCAGTCACAGATTAAGATTTTTTAGTAGTTTAGTAGTCTCATAGCATACCACGAGGCAGACCGGTATCCTTTTTAATAATCTTTGTATGGAAATAGTTGAGAGCCTGAATCTTTTAAGATTGGATAGAAAGAGTCTCGGTCATCTGGAGAATCAGAATGTGTGATTATAAATGAGAGACTTAATAACCCTTAGCACAAGAACAGCACATTCTGGCATAGAGACATGATGTTTGAGAAAGAAAAGTGCACAGTTACTTAATTAAATTAGTTAAAGGAAAATTCAAATTCAAACAGCAGTAGGGAGAAATCCTAGTGGTGTCCAAAGAGAAAATCCATTCTTTGTAAGGAAAACTGTGCCTCTTTAATTTGCCAAGCAGGCTGTCAAAACGCTGGTATTTCCCCTACCTTCCTCACATCACGGCAGGTAAGAAAACAACATCCATTGATTTGGGAAGAAGTGAATAATTTTATCTAAGAAATTGTTCAAAGAAATTTACCCAAAAGTACATTTGGAAATAAATTTAATTTCCGTTAGGGCAAGGCATCTTTTATCAGAGAAAGCATTTTAACTAATCTCTGATAAATCTGAAATTTTTTGCAATTAAAATAAAGCAGAGAATCTCATCAACAGGAAAAGGAAAGAGTGAACAAAATAAATAGCAGTGTGCTTCAGTATTTGGATCTAATGGAGCTATGGTCCAGGTACTCTGAGTTCAAACAAGTATTTCAAAGAAGTTGGAACTAACAGTTTCAAAGTGAAAATAGGTCATTAGACACAGCACATTGAAGACAGTCAGTTTAGCCAAGTGAGTATATAGAGTAGATTCTTTGTGAGGTCATCTTTCAATGGAAAAAAAAAATGGCAGGAAAAAATAATCTTCTAACTTTTGTATTGTGAACTGAAGTTTTGGGCCTGTGATGAACTAGATGGTCTGCTTCTGTATCAGCTACTGTAGGAGAAATGGTAGGGCTTTCAGACACCTAAAGAGATGTAGGGGTACTAGTACTGAATTTGTTTTGGTATATTGGAACAGTGAAAATTATATGGTATACTGGAATAGGGAAAATTAGATGAACTTTTTCTATTTTACCTTGTTAAGACCTTTGGTAATAACAGAATCTGAAGAAAGACAGCAAGTATGCCAATGCAATCAACATTGCACCCGGAGGAGATTTAGGTACTGACTTGCTGTCACTTCCTATTGATATGGAAAGTAAATCTTTTATGTCAGATTTTCTTCAAAACTGAGACATTGTCATAAGGATGATATTTTGAAATCAGACAAACTCTATTGGAGTTGATCTCATTTGTGCCCTAGAAATAAAACCTCATTATGAGTGAATGGGTATCACTGGTAAGAGAAACATGCAGATACGTGGACTTGGTGTGCTATATATCTGTGCCATCCAACAAATGTGTCTTGGCAGAAAATGGGATCTTTGCTCATTCCCACCTGCTGATATAGCATATGATGTCAATCCTGGGATATGCACACCCTGGATATACAACAGGAATACTCTGCTCACATATCAAACATCCCTGAGGTATAACATGCTAAGAAGCTTTTTTTCCTTCTAAGACTACTGTCCGGGAATCCACATCCTTCTTGGTTTAAGAGGATGCAGTGGTATCAGGCTTTGAACACTTGGCACTTTGAATTATGGACATATTTGTAAATTCCGAATTTTAAGCTTTTTTGTGTTCTACATTTAGAAGAAAGATAGATCATGCACCAGGAACTTGTTCCTTTGAAGCTGACTATGCACATTTTATGGGAGTTTAGGAGAGAGTTTTGTCTGCACATTGCTCAAGGGCCAGAAAGTCTACTGAGGTGAAATACAAAATCTTCCCCAGGGCAAAATGAACAAGGAAAACTTGCCATGCAGCTGAAGAAACTCACAGGAATTGGGCACTTTGTCTTGATAAAATAGTCAAGAGGATATGAAATGGTGCTGGGTACATTTTGCCATGACTTCCAGCATTACTGGAGGAAAATATGTTTCTTATCTTCATTAGCGATGTACGTACGTGCTCACAGATGAAAAGCAAACACAGACTAGAAATCTTAAAAAGCTCCTGATAGGAGCAATTCCCTCTCCTTGTTGAAATCTTGTAAAATCAGAGGAGAGATTTCCAAGCCACCTCACCATCTTTTACTTTACTAAGTTTTTCATGACAGAAAAAGTAGCTGTTAAATATATGACTGCACTACACAACAGTCCTTATGAAAGTGAGTGTAGAATGTATATGTCAGTGAAAGTGCAGAGATAGTCTGTATTGTCTGGGTTGGAGGTGTGCCAACAGAAGACTAGCATTTCAGTTGTGAAGTATGTTATCAGGATGTTATCTTAATTGTAAAAATCTCCTATGAAATATTTCAGTCATAATCCTGAGAGAGGGCTGAGTGCATATTTTTCTTTAAGGGCAAATTTAAGTCTGTAAGTTTTAAAAACTCAAAATAGTGGTGTTCTAGTTGGCAGCAAAAGTCCTGGGTAGGACCCAAATGTGAAACTTTCATCTATGCTAACCTTCCCTAGGCCTAGGGAAATTGTAATTATTTTAAAGCATACAAGTTCATGCATTTTTATTAGCATGTGTTTAGAATACTGTTTAACACTTAGCAACTACCATAGACGTATTAAACTTGCTTTAGAAATGTGCTGTCTAGTCACAATCAGTGCTAAGGATGATGCCTACACTTTACAGGCTGACATTTGCAAATAAGCTATGAATTCACATGCGCTTGCTAACTTGCTGTGCAATGTCTGAATTCATCTAGGCAGCACCACTGAAAGTGATTTCTGTAGAATTTTCTAACAGAATTACAGACATTCATCACACAAATACTACACAAGATGGCCCTTGACATAGCTTGGCATCGGTTCTTTCAAAGTTAACTGGTGCTTGTTTTAATTCCCCATTCACCATTCAAGCCCTGCATTGATGACTGACAGAAAAAAAAAAAAAAAAAAAAAAAAAAAAAAAAAAAAAAAGATTTCTGCCTATTACCTATCTTCTGTAATGAATATCTCACATTTAATAGAACACCTAAGCTTGCCTGTTTCAGAAGTGGATCTCACTTTTTCCTCATATTCTCTCTTTTCTTCCACTAATTTTCACAAATGTGGGACTGTAAAAAGGACAATACCAAAAATACATTGAAATAAATTATTCTCTTCTCTTCTCTTCTGTAAACAATGTGAGTAGGGTTCTGTTCACTTTCAACAACAGTAGGAGAAAAAGCAACAATAATAAAGCCATTATTCTTGACTGAAAAACAAGCAAATATGTACTAAAACTGTTGCTTTCCATTACCAGTAGTACAGCAGTGTTTGCACCGCTGCTGATCCAAATGCCCGAAGTATCTGACTGAAATTAGATGAATAGAGAACTTAGTAGAGCAAAAAGAAAGTAAAAATTGATTTCAAATCATTTTTTGCTTCTGTACTGCCACAATTGCATGTCTTCCTTAAATGTAACATGGAAATTTTCCTTTTTCCTCCATTTTAGATGACAGTGGGTTAACAATGAGATTATTCTAAATTTGCCTTAGAAAAGCACCTTTTGGACTATTCCTTTACAAAACAAACCAAACCAACCAACCAAACAGACAGACATAACTTGCATCAGGCAAGCACACAGTGTGCTGGCTGCTCTTTGAAATCATCTGTCCAGGTCTTCCAGTCCTGAAAATTGCTTCTATGTGTGAAATAGTCTAGTCTTCTCTCACCATTTCACAAGGAGTGTGGTACAACTCTGAAACTGGTGGTGGTTCAAAGAGGGAGCAGCATCTCAATCGCTAGGGTTTTATAAGATTTAGCCAGACAAAGAAATGGCTGACCTGAATGTGTCGGTGATTGTCTTCTTTCTAGTAGCATATTGGACTGCATGGCAGGAAGAAATAAATTATTTTCTTATTCATCTTTTTTCATATTTAAGTTCAGAGATGTCTATAGAAATCTGCCCATAAGGCATAGTTAGAAACAGAATAACACTGTGAAATAAAAACACATTGTTAAATGGAGAGCAAAAAGGAATAATGAATCCTTTCTAAAGACAAACAATACCTGTTATTTTGCATTTTTCAATTTGTGATTGCAAGCTGTGCCCAGGAAAGATGCTGAGATAAGAAATGCTGGTCCCTGTACTGAATGTAACCTGACAGTTGAGCAGCAAAACGATGTCAAAATGCTTTTCTGGAGCTAGTGATTATGTGTACTTAGGATCTGAAGGGGGAAGAAAAATTTTTTTAAAAATTGAAACTTTTCTCCTGGAACTCCACATGCTGCAGTTACAGCTTATTCATGAGTCTGCAAGTCTGACAATCCGAAAATATGAGTCAAAATGCCAAAGACATTAAAATAAGTGAATCACAGGCTGGTGTTCACTGTGCTGAAGACCAGCTTTGCTTGTAGAAAGAAAATGAGTGCCGAGATGAAATTTCACTGGCTCTCAAGACAAATTTTGTTCAACATTTGCACTTTCTTATGATGTATCTTAAACTACAGGACACTTAAGCCACCACACATTCAATGACATTTGGAATACAGGGCTGGGTGAGATTTATTCTTTTTTAAGAAAACAAATTGAAGTCAGAGGCAAAGAGAGTAGTAGAGAGAAATTGTTCACTCTGAACTCATCATGAAAGCTTTCACACTGCACAGGACTGGAAATCTAGTCATACTAGGAAAATTTTACTTCCAGCAGCAAATCGTAATAGTGACTCCAGAGAGGGTTTATCATCTCCCAAAACACCCACATGAGTATCTTTGTTGGACAGTGAAGAATCAAGAATATTTTAGTTGAATTTTAAAAGGCAGCTCCTTTCTAGAATTCAAAACAAATATTTATTAGCAGCCTCAATTGCTGTATAAGAAAATTATTATTATGTGAAAATAACATTAGATGTGCTGAGCTCCACATGTGGCATTAATATAGATTTTCACATTTAAATAGGGAGTGGAAATGGCATTTCACAAAAGCATCAGGGTCAACTGTGCTGTAAAGCTTCATGAGCTGCTTTAGACACAGAGATTAAACATAACAGAAAAAAGTTCCTGGATGATGCAAATCTAATTAATTTCTATTTTCTTTTTTTCTCTTTCCTTCCACACAATTAAATATTTATTACATGACAGTAGAAAAATTAGCTGAACTATTCAGAAGTACAAGGGTGATAATCATAATGTGTTTTACTCTGCTGTTAGCAGAGAAACCTTTTTTTCCTGTTGTAGGCATTTTCCATAGAAAGTAATATTTAGCATGAAGAAAAAAATCTTAATTTTTACACCAATGGATTCTGAAGACATTTTTACTTTAATTTTCATGATGTTATTTATGTTTTTTCATGCTTATCTGAACAGACATTTGAGCAGTTATTGTAAATAATTTCTTGTTATTCAAACTGATATTTTTATTATCAAGACAATTAGAAATTAATGAAGTGGGATTTGGATCCACCAAAGATCAGAGCTGATTTCTTTTTAACTAATTTATGAGGCTTTAGATATTTAGTTCACTGGCCTTTTTATTGATAAACATCTTGCTGTTTCCTAATAGGACTGAACAAACAACAAATAACAAATTGCTCATTGTTAAGTACTCCTGAGCACTTCAACTGATAAATTACTGAAATGTGCCCATGCTGACATAAAGATTCTTATTACCTGTCAATAATATAATATTAATCTCCAGTTCTGAAAGTCAGTTTTGGAAAGGGAGGAATGAGAAAAGCTTCATTGTTATTTTAAAGAGTGTCTTGTACTTGCACATAAATATCTCAGGTCTACACTGTTCTAGGTAGTGTAGAAACATGTAATATATGAAAACCTCCTATACAAAAGCAGCTTATGATATTAAAGAGGAGTTATAGCTGATGAATGAGAAGACAAGACAAGATGGGTAGAGGGAAACAGAAGACATGCGGAAACAAATAGGAAAGATTAGATATTAATTTTGCCAGGTAGTCAAAGTAACGCTACTATATATCTGCTTTTAGTTTTCTAAGCAGAAAAATGTGTAATTGTTTCCTGAAGAGCATGAGTAATAGCATGCTTGAGATACATTTTATTGTGCATGTCCTATACAGTTGATTTATTCACATGCTGTCAGTGCAATGCATCCATAGCACTTACTGCAGAGTTGTAAACTAAATACAAATCATAGCAGCATGGTCTAATGCAAAATTCTGGATTTTCTATTTCAGTGCTGCAGAGTTCATCTGTACATGTGCAGGAACTGTGACTTCAAGACAAAATGAAAGTTCAGTCAAACGGTCACACGAACAAGACTTTCTCTGAAATGAAACATGGGGTTGGAAAAGAGTGTGCACATGAATATTTTGATAAACAATTTCTTGAGGGTGAGAGACAAAACTTGTCCTTAGATATTCGGTTTGTTGTTTATTGTATTGCAGTGCTATGTGGAGTCTCTAAACAGTTTGAGTCCCCCTTCTGCTGTGTGCAAATAAAAGGTCTGTGTCTCTTCTAAGAGCAGGTTACTCTTTCAGAAAGAGTATAATTTTTATGTCCTACCTTTTAGGTTAATTATCTCATGAGCTTTCATAAAAAATGTTTATAATAAATTTCAGTGGAATGGGAACTGTGCAACAAGAATTATTTGTAGCTTGTAGAAAATATTTTACTGTTGGATTCTATGAATTCAAATTTGGTACAGGATGACATAGAAATGAGCTTGCAACACAACTTGCAAAGAAAAAATGACAGGATCAGTTAGACTTGGTACAGACATCAACAGACATCAACACCTGCTTGTAATAGAGGGAGCATTACTTCTGCTCTCAGCAGTAGAAATCAGTAATGTTTAGCAGTGTGACACCTTTCTGAAAATACACTGCTCTGTTTACTTAACCAATATAAGACACTAAATAGAAATCATGCATTTTAGTTGTCTCACTCATATTCCACCCCTTTCTCAGTAGGTAAAATGCTGCAGTAAGGATGTTCTTGTGGGAATTCTTCCAGGACTGACAATCCAGCAAATAAAGGCAAGACTGTGTTTTACCAAAAAGTTAGAAAGGACAGAGCAGGGCCTCCACATCTCAGAGCTGACAGGGCTTCAGAGCAAAGGTTTTGGGCTAAGGTGTGCCTAGATTTGTCTCCTAGAGCCGTCCAGGAGTGTAAAACTCAGAAAAGTAGCGTAAAGCCATGTACACTCTCTTACATACATTGCACAGAATTTCCTTGTTCACAGCCTCGATGTAAAGTGTTTATGGCTCTAGCTTATCTTTTAATTTGTTTTCTCTCTACCTTAGACAAATAGTAAACATGATTTGCCTTTATCTTTTTCTGAGAGATGGTTAAGTAGCTTTTTATTTTGCTTATCTGAATGTTTGCTTTAGAAACCAATGGAAGGCTCATTTCCTGTGTCTGATGAGAGCTTTGGATGAGCAACAGCAACAGTATTGTTGGGACCAGCTGAAGCATTCCTTGTTCCAAAAACCCTGCTGAACAAGCATGACATCAAACACTATGGTTTAGCAGAACTTGAACTTGCATGTGCGTTCTGGTTTGGATTAGCAGGTATGCCACACTGAATTTATCATAGTCATTTTCACAGTGGTGGGTATAATCAACCATTACTTTCACAAGCACATGGAGTCTTAAACAGTGGCTAGAAGCAGATTTTATTTTTCTGTATCCAGAAAAGAAAAAAATAAGTAGATATTTTACGGCTCTTATGTAGTGGAGAGAAAGAAGCAGAGAAGACCTTAACCAGCAGATAGATGATCTGATGGCCATGTCGATGACTGGAAAAGGAAGCCTTACAATGATTCTATCACCAAGTAGAGAACATGAAAGGTAGTGCCTCCATCATATAAAGTTGCATACTTGAATTCAATGTCAGGTAGAGAAAAGTCTGCTGTACTAGTCTTGTAATTATATTGTTGTCCATATACAGTTATATTGTTCTCCTCATATAAAACCAGAACACTTGTTCCTCTGAAAGTTTTTGCCCCTTATAATCCACAGAGTGTAAATCTGCCACGTGACATAAACTACCTCACAGTGTTATTCCATGAAAGGAAACAAAAATGTTCAAAATCTAGTGCATTTGTATATATTGATAGCAAGCGTAATACGAGCTTGTCTTGCTATTCCGTCAGGTACTACTTACTTCTTGTTACCATGAAAATTCAGCAACTTAATATCCTCACCAAAATCTACTACAGGTAATAAATCCATTCCATGGGCTAGTTAAAAAAAAGGATAAGTCATCATCCTACTTAATAAAAAGAGAAAGTCACAATATAAGACCAGAAGAAGCCTGATGAAACAACAAAACAGCAAGGTGTATTAAAATCTCAGGCATAGTTTGAACTATTGAAGAGAAGCTCATCACACAGATTTAATCTTCAGACAGTTGCCTTCAAATAAAAATTGACAAAACTAAACTTTTTGTTTGTTTGTTTGGGTTTTTTTTGTTTTTTTTCCAGTAACAGGTCAGCCACAGATTCCTCTTTGTCTAACAGCAATTTATTAAGCATATTTTCACGTAGCTCTCATTTTCCACCAACAAAAGCTAATCAAAGTTTCAGATAAATTATTTCTAAAGAGCACTCTGCAGAAAAGTGTCTGCATCAGGAGACAGTAAGAGATAACATTTCAAACTAGATAAAACAGCATGACTAAGATGGCTTTGGAAATTCATTTAGTTCAGCCACTATGGTGAAGATTAATCGTAAAGACAGTTTTACATCCACTGTCATCCCATTGCTGGATTTTATTTGTTCATTGTTTCCTAATTGTCATTATGCCTTTACATTGCTTACTGCCTTGTGTCAAAAAGAAATAAGTGGCAAACCAAAAGTAGAATAAACTCGTGTTAAGCTACTCTCAGTGCACAACCATCCAGAACTGCCAAACAGCTGTTATAGATTTATGCTATGCAGTCTTAAATCCCACCTTACTCTAAAACAATCCTCTGCTATTGCTGTTAGCAGAATATATGAGCTGAAATAGATTCACTCAAAGTCTTTTCCATTTTTTTTGTGAATGTGTTTTTGAATGACTATGAACTTCCAGCTGTTCTGAAACAACCATTAGCAATGTCTCTTCATATTCTAGGATCCGAGTATCTGACCATTACGCTGTTCTAACACCATCTAGATTACCTAAATCTTCAGAATAAGAAATGGATGAGATTTAGATCACAGTCCTAAACTGAAAGGAGTAGCTAACATTTCATTCAAAGGATTTATATTTACAAGACAAATAGGTATTCCTTGAGGAAATTCTAGAAACATGGGTGTCTTTCCAAAAGTGTTAGAAGAAATCTTGTGTCACAGGATGAAGTTCAATACACATACCAAAGTGCTGCTCACACAGGGAATTGAATAGGGTGAACAGCATGAAAACATATGGTAAAAAACATAATACATTCCAAAAGTAGTCAATAAGGATGAGGTAGAAAAAAATATCTATGCAGTTTACAGCTCGTTCAGTTTCCCTGTAGTCACCATTTCATTTCAAATGCAATACAGACAACTGTGATAAAACATTGCATTCTGTAAATTCTTCTGCCTATAACGAATCTTGCAGGTCACTCATACTTAGAGGAACCAGGCCAGACTTCCATTTGGAAATACCAGAAAATGTCAATGGAATTTTCACTGAAGAGTTGCAAGGTAAATGAAGGCCTTAAACTGATAAAGATTAACTACCAGTCAGAGAGAAAAAAGCCATCTAGTCAATATCAGCCAGTTAGAGTAACACCTCCTGAGAAAGATGTGAAGAGATGTGTCCTACTGGAATGCATGAATCAAAGTCTGAGTCTGGATGGAAGATTAGCAGAGATGACTGGATATGGGACTCTTGTTATAGTATGTCAAAGACTTTACTTTGACCATAAAGGTAAGCACCACCTTTAAGTTATCAGCCAAGCTAGAAAAGGCAATGTACCCACTTAGAGAGGCTTGCAAATATTCCGCAAGCCAGTGCTGCTGCTGCAGGGTGATATTAGATTTCATTCTAGAGAAAGGGGAGTAGAACTTGTGAACCACTGTTCTCAGTTAGATGCATGGAAGTTGATGTTCCCTTTGCACTGTGAAAAGAGGATCACACATTTGGGGCAGAGGGAATGCAATATTTTCTGTGTGACTGCAGGTACACCACAATAAACTTCTCTAAATCAACACACTGATAGTAAAGCTGACTGCAGAAACAGCTTTAGGAGTCAAGGCTAAAGAGGAAAAGGCTGTTCTTGTGAAATGCAAGCCTGTGACAAGTATTTTATTTCAGCCCATAGAATATACTCATGCTGGCAATATGCAGACTAGAATTTTTGCTTTGGAAAATGTCTTCAGGTTTGACCACAAACCCCTGCAGTACATTTGAAGAGTCTGATTTGGTGCCAGTAGTAACGGAATGGAATTATCTTAACTGTAAAGTTGCCACTGATAGAAGGAAAATAATATAATATCCCCTAAAATAGTCTCTACTAAGAAAGAGTAGAGAGTTGAGATTCATACTTAATTTATACCCACCTTTTCCATCCCAGTTATTCCGTTACTCAGAAACATAGTCTTACTCTTTCCTCTGTCATGTTTCTTTCTGAACATCTAAATTGCTATTTTTTCCAAGAATGAAAATGGTCTTGGGAGCACAACAAGTGCAACTCATTGCAATAGTGTATTTCCAATACTGTGGCATTTCATAAAGGCTGAAGTCCTTGGAAGATACATAGACCTGCCTGAAACAGACTTCTCTCTCTTCCAGACTTTGAATTCCACCTGTTCTGTTAAAAGGCACTCTTAATGGAAAACATGCTTGTCATTCAGTCTTTTTCTTTTCCAGTGACATAGTTTCCATTTCTAACTATGCCTGCTGGCTGGTCAGCTCCGAATCAGCTTGGCCAGTTTTACTGTGGTCTTCCCAGTTGACATCAGAGCAATAATGATTGTTCAGATTAATTCTAGTCTTGCAAATATCTGTCTGAGGCATAGCTGATGTATTTTAAATAAGTGAATCCTAACTGAAAAAAAACTTCACAGGGCTTGGTGTTTAAAGTCTGGTTATGAGCCTTATGCAGATTTTTGTGGAGCTTTTGCTTTTTCTATTATAGACAGGGTGCTTCTACCCCTTGCCGGATTTTAGTACAGTCCAGGAGTGCATTGAGAAACACAACTAGTAATTGTAACCCATTCCTTCTTTGAAGTTTGTCACTGAGACTGATCAACACGGGCATTTATTCACCAGTTCCCTAATTCTTCAGGCAACAGATGAAAAAAAACCCATATTATTCTCTCAGGGATGGGAATTTGCTAGAGTCCTTGAATCTTCCCAGTCTAATCTAGTTCATAGGTCTTTCTGGTGAGACTGGAGAATTCCTGTCATTATAGTGAAAATATTATGTGACTCTAAAATACAGCTTATCTTTTGGCTAGTTGATTTGTGAGTTGTGTTCTGAAAAGGTAATGCTATAGGAGACAGTGCTGAATAGCTCTAAGCTTACGTCCACAAGAATAATAATGTAGTGACCAAAGGGAGAGACTTACACTCAAATATTTGAATTATCCTGATGGTTTCCAGCCACCTAATGACAAATATTGACATCACAGAGACCAAGAGACAACAACAGTTTCTGAAAGACTTAAGTCCTGAATAAGTACTGAATCACAATAATCCCAATTCGTTTTTCCCTGTGACGTGAACTCTATGCCATGTTCTAGGCAGCGGTAGGCCATGACCTACCCATGTGTTTCAGTTCTCATCAGGGAATACAGCAAGGTGTGTCACAGTGTCATGGAGATGGCTATATTGACACTTGGAGATTTTTGATACAAATCAATCTCCATTTAAGTTTAGGAAGCATGGAGAAACAATATACACATTATATTGAGTAAACAGTTCAGGCAGTAAAAGAAAATAGATATTATACATTTCTATTTTACAATCTAGCACTAGATAACCAGACTAGGCAACCTGACTTGCAAGTTTTCTAGTCTTCTGCATGCTCAGAGGAGTACAGAACAGCAGGAGAAACACAAGTTCTGACTCCACTTCTCCATCAAGAATACCAAAGCTGAAATGAGCGGAAAAGTCATCTGTAGCCTGTCTGGAAAAGGACCTTACAGTTTCTGTACTGGAGAAGAGAGCTGGACAGGAAGAATGGAAAACTATCATTCTTTACTTGAATTATTGCTCCTTAAGTCAAATTTAGAATAAAATAGCTCAGTAAAGAACATATCTGAGGAAAATAAAAGCTTAGTGTAAAACTTCCTAAGCTAAAAAGACAGTAGAATGAACTATCTATTGTGCCAGTAGACTTTGATTAGTCATATTATTATAATTCTATGGTGAGCTTTTTTCCAAACGAACCAAACAAAATGGATTGATGTAGCCTTCTCAGTGGATAATGGGTTTTCATTGGGAAAAGAGTAGTTCATTGGGAAAAGAGAGAGCTCATTTGAAAGAAAGACAATGAAATCTTATTTGACAGTCAGAATATCTTGTTTGAACCATGTTATGTATATTAGTTTACTAAGAAGAAATTACAACTTGGAGTATCTCACAATGTTTTATATAATGACACTAGAATACTGTTGTAGAGAGTAATATTTTTTTTTAATTTCTAGAAGTCAGACTAGTAAACTTCTGCATTCTGACAGGGAGAGAAGAAAAAGATTTCCCAAGACTTCAGTAGGTTTACCTGATGAAAGATTTCTGCTTTGGGGTTTTTTAAAGGAATTATGAGAATTGTTTGCCTTCATCTAAACTGTGGTAGATTTTGATAGAATATGTATTAGGAATACTTATTAAGTCTGGTATTTCAAAAATATTCATCTACTAGAAAAGATCTCCTTTTGCTAACAAAAAGATAAATTAAATTAGGAACATTTATCACATCTACACAAACCATTCTGGGATATGTTAAAAATCTCTGCGAATCCTGTTTAGTGTGTACATGAATTCTCTGCTACAGCATTTCAACTACAGCATCCTCTGAGGCACAGTTGTGACAATGGGGAGGGCTGTCTATATTACTCTGCTCCCAAACAGGTTGCCATGAGAGGTCATTCCTCAGCTCTCCACAGAGTACAACATTTCATTCCCATGAGGAACATTGGCAGTAGCAAAGCCTAAAAAAGGGAATTTGGGTCATCAGTTCTGTCAACTGTTTGTATCAAGTGATGCACCACAATAATCCAATGGTATTGCTCCTGTTCCCTACCTAGCCCAGGGAACTTTGCAAAAATCCCAGTCCCACAGTGTTGACATTCTCTATGGAGTCTCAGCTTTTAGACTACATCAAACTCATTTTCATTTGCAGCTTTTTTTCCTGAAAAACTAATGGAATAGTTCTTCATATGCAATGCTAATAGAACTACCATTAAAAAAAGTGAAACAACATTTCAGTGACTGAAGTTATATAAGAGAATTTCCATGTTTAATTTCATTTTTCATTTGCTAAGAGTGAAGCACTGAACTCCCATACTCTTTAAATATCCTTATTTGATGGTCAAAAATCATTTAACACATTAGAGTAATTTAAATGAGTATAAACTCATGCTGTGTTTATCTGCGATATTTTAAACTGCAATTTTTCCTGTATAAGTACTACTTTGACCTAAGATACTTTAAAAAATCCAAGTTACTCATGGGAATAAACATTATAATTAGTAAAATCAGATGAGGAACATTCATTGTTCTTTTACTTCTTGATTCCATGAGTAAACAACGGTCATAAATTAGAGCACTTCTGTATTTCAATCCTCAGAAAAACTATTTTTAAGACCTGAGGGACCTGCAACTCACAATGAAAATCTTTTGAAATGTCCAGCCAACCACACCACACAGCAGGTGCTTTTGAAACCACAAGAATTTCCTCTTAATGAGCTTCAAGCAACTTTGAGAAGACTGGCAGTCACACACCCACCTCCATAAATCTTTTGAATTACAGACCAGTTTTATTAACTGTAAGCGATGGCTCATATGGCAGACAGAATATCCTCCAACACTGACTCTACTGCCTCTCCTAGACCTGTAGCATGACCTTTGTCCAGCAATAGCTTTCAATCACCACACATGTATGCAGGTGATTAGTGACAAGGCCATGTCTCCAATTCACTACAAGACTCAGGGCAGCCTTCTTTGTTAGCTAAAAGAAGACAAGCCTGTTGGTAACTGAACGATCAAGTGACGTGACTGCTCCATGACCAAATCTGTGGATTCTGTGATTGACAGAATGTATTCTTATCACATAGGTGGATGTCTAACGTTCAGAGGAAACTATGGAAAATTCCATAGTTCAATTGACATGTTAAAATTGCAGGAAAAAATAATCTTTCCTGACACCTGCAGAAGTTAACCAGTGCAGTCCTTGAATCAGAAAATAAGAGATTACTGACTGCTTGCATATGAATACAAGGGCTGAGTTGTGATAGCAAAGAAGGGATTTGGGGTTTGATCTTTTTATATGAATAAAGTGACACATGTAAAAAGGAAGGGAATGTATCAGCTAGAAAACAATTCCTTTCTTTTTACTCAGCCCAAACAACCCTCTATTCTGTAAGCTGCCCTTACATTCTCATGGCATGTACTGTCTTGCAGAGAAATCAGCCTGTGCAGAATTACAAAACCATAAAATAAGTGATGGAATCTCTTCCTTTTCATCTCTCAGCTGTATATCTCTATACTTGGCTTCAGGCTACTCCTATCCCTTCATCAAAGTGAGAGCAATTCTCTT
Source organism: Athene cunicularia (assembly GCF_003259725.1). Classification (NCBI taxonomy): domain Eukaryota; kingdom Metazoa; phylum Chordata; class Aves; order Strigiformes; family Strigidae; genus Athene; species Athene cunicularia. The sequence goes on along the minus strand of NW_020799095.1, from coordinate 77,163,924 downwards.
TTTCTCTGGACAGTGCTCTTTGACAGGTATTTATTGATACTCATCTATTCCCATCTCATTTTGGCCCTAGCTAAAAGGTAGCCCTGAGTCCTCCATGTCATCTGTCTCTCATTGTCTTAAAGATGTTTCATTTCCACAGCTATTGGAATTCATCAGTTAGAAATTGGCTCAATTCAAAAAATCATTCACTTCAGAGAGCCTAAATTTAAGCCAGAATGATGACTGGAATTTCAGAGCAGCTGCACCTTCCCACCTACACAGAGTCATAAATCAAAACAAAAACATGGTCCAGACATACCTAAACTTCAGAGATTTTGAAAACTGAAGGAAGATTAGCCCAGATTTTGAGATTCCCTTTCCCCTTTGCCTCATACTAATGTAGGCACATGCAGATACATAGTGGGGAGAAATTTCAGGAAAACTAGAGGATGAAAATCCACCTCTTCTTTCTAAATATATTGAAGAGATACATTTGATTTACATCTTACCTTGTAAAGTGGCAGCAGAACTGGAAAAACACTGTTAAATGTCCTTGTTGTATCACTGTTTTGACAATGACAGGTTAACATGAATCCTCACTAAACCCTCTGAAGAGCTGAGGTCATCATCATTATGATATTCCATTTATGACTCCACTTTTTCTGAACAATTACAGATCAGTGAAACTGGTTTATCTGATAACCTCACAATTAAAACTCCAGGCTGGACTCATGATATCAGGACCATTCAGTCTTTCTCACTTCTCTCTTCTGGAAATTACTTTAAGGCTTGCCCTGGAGCAAGGTGTTGCAGTTTTCTTGCTTTCATCCTCACAGGACCAATGTCTGATAATAAATCAGGTTCACTGCTGATTCACTAATCAGAAGGAAAAAATACCAGAGGTGGTGTATGCTTATCTTTAGGGTGAAATTTCTCTCACTTCCTTTGGAGACTTTCTTGACAAATGTGTTCCCTTCCTCCATTTTCATTGTCTATAGTACAGCCAATCAAACTAAGCATTGGCATTTTAAGTCTATCATTAGGAAATGGCATGTTGAGCTGTAGATATCTCAATTCAGCTACACTTTTGTAATAGGTTTCAGTGGCAAAAGCATTGCATCCCAGGTAGCAATTGCATTCCTTTGGTCTTGTATGAGTTCACTATAAAAAAAAATCAAACAACCAAACAGAAAACCCCAAAAAAACAGGCGACAGAGAAAAATAAAACCGTGGCAAAAAGGAGGCTTTAAAATTTTAACAGCTACTTGTAAATTACAGGAAAATGTTGGTAGTGCTTTGAGTGCTACTGAAATACAGAAGAAGCATTCCATGTTTCAGTGTGGCTTATCTCTTAAATGTTCAGTTCTGTACAGGCTCTTACATAGCATTTTCATGTCCTGCAAAGCAACAAACTCACAACCCAGAATTAAACAAGGTGAAGAAATAGCCTATCTCTTACAAAAACAAAACCAAAAAATGTCATGGCAATATGTCACCTTCAACATACAGAAGAACATAAAACATAAGCCAAACCATTGCATTGCATAGATAACGGAAGTTATTGTTCTGGAGGAATCAGCATTTCTGGTAACTATTTCTAAATGTTTTAACTGATCAAAAATGCACATAGCCAAATGGAAGCTATTTCAAGTTGATGTGTTTTGCATTATGGCTAACCACGGTAAATTATAGTTGGAGTTCCTCATGTATATCACAGAACATGTAAACCAGATGACTTACATATATCAAGGCTCACACCTAATCAGAAGCATGAGTGTGAAACAAGAAAAAAGGGGGGGAAAAAAAAAAAGGAAACAAGGAAACAAATTGACATCCATTTCACTGGAAGAAGAACAAAAACAAGTCATATTTTGTATCACCATCTTTGACATTATCCTTTTATGTTTTGTTAGAAAGAACTGTTCAATGAATAGTTAAACTTTAGTCAAACTGTCCCAGATGTCTTCTGCTGTTTAGGTAGAGTAGTCATTTTTAATCTCTGCATATTCTAAATCAACTAGATGGACTTTGAGGCCGTAATGAGAAGTAAAATAGATATTTCACAGGCCGTTTTGCTTGCATATTGTAATCTTACTTGTGCTAATTCACTGTCTCTCAGAACTACAATGATTGTTTTTATGTCACACTGGGACGTAAACCATGAATGGCTGAAGTATGATCTTTCAAGTTTTGTCAGATGTGCTTGTGTTCTGTATTCTAATTTTTTTTTTTTAAGTTTATTTTAAAATAGACCTTGTAATCTAATTTGTAATCTAGAAGGGTGAAGACCTGGAATGTCAGGTACTTTTTACTTGAGCTATTCTGATAAATAAAGACCTTAAAAAAGAGTGACCTAAGAAAAGGTCTAATTTTATAGTCATAGTCATAAATCAGAGTTCATCTCCTGTCTTCATTACTGGCAGGTACCAACTTGTTGCATAATTCCTAAGTAATTGCATCTTGATTTAAAAATACCCAGTATTTCAGTCCAAATATTATGCCAAACATCAAGTTGCTTTCTGATGTACTGTTCTCAGGCACAGGCAATCAGAACAAGTCAGTAATCCATGGAGAAGAGAGGCTTTTTACATTCAGACAGTTTACTACCTCGACTATTCATCAAGCCTGATATCACCAAATGGAAAACATTTTCATGTTGCTCAACATTAGTGACTAGAAGAGAATACTGAAACACTTCCTAAGGATATTTCTTGCAATAATTTTATAGAATATGCTTCTTTTTTTCCTTTGGGAATTTAGGAACAAAATGTCTTTATTTTAGATTTTACAATCATTAGTATTCATATCAAATTGCTTCTTTTTAAAAAGCAGCCTTTTGCACAGCACCTTTCAGGGGGAGGAAAGTGAATTAATAGTTATGCATTTCCTGGAATAATACAAAAGTCATTAATGGAAAATATCTGAAATTCAGTGGTAAAATGTCTTGATGTCTGGCTTGGAGCATACACATATAACAACTATCAACATGTCATTACATTTTTGGATAATACTTATTAGGTTCAAAATATTTGTTTGAACGTACCAAACAAGCTCAAAGTAAACAGTAGGGAAGGAAACAACTTCTAACTGGAAGGTGATTTTAGAAAGTGGGGGTAATCTACTGAGAAAAACGTTGCCCAGATTGAACACTCGGTCTTCAAAGAAGTGCTCCTCTCTACATTAATTACAGTGATTAATTGCATTAGATTAACTGAGGGATTTCAAGTCATACATATGCACACACACAAAAATCCAAAGTTTGCAGCCTGTTAGAAGGCTGACAAAACTCACGGAATAGGTGTTCATTGAATCAGATAAGCTTTGAGTCAGGTGCTACTTCAAGAACATGTAAGCTCAGTGTGGTAATGTACTTCTTAGTGTTAGTGGTGATCCATGAACCTCTCAGCTCCTAGGGATAAATACATTCTAGTATGAATAACAGGATCATAGTAGGTCACTTGGTGAACTCAGTGGAGGTCTGTTAAATTTGTCTGGTATGCAGAAGGGGTTATCAGTTTGAAAAAATAATCATCATACCCTCCATCACAACACCTGAGTGTATGGAGGCCTCTTCCAGACTGACTGGACCTCCAAAGACTGATCTGTCACTTGTGGAAACTCTTGTAACTGACTCACTGTCTGTGTTTAGCAGGAATGGCAGGCCAAAATCTACATCTTGCCTTCAGGACACCACTAAGGGAAAAGTAAGAATAGAGCAATCCTATATGATATCTTTAACCCTAATATGTTCCTAGCCTACAGATATTTTCAGATAAGGGATTACCAGTGCCAAGTGAATTTTTTTTTTTTTTTTTTTTTTAACACCAGCAAATAGATTTCTATTCTGTGAACTTGTCAAGCCTCCCTTGGAATCCAAGAAAAAAATTGATATTGCTCATATTTGTTTCACTTGATGCCTCCTAGTTCTTGGATTAGAACCCACCATTCTTGCGACATTGTTGCTTTTATAGACTTCTATTATATCTACCTTCAGTTACCTTCTTTCCAAATTGAGAGGTTCTATTTTGCTGAACTGTTCTCCGTTGCATGTTATGTGCCCTTTCCTGAACTTTGTTGATATCTTTTTGGAGATGAGAGGATCAGAAATTCACAGGTTTCAAGCTGTAGGAGAAACATGTCTCCATTCAAATTTGTAGACACCATTCAAAAAGGTATAGGAAGAAATACGGAGAAGACTCTGGTCTTAAATATTTTAACTCCAAGATTTTATTTCTGACTGATAACAGTAATTCAAAGCTCATAATTTTGTATATGACATTACACTCTTTTTTTTTGTGTAACATTTAAGTTCATCTACAGTAAAATTCATCTGCTATTTATTGCCAAGTCATGTATTCTCTGAGGCCCTCTTTAAAACTGGCCCTGCTGCAAATAATTTAGTATCATTAACGTATTTTTTTTTTACCTCTGAACAGCACAGATCCTGTAGTTGCCCTTCGTCCCTTCCTTGCAAGAACTGGCTGTTCCTTCATTCTGTGTTTCCTGTCTCATACTCAGGCAAGAGCCTTCCCTCCTGGCTTGCACAGCATTGTAATGCTTAACTTACTTTAAAGCAACTGGCTTTTATCCATTTGCTAAACCTAATGAGTTTACGAAAGAGAACTTTCCTTTACAGACATCCTGTTGACTCTTCCCCATTGGGAAGAGATCGTTTTCATGCATGTGTCCGATAATTCTGTTCTTTATTAATTTGCACTTACTCTAATTCTCACCAGAAACTTCTTTGTTTCAAAGCCAACTAGATTCTTGTTTTCAGGGCTACAATCCATCTGATTCTGATGGGAGAGTTTAGAGAGGAAGTAAGTTACTTGGAGGTAGGAGGAAAGACAAGAATCCTCTCAGTTTTAACAGTGATGTAAACATATTTAAGAAAACTGCTAGTTTGTATACGTATTTAACATCTAGCACACAAGCTCAAACTAGTGATAAAGACATATGTATAGCATGAAAGTTCTTTCTGAGAGACACTGTTTCTTTTTTCAAAATATTAATTAATCTCATTACAGTCAGCAACAATTCTGGCACCACCAAACAATGAAAAATATCATTGGAAAGTGAAAACAAAATAAGGAAGTTTTCATTATTTCTGCACTGAAAATGTATTATAAGCTATTGTTTGTATTTATCTGTGAATCTGACCATTGCAGAATGGCCTCATAGCCTGAATAAACAAATAATAAAGAAGCCTTCTGATCTAAAATATCTTCATTTTTAGGTACAGATTCGTATAGGACTCCTTACATTTTGCTCTTTTATGAGAGTTTATATTTTCTCGCTGCATGGGTTCAGCCCTGTTAATATGCATAGGACATTAGCCATCTAAACTAAATGGAAGACAGCAAAGGTGTTCCTAGAGGAATGAAGACCAGGATAAAATGGCCATAATATAATTTACGTGTGCAGTTAGGTGTGGTAAGAATAAATAAAGCCTCTATACTGAAGGACAGAATAAGTAAAAAAAAAAAATAAATTTCTCTGTTGAGATCTTTTACTTCTCTATCCAATGTAGGAGAGTTTTTCTTACCTGGTTACAGTGATTTCTTTTAAAACACTAAGCTAAATTTGCAGAATGTTTGAATGTAGTTTTTAATTTCATTGCCCCTAGGTGCATGCTGGGGATGAGCTCTTCTTAACTTGTCAAATGTAGCTAATATTAAATATTTTAACAGTATAATAACACAGAACCTGAGCTGTTTGTTTTCTTCAGTATAATGACAATGTTAGCAGACGTGTAGTGACTCATAACTCTAGTCCCAAATATGTCTTCTCTGTAAATCTAAAGGGCCTGTTTCTGATTGTGATGCTACAAGAATAGTTTATGGACAGTATCTGGGAGGACATCTATCAGTAACATCTGTTAGAAATCTAATGCACAGCAGCAGGTGGTGTAGTCTAGAAGTCCTATTGTGGTGCTTTTAGCAGTCTCATAACAAGACACTTGAGGATCCAAGTATTTTATACCAAATCTGGAATGACCATCAGAGAGGCAGATCTGCAGGCCTCCAATGAAATATTAATAGTGGAGCACCCTAGAAGGAGCAATACAAACTGGGAAACACTGAGGTTCAGATGTGTTTTATGCTCTGTGACACAGTAGCTAGCATTATGCTGTGCATTGGGGGGATGTCTGACAGACTTAGTGAATAGAGGAATATGTTTATACATTAATGTTGCTCATACAAGAAATGTTGCATCTGGACATGACCCAGAGCCTGTTGATATCAGTGGGGATATTTCTTTTGCCTCAAATGATTTAATCTCAGCCTGTATGTTTAGCAGGAATGCAGAACGGGTCTCAGATACCTAATAAATGCTTGAACGTGATATAGTCTACAATTTAGAGTGAGCAATAGGTGCATCGAGTGACTGTTTGCTCTGTAAATTCATGTTGTCTCTTCCACATAAGTAATGTTGTAGTTCTGTAGTCTTGCAAAAGTGGTATTTTAATATTCTTTATTTTCAGCATCACTGCAATGATGAGACTGAGTTTTACCTGCAATGTAATGAACAGGTATTGATATCTTTTAATTCCTTCCAAAACAGTTTGGTCACATTTTTATTTGCCACATTAGTATCTGCTGAAGAAGGAAAAAAGCATTTAATAAAAAGAAACTTAACATCTTAATTCAGATAATAACCTTCTTTTAGTGAGACTTTATGTACCTAGAGAGACTTTTTTTTTTTTTTTTCCCAATACATGTTGTCTGCTTGCTTATTTGTTTAACCACCTTGCTGACTGCTTTATATTTTCCTCTGTAATTTCTAAGTCAGAGGAAGTATGAGAGTGTCTAGCACCCTAGCAATAACTGTGACTGATAGATCTCTATAGTTTTAAGGGTGAAGTTAGAAACTAAAGAAGCAATCATTTCCAAGGGAGACCATAAAAACACTTTTCCTTCTTCTCCCTCTCTTGATTCCTCAAAAAACCACTGAGGTAGCATATGGTCTGTATAATCCAAGTTATCTGTAAAATTCCATCCACACATCTTGATTACTCATTATGGAGACCACAAGGATTTATAGAAATAAATTTACCTTTGTTTATAGAAATAAATATTTGTTGTATGTCTTTTGACAAACTGAAGTATCTTTCTGCCAAATGACATTTTCAGTTAATAATCTTACGTTTCCGTTTGCTCATCAGGTTTCTTATTTATTAAGGGTGTTCAAAGTTCTCATAAAATTTAGGCTATAACATTAAGTTACCAATATAGTTCTAAGTTGCCCAATTTATTTTTTTCTTTTTAAGTGATAAAGGAGCTTCTGAAATTCTACTCGGTGTTCACATTTTGACTGCTCAAATAGGTTTGCTAATTGAAATAGCTATGTAAGTCATTTTTAAGGACCACTACACGAAAGACAAGAAACAAGTTTAAAGTCCTAAATAAAAAATCCAGTCCTGAATTTTAATTCTTAGGAAATTTATCAAAAGGAAACTCCATCCAGTTTCCAAGTTAAATTTAATAATGGCCAGTTATCTATTTGTTTTGTTCCACTATTGTAATTTGACTTAAAACTGGTTTTCTTGGCCTAGAGAACCAGTTATTGTAAGATAAGAAGCTATTAGGTTAGCTGGTATACTGTACTTTTGGCAAAATGCCCATTGCATTATCTCCCTTTTCACCTTCATGAATTCAGTTACACTTTCCTTCAAAATTTGTTCTTACTGGTTTTTGTCCTGTTGAGATTATACTTATGATCCTAGAATTGTATTAGTAAATTTTTTTTTGGCTTCTTAATTAAAAGTACTGCATTTTCAGATGCCCAGGGATATGGTAATGACCCAATTTTGTTAGAAATCTCTATTCTGAGACCACAACTTTGTGGGATAATAATAGAATTCTGGAATGATAATATCTCCTCAGATAAATCTCACACATTATTTGCTTCTAGACCTTCTTTACTACTTTCAATCCCAACCTTGACCTACTGGCTGACATAAGCTACACTATCTCTTTTTTTCTCTGGCTCTGGGTTGCATTTCTTTAAAGAGAGTGACAGGATGAGACGGATCCCTCTGGAGGTAGGGGGAAATAGTTATTTCCCAAGGGAAGAAAATGCGGTTTGAATGGAAAGAAACTTCCGGATATAAGTAGTAAGTAAGAAGCTGGGAGTCTACAGTTCAAGTAGAGGATGAAGGAGAGCTAGAAACTGATGGTCAGGCTTCAGAGGAACAGAAAGTAAACTTCCTAGGGACCAGAAAGTATTGTGCATTTCAGTTTCTTAGATATTTTAGTCCCTGTAACAGAATTATTTAGTATGCCTAGGTCCATCAGAATGCCAGTTCCATTTAGAAACCCTTTAGGAGTGCCCTGTAAACTTCCTAGAGAATCTTGAAAGTCTGGAGTTTTTATGGCAGTGAGAGGTCAGCCATAAGTACTTTGCTTCTTTTACATACAAGGACTCCTGAATGATAGGCCTCACTGAGATGAAACGTTCTCTTCCTAAGACTGGATGAGACCAAAAATATTACCCTAACATTAGCAATACCCATTGACTACTTTAGATTTTCAACTGAGCATACTTGCTGTGTTGGTACACTCACCAGGGTGCAGACAAACAAATATTAAACCTAAATTCTACGCAGTTGTGGTGGGTTGACCATGACTGGATGACAGGTTCCCACCAAAGCCACTTTATCACTCCCCTCCTCAGGAGGACAGGGGAGAGAAAATATGATGAAAGGCTTGTGGGTCAAGATAAGGGTGAGGAGATTATTCAGCAATTACCGTCATGGGCAAAATAGACTCTGGGAAATTAGTTTAATTTATTACTAATTAAATCAGATTAGGGTAATGAGAAAAATTAAAACTTAAAACACCTTGCCCTCCCACCTCTCCCTTCTTCCCAGGCTTAACTTTACTCCTGAATTCTCTACCTCTTCCCTCCCAGTGGCACAGCGGGATGGGGAATGGGGGTTGCAGTCTGTTCATCACACCTTGACTCTTCTGGTCCTTCCTTCTCAGGGAAAGGACTCCTCACACTCTTCCCCTGCTCCAGCATGGGGTCCCTCTCATGGGAGACAGTCCTCCATGAACTGCTCCAGCATGAGTCCTTCCCACAGGCTGCAGTCCTTCACAAACTGCTCCGGTGTGGGTCCCCCACAGGGTCACAAGTCCTGCCAGCAATCCTGCTCCAGCGTGGGCGCCTCTCTCCGTGGGTCCACAGGTCCTGCCAGGAGCCTGCTCCAGCGTGGGGTTCCCGTGGGGTCACAGCTCCTTCAGGCATCCACCTGCTCCAGCGTGGGGTCCTCCCCGGGCTGCAGGTGGATCTCTGCTCCACCGTTACCCTCCATGGGCGGCAGGGGCACAGCTGCCTCTGGTGCCTGAAACACCTCCTCTCCCTCCTTCTCCACTGACCTTGGTGTCTGCAGAGTTGTTTCTTTCACATGTTCTCACTCCTCTCTCCCAGCTGCAGTTGCACAGCAGTTTTTGCCCCTTTGATAAATATGTTATGACAGAGGTGCTACCACCACTGATGATGGGCTTGGCCTTGGCCAGCAATGGGTCCCTCTTGGAGCCATCTGGCATTGGCTCTGTCAGACACAGGAGAAGCTTCTAGCAACTTCTCACAGAAGCCACCACTGTACTCTCCTGTTACCAAAACCTGGCCACACAAACCCCATACACCAGTTCACAATGCCCATGCCATTCTGAACTTCCATTTTTTCTTTTATATTTTAAGAGGATTTACTAAATTAATGAGATTAATGAATTGCTTTGTTTGGGTCCCTAGATTCAGGCCCTTAGACTATGCAGTGCCCTACAGTTTTCTGAGTTTCCTGTCTGCTAAGTCACATCTCACATCCAATATTCAGTATAGTGATTATCTCCTTGGGAAAGAGTCTGTGAAGACAGCTTTATGGATCAAAGCCATGACAGCAGTGAAGAAAATAGAGTTCTGTCAGGGAGTGGCAAGGGTGGGATGCTTTGTACAGAAAGAGCAGCCGAGAGTCAAGGCAGGCAGAGGCAGTGGCAGTGGGGGGAGTCCCACCACACCAGAGTAAGGCAATCAGGGTAGACACAGTGATGATAACCTGGTTCAGCCAAGGTTTGGTGGTCATTGGGCAAGACCGCAGTGGCAGGATATGTGCATGGTCAGACTAGGAAGATCAGCCCACAAGCCAGTGTCAGGTCTGATTCAGTGAAGGAAACAGTGTCACACAGCCATGGCTGCAACATCTCTCAGGCAGAGACCAAGGGCAAGAGTCTGAGCTTATGAAGGGCTGTGGCTTCTCAAGGCCAGGGCCAGGCAGCTACATTGCCCATGTTGGCACAGCCTAACCCTGTGAGGAAGAGGATCTGGACACTGGCACACATTAGAATAGTTTAAAAAGAACATCTGAGAAAACCTAACATATCCTGGACTTTTGAAACTTCTTTTCATTAAAGCAGAAAGTATTTGTGTTCCCTTTCTCCCCTTGGTGCTAACTACAGACATGTAAATTTGTTTTCCTACCAGGCTGGTGTTACTGTCCTACATATACTGTGTGTCTTGTCTTTGGGGTGGAAAAGGTTTAACCATTAGAGTGTACTAGACTGAATGTATCTTGTTTTTCAGAGAGGACTGTGGGTTCATTATGAAGTGTTTTGTTTCAGCACATATTTTTATACACCAGAAACAGTAAACTGAGCAATTCTCAAATATTTCTACGTGCTCCAAATCTACCACTCTCTTGTCTTAATTTTAGCAAGGTCTGAAATGTCCTTTAACCTCTTTTGTATTTGTTTAATCATTTGTTAATAAAGCATAAGCTTTGGAAGCTGGCTGCTGCAGGCAAAAGTGCGTTTGAGAGTTCCTCAAGCCTTGCTCACTTGTCTGCCAGTTATTGAATATGCTTTTAAGCAAGAAAAAGAAGAAAGTTTTGTCTTTTTTCACACAATAGGGTTTTTCCAGAATTCTCTTTCTTATATTTCAAAATCATTCCACAGTTTTTTTTTTTGGTTTTAGCACCTTCTTGTTGGCTTCCTACTGTTTTTTCTGAGAAGAAGCTGACCCAGTTACAGATTAGAAGTACAGAGCAAGAATCTTCTCTATGCATAAATTCTAACTCTGCCAGAAATCCTTCTTCCGTTCCTGGAAGCCCCACACAGAAGATTGGAACAGGTAGTTAAAAGAGATTCATGGCAACATGATAATACTTTCACAAAATTACCATTTAAATCTGTTTGTTAGATTTGTCTTTTTTTAAATAGTGCATTTGTAAAAGTACTGTAAAAGGACTTTTAAAATCACATTAATCAAAGATGTGGAATGAAATATTGATTGGGTTTGATTGGTTTGTTTTATGGAAACCTTATTACTTAATGTTTTGTTTTGCTTGCGACTCTGGTTTTCTCTTAGGTACTTGAGTTAAGCTACTGTAGGATTATAAAAGAGCAACGTTGCAATGTCTGTAAGACATACCTATAATACAGGAGATGTGATGCTACAGTAATATACTATTACAAATAATTGCAGCTTCTAGCAGCCCTGGAGTTAGTCCAACCTATACTGATTGGGTTTTTGCGCACCAGTTTAGGGGTCCAGCAGGGTGGAGTGGCATAATGTCACCTTCCCAAGCAGTTTATCTGAACTCTGAATGCCAAATATTAAACTTGTCCTCTGGGAATGCTAGTGTTTTTTAGGCCTACTCAAGACAGTATTCTTGAAATTCTTTCTAGCTTGACAGAAATGATAGTCTATGTATTCTTTCAAGCCTGTGTTTTAAGATACTTTCTTTTCATTCCATATATTAATTGTTTTTGACAACAAACAAAGAATTTTTGGGAAGGAAGGTTAAGTGATCATTACAGAGATTTTAAATATGCTGAGAATGAATGGAAAAAAGTTTTCTCTCAAAATTTGTTCCATATTTTAGTCTCTTTTAACTCATCATCTGGGTTTGAGATGACTTTTTTTTTTATAGCAGTGGGTATCCCAGTCTGTAAGGATTTTAAAAAAACATTTTAAGCATTAATTATGGTTTCTGCATATTAATACTTCTATTAAGTATATTCTGTTCCATAAGTTTTTATGTCATATTCATCTCATTAAAGCACTTCCTAAATAAAGTCTGAAGGAATGTAATTAACATGTGCCATATGTTTGTTTTTTCAGCCTCTCTCCCATAGAGAAGAATGAGTGCAATGGAATAATTTTCTTTTCATGTTATTTAATTTGACACACACAAGCTATTCTGAAGTTCTATAGGAGAAGGAAAGATATTGTTTTTCTCTGATACAAGAAGTTTTTAAAGACTTTAAAAGTCTCTGTTTCACATTATTCAGTCCTCAGTCAGTCCATGTTTCCTCCACAGGTGAGATGCATTGCTTTTGCCAGACTGATAAAGCTGGTGACCTCAGAATTATGGGCAAAGATTTTTATATTGCTACCAATTTGTTATATATAGATAACTCTTTGATTTTCTTTATAATAGATGGAATCAGCAATCAGTAGCAAAATTCCAAACATTGCTACTTTGAAGAGCATAGCCTCCATGAACAGCAAGAATTTAAACAGTCTGTAGCATTTAGTCTACACTTACATGTTTGAAAATGGTGCAGCCTTGTTTTAAGTCTTAAGTTATTACATTATTCAGAAAAATATTCCCAAATTCAATAAGAAAATTTAAACATGATGGTGTGTGGTGCTTTGGTTATCTGTTTTAATTTAGAAGGTGAATGCTTGTTTTTTTATAATATAAACAGTTTAACACTCTTTACAGTGACTTTATTGAACCAGTTGGACAAACCCACACTTAACATTTATACAACAAAATGAATAAGAGACCAGAAAGGTAAGCATATTATACCCTAACCCTAAACGCAACACTGTCAGGGACAAATTCAGACATCTTATTTAGAGACTATTACAGCTGTGGCACTGTCACACAGTGCAGATATGCAATTGTATTCTACTATGTGGTACTGCCAAGAGTTAGCATGGAGCTAAAGTCTCATAGATTATCTCTTCCCCCAGGTAGATCAGCGCTAAATGCCTAAATTTAATTTCATTAAGTGGCAAATATCACTTAGTCCAAGTAACATTTTCTCAGTGTTTTTATATTACCACTTTGTTTGTTCTTCACCACTTTCAGTGAGTGATCCTTCAGTTAAATATTAAAAAGAAAACTTGATGTGTTTTATGAAATGTTACAACACAGGAAGTGTAAAGAAGGAAATACAGTAACTTAAAGAAGATTTTAATAATCTACCAGCTAGAATTTCTGTATTTGTTCAAACAGATTTTTTCTCTATCTCTGGGTTTAGATCCATCCCACAGTGGAATTCAATGAATTCTTAGAGCTGACAGGTTTGGTTCCACTGTTGCCTGTAGACAGAAAATGGGTTGGAATTAGACTCATCTTTGAAACAAGCTAACATCCTCCCATGGCTCATGTCCAAATGGGTTATTTGAACAAAGGCAGAGAATTGTAAAAACTGTTACTATGAGAATAGGCTTTATGACAATAAGCTTACTTGGATCTCCATTTTCCTAGGCACTTTTCTCTCATCTTGCTTTAATTCATTGCACATTTATTTCTTTAGCACCAGAAATTGCTTTTTCTTTCTTTATGTCAGCACTGCTGTCACTGTAATGGTTGTTCCCAAGCATTACACATATTTTCATTTACAGCTAAGCCTAAGGATTTTAGGACTGCATTTTTTGTTTTCCAGTCCTTCTTCAGAGACCAGTAATTTTCAATTTGATCTATAGTCTTTTGGTACCTACAACAAATTAATATTAAATATTTATAGACTTAAATTTATTGTGGATCAGTACCTGCACTGGAAGAATTTTAGGCAGTGCAGAATAATGTTTTCTAGAACTACAGCTTTAGAGTCTTTTCTGTCTACATTTACTCAGTTGTCTACCTTACTAATCCTCTTAACTCAGCTTGCATAGTCATCCCTTTCCCTGTTATGCCACTTTACCTGTTCCAGTTTAGTACAGTCAAACTTTATCAGTTTACCATTATTACCCTCATTTTTCATCTACATTTTATCAATTGCAATTAAGCAATTGTTATTTCCTTTCAACTGCTTGTCTTTTCTAAGCAATTGATTGACATTATTAGATACCAGCAATTAACTTTTACTTTGTTTTTAATGATTATCCTCTGTTACTGCCATTTTCTGATTGTCATCTACCATGAATCACTTATAACTACAATTCTTTCCCAATATCTATCTTTTGCCATGCAACTTTCAACATTTTACTTTTCAATTTGCATTGAACTTTTCACAGTAGCTACTCCAATCCTTCGCTGCTGTCACCTCCATGGATCCTCACCTGATAACCCTTTGCTTTGCCGTCTTAAATGAATGCAGAATGGGCTTTATTTTCTTTGCTATTTGCTGTACATAAAAATAGGACGAGTTGATACAATGAGTGTTATCTGACATCAAGGATGTTCTTATAAATGTATATAAATATCTGAAAGGAGGGTGCAAAAGAGAGCTCCAGGCTCTCTTTCAGTGGTGCCCAGTGACAGGGCCAGAGGCAATGGGCACAAATAGAAACATAGGATGTTCTCTCTGAATATCAGGAATCACTTTTCTGCTGGGGGAGTGACAAAGCACTGGAACAGGTTGCCCAGAGAGGCTGTGGTGTCTCCATCCTTGGAAATATTAAAAAGCCATCTGGACATGGTCCTGGGCTACCTGCTCTAGGTGGCCCAGCTTGAGCAGGCGGTTGGACCAGATGAACTCCAGAGGTCCCTTCCAACCTCAATCCTGAGATTATGTGATCAGCAGATAATTAATCCTGTAGACCACCTCAAAAACCAGGACTTCTATCAACAAACTTTCTCCATTCCCTAAAACTTGTCACTTTTCCTCATGGAAAATAAAGCTCCCTAATTACATCTCATTTCTAGTACCTTATTCACTTATGTTTCATTTTCTGACTCATTTGAAATACTTAAGAAAGACTAAACATATCAAAATATTTTTTGTTCCCTTTTTGCAGTGTAAAACTCAGGTAACTGGAAGTCAGGGGAAAAGTAGTTAATGTGGCAAGAGTTACCTACCTTTTTCATCCCGTCAGTATTCCATATATCAAATTATGTTTCCTTTCTACTTCTTTCTCCTTCCCTTTTGGATCATTGGACTTGGTTTCTTGAGATCTGTGCTTTAAAGGTTGCCTTTCCTTGCAGTGATATAATACAGATAGCATTGGGTATTATAATATGTAATACCTGCCAAATTGTAGTTTAATAGTTTTGGGGAAAGTCATATTATTTCTCAACTTTCTTATGCTGGCAAGACAAAAGGAAGGATGAGTGAAATTTAACTATATCAATGGTTGGGTTAGAAAGCTACCTTTGCCATTAAATATGCTTTCAGAAGTATTTTAGGGTTTTTTATGCTCAACTCCATGGTGCATATAGAATATATAATTAAAAACAGGAATATTTTATTCCTATGAGTGTGTCTGATGGACAAGAATAGACTTGATAAGTCAGAGAAAGTTCCTATAGAAAGTGCTGATAATCAATTTTCTTATTCATAATAATCCTGCATTACATTTGACACTTTTAGGCTGAGCTTTGGCAGTGGTTAATTATTAATGGCAGGAAACTGAAGTCACAAGATTTGGTTATGGCAGTATCAAAGAGAGGAAATATGGGTAAAAACTGAAATGACAGAACAGAATTACTAATTGCCACAGAACTGTAATGTAAAGTGAAGCACAACAATGATTTTTCATTGTATTACTCAAAGTATAACTAACATTCACACAGCAAAATTCTGCTCATTGTTTTTTTTGCATACGGAGAGCTCCCACATAGCACCAAGATATATCACAAAATAAAATTATCAAAGCATATTAATGTTTCTTCATACTCTTAAAGTTTTGAATTTGAAATTGATTTCCTTCAGGTTGAATACAAATATGCAAATTTCAGTCCCTGCCTGTGATTAATTCCAAATATTTTCTTTAATTGACAAATTATAATGCCATAAACAAATTATTGTGATGCATGGTGGTAGCAAAGTATTACATTATTAGTAATTTAATATGTCTGACATATTTTCATTCAAACTTAGTGTTATGGTTCGAACCTGGCCAGCAGCCAAACACCACGTAGCCATTCACTCACCCTGCCCCGGCCCAGGGCATGGGGGAAAGGATTGAAGGGATAAAGAGATACTCATAGTTTGAGATAAAAACAGTTTAATAATTGTAATAAAACAAAACAATAACAATAATAGAAAGTTCAAGTGGGTAATGCACAATGTGGTTGCTCACCACCCGCCAACTGATAACCCAGCCCGTTCCCAGCTAGTGATCCCAAAACACCAAGATCAATACAATCCCAGAAGCAAGAGAGAGAACCCCTTCCTTCCTGGCTGCCCCTCCTTTTTATACTAAGCATGGAATAGAAGAATATTCCATAGGCTAATTTGGTTCCAGTGCTCCCTCCCAGTTTCTTGTACACCTGCAACACAGGCAGGACATAGAGAGTTAGAGAGTGCTTGATCTCTTAGTAACAACTAAAACCATCAATGTATTATCAGCATTCTTCTCATACCACAGCACTATTCTAGCTACTAAGAAGAAAAATTAACTTTATCCCAGCTGAAACAAGGACACTTAAAAAAAAAAAAATATTCATAGCCAGACACCAGATGAGGGGGCTCTGTGGTTCTGCAGAATTTATGACTCTGTGCCCTGGCAGAGCTCTCAACCTGAAAGAATACTTCAGTAATACAGAAATGGAAACAGGAAAAAGAATGTAGAGCTGGACACTTTGATTTAAGGTGTTCTTCCTTCTGTTTCTGTCTTTAAACAAAGAAAGTGCTTAGAAACTTTCTGCAAAGCCTACCTTTCTGTACATCATGCTCTCTGTCTGCCAACTGATCCAGAGGTACACTGTGAATATCAGTCTTACGTTATGGATAACAAGGGAAGGATCTGGGAAACAAACAAGAGCTTCAGGGAAGAACACTGCAATTCCAAGGATTAGATATTTAAAATAAATGGTATTTCCTTTCCAAAATGTTTGCATCTCTATCTAGTGTGCAAAAAAACATACAGAGTGAGGTACTCTGATAAATCTCTGATCATCCTCACTGGATTTCTAGATTCACATGTTTTAGGTGAGACCAAAGATCCATATAGTCCAGTACCTTGACACCAGTTACACCCAACCATGGGAAGCAAGACATAGCAGAAAAGAATAAACATGCAGTGCTCTTTCCCCAGAGTAACCTCACAATTTATAAATCAGAAACAGAGTCAGAGGTGATGTCCTACTACAGGCCACCCACCCAGGACAGAGAGGTGGATGAAATATTCTATAGGCACTTAGGAAAAATCTCATGATCGCTTGCCCTTGTTCTTATGGGAGACTTTAACTTCCCAGACATCTGCTGGAAATACAACACAGCAGAGGGGGATCAGTCCCAGAGATTCCTGGAATGTGTGGGAGACAACTTCCTGATGCAGCTGGTGAGAGAACCGACCAGAGAAGGTGCCCTGCTGGATCTCCTCTTTGTGAACAGAGAAGGACTGGTAGAGGATGTGGCAGTTGGAGGACAACTGGGTCACAGTGATCACAAAATAATAGTGTTCTCTATTCTTAGAGAGGCCAGGAGAGGGTTAAGCAGAACTGCCACCCTGGACTCCCAAAGGTCTGACTTTGTCTTGTCTGGGCACCTGCTTGAAAGGATCCCCTGGGAGACTCTCCTGAAGGGTATAGGGGCCGAGGAAGGCTGGCCGCTCTTTAAGAAGAAATTGTTAATGGCTCAGGAGCAGGCGGTCCCCAGGTGCTCTAAGAGAAGCCGATGTCAGAGAAGACCACCCTGGCTGAACAGGGAGCTTTGGCTGCAACTCAGGGAGAAAAGGAGAGTTTACAGCCTTTGGAAGAAGGGGCTAGACACTCACAGTGATTACAAAGAGGCTGTGAGGCTGTGCAGGGTGGAAATCAGGAGGGCTAAAGCCCAACTGGAAATTAATCTGACTTCAGCAATCCAGGACAACAAGAAATGTTTCTATGTCAGTAGCAAAAGAAAGACTGGGGAGAGGTTTCATCCCCTGCTAGACGCAGGAGGAAACACGGTAACAAGTGATGAGGAGAAGTCTGAGGTGCTTAATGCCTTCTTTGCCTCAGTCTTTAATAACAAGACCAGTTGTGCTGAGGGAATCCAGTCTCCTCAGCCAGAAGACAGAGACTGGGAGAACGACCCCCCCACAATCCAGGAGGAGACAGTCAGTGACCTGCTGCATCACACAGACACACACAGGTCTATGGGACCGGATGGGATACACCCAAGGGTGCTGAAGGAGCTGGCTGGGGTGCTCACCAAGCCGCTTTCCAACATTTACTATCAGTCCTGGCTGACCGGGGAGGTCCCGACAGATTGGAAATTGTCCAGTGTGACGCCCATATATAAGAAGGGTCAGAAGGAGGATCCAGGAAATTACAGGCCTGTCAGCTTGACTTCAGTGCCTGGGAAGCTGATGGAGCAGCTCATCCTGAATGCCATCATACAACACATGAGGGACAACCAGATGCTCAGGCCCAGTCAGCATGGGTTTATGAAAGGCAGGTCCTGCCTGACAGACCTCATCTCCTTCTATGACAGAGTGACCTGGATGAGGGAAAGGCTGTGGATGTTGTTTGCCTTTGACACCATTTCCCACAGCATTCTCCTGGAGAAACCGGCTGCTTGAGGCTTGGATGATCGCATGCTTTGCTGGGTAAAAAAATGGCTGGATGGTTGGGCCCAGAAAGTGATGGTGAATGGAGTTAAATCCAGTTAGCAGCCAGTCACAAGTGGTGTCTCCCAGGGCTCAGTGTTGGGGCCACTCCTGTTTAACATCTTTATTGATGATCTAGACGAGGGGATCAAGGGCACCCTCAGTCAGTTTGCAGATGACACCAGGTTGGGTGGGAGTGTTGATGTGCTCAAGGGCAGGGAGGCTCTGCAGAGAGACCTGGACGGGCTGGAGCCATGGGCTGAGGCCAACTGTAGGAGTTTCCATAAGGCCAAATGCCGGGGGCTGCCCTTGGGCCACAACAACCCCCAGCAGTGCTACAGGCTTGGGGAGGAGTGGCTGGAGAGCTGCCAGTCAGAGACGGACCGGGGTGTGTGTGTGTGGGGGGTGTGTGTGTGTGTTGATTGACAGCTGGCTGAACAGGAGCCAGCAGTGTGCCCAGGGGGCCAAGAAGGCCAATGGCATCCTGGCTTGTGTCAGCAATAGCGTGGCCAGCAGGGACAGGGAAGGGATCTGACCCCTGTACTCGGCACTGGTGAGGCCGCCCCTCGATTCCTGTGTTCAGTTTTGGGCCCCTCACTCCAAAAAGGACATTGAATGACTCGAGCGTGTCCAGAGAAGGGCAACAAATCTGGTGCAGGGTCTGGAGCACAGGTTGTACGGGGAGCGGCTGAGGGAACTGGGGGTGTTTAGTCTGGAGAAGAGGAGGCTGATGGGAGACCTCATCGCCCTCTACAGCTACCTGAAAGGAGGTTGCAGAGAGCTGGGGATGAGTCTCTTTAACCAAGTAGTAAGCAATAGGACAAGAGGTAATGGCCTCAAATTGCACCAGAGAAGGTTTAGACTGGATATTAGGAAGCATTTCTTTACAGAATGGGTTGTTGGGTGTTGGAATGGGCTGCCCAGGGAGGTGGTGGAGTCCCCATCCCTGGAGGTGTTTAAGAGTTGGGTTGACATAGCACTGAGGGATATGGTGTAGCTGGGAACTGTCAGTGTTAAATTAATGGTTGGACTGGATGATCTTCAAGGTCTTTTCCAACCTAGTTGATTCTGTGATTCTGTATCTTGCTCTAAGAGGAGTTTTCTTCCAAGAATTTCTACAGTTGCCTTCTAAAGTAACGTATATTTTAGCATCCACAGCATCCTATGTCAAGAAGTTCCATAGCAGAACAACATTTTCTATGAAGAACCACTTTTCTTTTGTTCTTGACACATCTTCAAAAATTGAAAATCATCTTCTCCACTGGAAGAGAGAATGAATGATTATTCCATATTTACCTTTTCAAAGCTGCTCATGATTATATAGACTTCTGTTATATAGCACTTCAGTTGATTACCAGGCTAAAGTTCACAGCTGTGTACTTTATTACATTGCCAAACACAGGATGGAAATTGACCTTTAATCTTCGCTGTGTTTGGTGATTGTTCTGCTCAGGATATGTGACGAAAGATAGGAAAAGCTGGAATAAGAAGAACCCTAAGTTAACCCAAGAATAGAATTTGATGGTTTTTTAGCAACATTCTTCTATGCTGTTCTAGCAGCTGATGAGTTTAGTCAAAAACATTAAAAAAGTAGCATAAAGTTTACCTAGATATATTCCTTTCCTACTTATTTTGGTCTTTGTAGATTTTTAGTTTTAAAGAATCATGTGTTGATTGCATCTGGTATGAAATAAGATAAGAAATGGGACTGCTGTGAATAAAAGGCATAGGAAATGCTTTTCTACCTTCCAGTTGGTATGTTTACAACACACCCATTGATATTAAATCTGAGGTTGAGGTAAACTTGTCAAGCCCAGAGTGGTGTTCCAAGCATGTAAAATTAAATCTACAAAAAATACTCTTTCTCACACTGATTCTGGCTATGAGCACTAACTCTTCTCTTATGGAAGGTAGTTTGTGAGAAATTTCCTGAAGATGTCTACCATACAGAAGGTTCTCCAGCTTCTCCCCTCCCGTCCAACTTTTTTGCAGAAAACTTATTTCTGATTTCTTCTAGAAAAAAAGAAAAATAAAATAAGAGAAAAGAAAACAAAACAACTGACTTTTATTACTTTTTTTCTGCACAAAGAAAAAGCAGAGTTAATTTCAAGAATAAAAAGTATAAATCTCTTTTTTATTTTTGTATGAGACAGCAAATGACTCCCATTTGCTGAAAGAATGACAATGCTGAGGGCCAAATGGACTCCAATACAATATTGATTAGGACTATTATAGCCCATCAAGGAATAAATGGGACAGCAATTTCAAAAATGCTCTTGTATTTTGTGTGATAGAAAGAGAAAGACAAATGTTTTGACACAGAAACAGCCAAAGTAACTGGCATTGCAGATGAAAATTATGGACATTAATATGGATATGATATGCACAAGGAAACTATGAAAAAGAGATTTACAAATAATTTTATTTAGTTTATTTATTCTAATATATTTGTTTGAGAATTAATTAATAAATTTGAAAACACTTTTAAAGAAAGCTGAATATTCATAACCAAGTATGTTTAGAGATTTTGTCCAACCTGCTGGAATGTTCCCAGCTCCTCTAGAGCTGCATGAAGACTTATTCCTTCTTTTCATGTGCACATCATCCTATGGGGAATGTAACTTTCATCAGAAATGGTACAATGCTTCCTGAATTTCCCTGGCTTCTCCTTTGTTAACAAGTTTTGTGATTGCTGTGCAGTGAGCTGGGGTTTATGTGGCACCACTCCTCCTGCCTGCTCCCCCCAGAGCTGGTCATTGCACTCAGCCTTGGCTCCAGCCAGGGCTGCAGGGGATGCTGGGTGCAGGTGTGGGGTGGCAGTGGGTTGGAGGCACTCAACACTTCATGTCTGGAGCTGAAATTTCTAAGGAATCAGTTGTATGAGCAGCGGCCAAGGCCTTATCAGAGCAGTAGATTACACTTTCAGCTCAGAAATTGATGCTGCTTTAAGTGGGTTCTCATTAAATCCAGTGGCAGGCAACAGCTTTGGTTACAATGTGAGGCAGGATAATTCTTAACTAAACAGGCACCAGTAATGCAGTCTAGCCTGTTCTCTCAAACTCTTACCTTATCTGCATCAGCATTTTGGAGATTTTTGTCTGTTAGAGGTTTTTTGATATATACTGAGTACAATTGTAGTCAGACATGTTGTAAATTACTTTACTATACTTGCTGGTGGTTCTGTACCACTCTGCTTTGGATATCAATGCAAATTGCAGCTGTGTCACTCATTCACACTTTGCCTCCATGATTCCTTTCAAGGGGGTAGCACTGCTGCTGCGAAGTGCTTCTTTGCACCATCTGAGATCAGCAGCTGTGCTTATTATTGCTGGAAAAAAAATTGTACATCTGTTTTAAAGTCTGATAAGATTTGAGTGAAATATCTAAACAGGTATTCCAGTTTAAAAAAGGCCTCAATCTCGTTTCTTTCTCTCTAATTATTATTTTATCCCCTTTCAGCACACTACTAAATCTCTGAAGTAGCATGGAAGTTTGCATGTATCAAAGTATTATATTCATTATGGGCATAGTAGGTTTTGTCCATTAAGAGTAGACTCTCTCTCTCTGTAACTGTCAGCCCTTGCCTTGTTCCATAAGAGCAGTCTTAAGCATAAATTATTAGAGATGACTGGAGCATGAACTATTGTTGTCCATCTTCTCACAGAATGCAGTTTGACTGTGTTTTCACCAAGACCACTGTGGTAAATAAATACTTATATTAGTTTTCAGATCACACATTTTCTTTCCAAAAAAGGGTGTAGAATTTCAAGATAAATACTTCTCTTGATCTAAAAACAAGCGCTGCTGTTAGCTACTTTCCCTTCAAATCAATATGACTCATGCAGTATAACCAGCTAAGAGCTGAAGATAGTGTCCAAGAGGTGCTGGGATTTATACCAGTTTTAGATATCAGTTAAAAATCAATAGCATTTGGAACTACAAACACAAGCACTACTTAGAAAAGGACAGCCAGTAAAGCACAAAGCAGGGAGCTGTATAACATCCATAGCAAAGATTTTCTGGATCTCTTTAGATTAGCTAAGAGACAACACTGCTGCTAAACACAGATTTCATTAATATCAGTGATAGCAGACAAGTTGTTTGGATTGTAGTTTATGGACACATATGCACATTGGTTTTGGACACTTAAAGCTAACCAATGTCTTATATATAGTGTTACTTGAAACTTATGAAGAAAGCTAAATGCTGGCTCAGCTATTTCAAGAGGCACAATTCCTAAGGAAGTAGAAACATTCAGACCACATAGGAAATAAATAGCACAGAAGGATTTTAGAGCAATACAATGAGATATATGGAAAGAGAGTTAACAATTGACTGAGACACAAAATCCATATCTGCTCCACAGAAGATCAAGGAGGTAGTCAATGGTCTTTGCCTAAATTACATCTCTGGTAAATTCTATAAAAGAAGCTACTTCTAGACTAAAGACTGACCATCCTACCCCAGAAAGGCATTTCAACCTCTCTAGAGGACAAACATGCGGAGTTCTATGAGCATGACAGACATCTCCCTCCGTGGTCTGGAGCATGCTGAAAAGCAACAGGGCTGCATTAGGTGACCAGGGGTTCAGTTAGTTTAGTGTCAAATCATAGAATCTTAGAGGAAAGTATGAGGATTTCCAGGTCACAGTTCCCCCTTAAAGCAGCTTGGCCACATGGTATTGCTCTATTGTGTCCTCCACCAAGATGGAGACAACTACCCCTTAAATCCTTTATGACAGAGAATTAGCTGAAAAAGAATTTTGGTGGTTGTGTTCAGCCAAAGACTTGTGTCCTAGTGGTCTTCTATAACTTTGTTGTATCTGAAGGATAGAGTTAGAGCTGTACTTCTGAATTCTACCTAAAGAAAGGAGTCAGGGGAAAAGAGACTTTAAATCTGTATTAACACTTCTCCCATGAATTAATGATGGGCGTTGCGCTTTCTGGAATGAGTAACCCAGAGCTGGAATCACCAGCTTTAGAGCTACTCAAAACCTGCATGGTCAAGGCTCCGAGCAATCTAATCTCAATTTAAGTTTGGACTAAACTTAAAAGCTAGCTCTGCTTTGAGTGGAGGTTGGATCAGATGTCCTCCAGAGGTCCCATCCAAACTAAATTATTCATGATTCTATATATAATTTCTGGGTGGTAAAGAGCTTATATTCTTTTAACATACACTTTATATATCTTTAGTGTCAAGTTTAGTAATTTCTGGCTCAGTCAGAGAAATCTCTGTGGTTAACTAAGAACTGGCTGGGGAGTTATCTCAGGCCTTCCCTAAACAGATCAGACAGTTTGAGTCTCTAACCAAGATTTTATTTTTTTTTTTCCTTCTCATAGCTCCTATTCCAGTCACTAGAATTAAATTGCAACTCACAAAAGAGTTAGAAAATAGAAACCAGAATTTTAAATACTGTTCTTTTTTTTTTTTTTCTAGGCACTAGCATATTATAAACTAGTTGTTAAGTTTAATAATTGCTTCTCCCTTAAGGAAACAGCTGCATTACAGCCCATGTCATAAATTTACCACTTTTCCACTTGCTCATGAAGTGTTCAGAAGGAACTGGAGAGGAAAAAAAAAAAAAATTTTGGAGAATAATTTTACAGAGTGCATCAAATCCTTCTTACAGTTGCACCATACAAAATAAAAGAGCACAAAACCCTTCCCTTCTGTCTTCTTGTTTAGCACCTGATTGTCTTAAAGAAGCAATTAATTTACTAATTCCCCCTTTAACCTCAGCATAAAGATGCCTGTCCTCTAATTTTGTAATTTTTTTTAAAGCATGGACTTTGCTCTTTATCTCAAATATAGACTGACAACCTTTTGGCTTTGTGAGTTTAATTAAAGACCGACTGGATTTCTCATTGCTTCCTTACTAAATGATTATTGAATGGCTTTGTCTGGGTATGACCCTTATCTCCTCCTTTCCTTTCTCATGCCTAATCAATCATTGCCTGGGTGTAAATGCTGAGAATGGCATGTGTATCCATCATTCTGATAGTGCTTAACTACATGGGCTCTGAAACGCTGGAGGAAGAAAACAAGAGACATCCAAGTAATATATATTTTATGGTCTCTGTCTTTGACAAATATTAATTACCTGTGCAACAGTTTGCTCTCTAGTTTATGGTATCTCCAACCTGGGGTCAGATCTTTTTCTCCATTAGAGTGAAGTAGGGTGAAATTCCACTCAACTTTCAATAAGATTAAATGAAATGAGTGCTCAGGGGAGAGGTGAGATGCAAGAAGTGATTATGAATTGCAGTTTTTTACGGATCAAGTTAAAAGCATAAGCAGTGCTCTCAGCTCTGCATGATGTGACTGCTCTGCTCTTAACAAACCAGACAGATGAAATGGTGCACCTCATGAAAAGTCATGAAGGAATCCCTCCTCTTCCCCTCACATATGCTTCCTTGGCCTGCCACGTTCCAGTGCTCTAGAATTCTCTCAATAGAATGTATGTTGGATTTTATAATTAGTTTTCCCTCCTATTATAATTTTAACTACTTTTCTATCACCTGGTAATAAAAACCACATTCATGATCTAGACTGCAGAGTCAGTTCTTTTGCAAATGTATTTGCATGATTAAACTAGTGGGTGAATTTTGCATGGAATAAGTTTAGAAGCACTAGTTCTCCACATGTTCTACATTTGCAAACACACCTTCTTAGCTAAAGAAATGGTTACATTTGTAAGCAATCTAGCAAGTGGTGCAATATGGAGTATCTGATGAATGAAATAATTTCATTTGTATTTGTTATACATCCTGTTTGGAGAACTAACGTTTGCTTTTGTTGAATACCATCCTAATTATTTGATTCACTTCTATCCAAACATTTGTAATCATTTCAGCTTTGGAAAGTCTCCTAA
This sequence comes from Athene cunicularia, assembly GCF_003259725.1. Classification (NCBI taxonomy): domain Eukaryota; kingdom Metazoa; phylum Chordata; class Aves; order Strigiformes; family Strigidae; genus Athene; species Athene cunicularia. Next base: position 77,138,363 of record NW_020799095.1, on the reverse strand, counting down.
TAATTATCCTTTCAGGTCAATGTAGACAGTAATGTGGAAAACTCTGAGTAATACTGGACCAAGAATGACTTTTAAGGAACCTCCACAAATATCGGATTGGTCTTTGGGTCTTTAAGTGCTTTCTTTAACCAATTTCATATTCTTCTGATCTGTGAATGTTTAATTGTCATATGTTGTACCCTGTGAAACTGCAGAAAATGTCTTGCTAACATTAATAACCCATAGTTGTGTTATTATAACATACACTATAATTACGAAGTTTTGCATCACACTTCCTTTTTATTACTCACTAAGGAGTTGGTTGTTGTTTGTTGGTTTTTGGTTGTTTTTTTTTTTAACCAAAGAAAGAATTTAATTCTCCTTGTAAGTGAAGAATTTTATCCTGAAGACCAGAAATTGACTTGAGCTATCACTTATTCTGATGAAGACCCTCTCTATTCATGGGATATCCTTAGGCACTGTAGATTGCCTATTTCAAAAAATATATTTAGACTGAATCAATCATTCATATGCTTTGTTTCAGGCACTCCCTGCAAAATTTAACTGTTTCTTGGATGTGATTTATGAAGTACATCAGGTGATTATTATTAGAGTGTCTAACTGGATAAGCCTTTAGATTTTTCTAGCATGCATATCTGACAAAGGTATTAAGCATTTGTTTTTAGTGACTATAATGCAAAGATCTTTTCTCTCTTGTAGTCATATATTCAAGCTTACTCCTCTTCCTTTTTTGTTTTCTTCTTTATTTTTTCCTGTTCTAAATCTAAATTCTAAATCAGTTATTTCTTTGTCACTCACCTGTGCTACTTGTTTCCATTTTTAAATTGTATAGTTTATTAGGATATATTCTTGCCATGTTTTTTTTTCCACATCATACTCATTCAGCAAGGAAACACATTTTCTCCATCCACATTATGCTTTGGTAGAAATTACATAGAACTTTTCCCGTCAGCCTTCATCTGCAGCATTACCTTATGATTTCTCTGAACACCAAAGTTTGCTAAATCTCTAAGCAACCTCCCCTGAACTGGACTATGGTAATTATTGGTGGTGGTCATATTCCTTCCTCCATCCTTCTCCCTTCACTTTGTTAAATGACAATGATGAATATCTAGCTGAATCTTGTAGCTGCAGACTGAAAATGCACTGTTTAGCACAACTGGGAGAAATACTAGCCCCCTCTCACAATACTGGCTCATTTCAAATTTTGCTCAGTACTAGAATAAAATGAACAAAAAGAATCCCAGGAAAGCGTTTGTATTTTTATTTCCCTAGAGCCTCTTCTGATATGACTCTGTCTATTTGTTCCCTCTAACATGACATGGTTTTGTCCATGTATTTCTTTTTTCATGTCCTTGCTTTTATCTTTGCCAACATGGAGGATTTATTAGTTTGACTAAAAATAACAAATACAAGCTTTTAGCTCAGAATGAAATGTTTTCCTCTCCCTTGAGAAAGAGCACAGCTCTCTCAGCCTTTTCCCACAAAATAAATTCCCCTCTGGGACTTCATTCTGGCCAGTGATGTGTACATTTACAACATATCATATATGACAATATCAGCAGCCTCTATTTGGGAGAAAGGACATTATCTTTGGAAGAAGGAAACCCCATGTTGTTCCTGTTTCAGTGATCATGGGAGAGGCAGAGGCACTGCAGCTCTTCTTGTGCCAGGAAGGGCTGTTCCTGTTCTGCAGGTTGCAGGCTCACAGGCCGTCCACTTCAAGAGCAGGGTGGAGACTAACACCTCTCTGACAGCCCTCCCCTCATTTTTTGGTGAGTGTATGTACAACGGCACTGAGGTTTGGAAATGAGATGGAAAGCAGACCTCATAAGAGCCAGACCTACAAAAAACTCCATGTTATAAAATGGGGGACACTCAAGGATTACGTTATATTTGTTCTCTACTACTTATTATGAAGTGAAAGAAATGAATTGAGCAGAACTGATTGCTCATCTGAGAACTTCATAAGGCTTAAATTCTTGGAAAACTCATTAAGTGTTACTGTTTACTGATGTTATACTGTCCTCACTTCACAAATGGGGACCCAGGGTCCTGTCAGCCTGTATACTGAGGGTTTCTTCCCATGTAAATGACAGCAGGTGAGGGGAAGCAATGAAGGAAAATGTACATACCTAAATCTCACCCTGACATCGAATCAGAATGCAACTAGACTGGACAAAAGGGTATGGAGCTGGGAAGTGTTTGCATTTCCTGCAGTTTAAGTATAGCCTAAGAGTCAAAATCTATAGCTTCAAAGGACCTCTGTCTTACTCTTTGACTCCAGAGGTCCTTTCCAACCTCAATGATCCTGTAATTCTCTGAAGATGTATAACACAGCCAGCTGCAAAGTATGTGGAGAAATATGGGGCTTTCATTTCAATTCTCTTGCCTGCCAATTGGCTTAGAGAGTCAGCTTCTTGATTTCTTTCTTCATTCTCAGACATAACTGATGTTTTAATTATTTAGAGAAAAAAAAACCCAACAGAATAGCTTCAAAAATAGTCTGTGAACAACACACTGGAGCATACTCAACAGCCTGGTGTTTGTTTCTCAATGTGTGGGAGATACAGGTCAACTTTTTACTTTTTGTAAGGCATAATGTTGATTTAAGCCCAGAATGATATTCCAAACATTGTTTTAGTATATAAAAAAGCCCAACACAATCATCCCAGAAGGTCTTGTTCTGCAGATGTTCATTTCTGTTAGTTATGCTTTCAACATGCCAATCTTGGTTTGAGAATATCACTCATGCACAGGCAAAAGTTGACAGTACCACGTCTCTCTGTGTTTACAACTCTGCAAGGACTTTATGAAGGTTAGTGATGCCTCATTGTTACATTTTGACATTAGTTTCTTTTCAAGTCCAGTCTGGACCCTTTAAGTAAACTCATGAAATAAATCTGCAACAGAGTAAGGAACATGTCCCAGATGTGTCAGATCATAAGCCAACACCATTCTCTCTAAGATATCCTTCCAATGTGGAAAGAGTTTGCCTGCCAAACCCTGAGAAGGAAACAAGGGCGAAATGTAGCATCCACGAGTAAATATACCATGTTTCTTAGTTCTCCATGAAACACTTAACTGAACAAAGTCATATTGTTCTGAAAATCAACCACCTAGATTAAAGAGTATTTTCTTCCGCACTTCACAACCATGGGGTTGGGTTTTTTGTTTGTTTTTTTTTGTTTGTTTTTTTCTTGTCACTGTGAAAACAAAATTATTTTCCTGCTTGTCTCATGAGATCTTTGGATGATGACAACAGACTGCTCTGTAAACAGCTGTTCCAGTGTCTGGTGAATTAAACAAGTTTGGAGGTACTTCAGTGACAATATCTATATCCAGAATAAGAAAATCACAGCCATATTCTTTAAGGTAAAACTGAGAGTGAAAAAGAAATTCAGCTCAGAGGATGGAAATAAATTAGTTTCTGCAGTAGCTGTGCTACAGTTGTTATAGATGCAACACAATTAAAGTCCGAATTAGAATTTTCCATACTTGTACTTTGTTTTCATTAGGATTTACGTTTGCTCTGCTGAGTTTGTTTGAAGTAGATGCACACATATGGAATGAAAATAAACTTTTTAGTTGGTTTGCCTAACATGTTTAGCTAGTCTCCTGAAGGATCTCCAGCAGCCTTTCTGAAGGTAGAAGGAAGCAAGCAAATATTAACAAAAGAAATTTTTTTCCAAGTTTTTCTAAGGCAACTTGAATAATCATCATCTAGTTTAAAGCATTTCTTTGTCACTTATTTCATTGTTTTGTTTCCCTGATGGTTTGTACATCTTGAATCTCCATCCTTTGTGATTTCTTCTGAATAGTGATGGTGATCTGATTTTTCTTCCACAACCTTCTAGCTAAATAGAACAAAGCAGAGACTTTGGGTTCTTCACTGTTATTGCTTCGTTATCTACAGAGATCGAGGGAAACAAGAGCTCTCCTTCACTTACAACATGGGGTACCCCCATTTCTTCAGTCCTCTTACTGAGTATACCTACATCTGCAGCTGCATTCCCCTGAAGAAAACTGGAAATAGCATTAAAATGAAGAAAACAGACTTATTTTTTGGTTCTATTCCTGCAGAATATGCTTCATATTGTACATAGGATGGAACTAGGAAATTTGGCACCAGAAGAGCTAATTCCTAAGAACAGCTTTGTGCCATTACATCACTGAAAGGCTGGACAGTCAGTGGGAGAACACTGAAGTTTCTTGCTTCCCTTCTTGGCTACCACGTAACTACTCTGTCTCTTCTCCAGTACAAAGCAATTCAAGCTGGCTTATTTACAAGTGGAACATTTTCCATGCAAAGATTTTCTTTCCATCTGTGCCCCAGTTGCCCTTAAGCCAAGTATGTGTATCAGCAGTGGTGCATAGCTGACCCACACCACCTTGAACAATCACCAGCTGTTAGATTAATCATAGAAAGGCTCCATTTATTTTTCAATAGGCGGCCCGGTGGCATGAGAACATGAGTGCGCCACCCCCCAGCTACACTTAGCTTTACTTCCTACTTCTACTATCATCTCCCTTGATATTGCACATCTGACAGAAGGCACAGATTTAACCCCAGAGCTCTCCTTCTCTTCCTGTTCTCTGTATAACCGCTCATCTCCAGGTGTTTCGAAGTCATGTGTTTGTTCATCAGCATGAATTAGCAGTCTCTTTCTTTTGGCATTGACACAGGGTGGGAATTGAAGGGAAACTGATCTTTACACTGGCTCGTATAAGACACTTTCAGAGGCAAGTCTTGCTAGAATGCCTGCGTAAAGCCTGTAATATGACAGGCCAACAGGCAAACGAGTGGAGAAACCTATTATAGGTGGCCTGAACAGCCCCTGTTGTACCTATCAGCTCTTCATCCACTTTATGCCTAGACAGTTGAGTTGCCAAATTAGTATTCCTACATGGGCTCTTTAAATGCTAAACACCTCTTCTGTTCATCATGAGTAACTCCTCTCACACATACATTACCACACCATTGTCTTGTCTTTTAATTGGCATTGTCAGTCTCTTTCTGTGACACTGAGTAAAGGTGTAGGGCATTACTCACCTGTCCGGTTTAGGTGATCTGAGCTCAACCTGGGAAGTCCTGCCTTTAAAGGACCAAGAAGGTTTTAGCTCAAATAATAAACCTGGAATTTTCTATTAAAAAAAAAACAACAGATTTTTTTGTCCTTTTTTTTTTTTTTTTTAATTCTTTTTTTTTTTTTTTTTTAATTATATATTAGAAAAAGTCCAGCTGTGCAATAAAAGTGGGTTCTGTGTTACTCTTTATATTGACAAAAAGCATTTTAAATGTCTGACACTTTCCGCTTACACAGACAACATCTTGCCCAACTCATACACGTGGGAAAGTACCTGCAGAGAAGCTAACTAGGGGGATATCTGTTTATAGACAACATGGCACTCTGGACTACTCCCCCAGGTAAATCTACAGGGTCAATGGATGAATTAAAATGTCCTCCAAAGTGCCAAAACCCAATTACTGTTGGACATCAGCACAAACAACTGTGAAACACTTGTCAAAACACTATGGGATTTTTACTACAGAACCGAGCAGCACTAAATCTGTTACACTGTTAAATCGTATAAAGTAAAAAGTAAGCTGGCCTTCTCTGAGTCCTTGTATTAGCCCCGGTGTATGTTACATGTAGATAACATCACATTAAAAGAGCCTGACAGGGCAGAAAGGGTAGTTTTATCCTAGTGCCATACCAATGAATTACCTGGAGAAAAAAAAAGTGTCAGACAGGATATTAAGCACTGCTTTCCCCATAAGCCACTCAGAAGTGTGATTCACTATTTTAGTTACATTACTTCTTTGCCATGTTTGCAGGGATGCCATAAGTGAAAAAGAAGTAAAACAATCAGATGTACCAACTACAGTCCATTTATCACTAAAAAAGAGACAAAACATCTACTGCTGGCTTCCCTGGTACATTAAAATTCACAGTTGGGGAGTGACCTCTGAGAGGGGGGCAGTTTTCTCCATCTAAGACAATGGTGAAGTACATTTTATTCAAATTAAGACCTGGTTTCTGGTTTATGTTTTAACAGCATAGTTTGTAGTCAGTCAAGAGAATTCCATTTAGTGTTGGTCAGTTCCTCTCAGCTGTTATGTATAAAACTCAAATGAAAGAATCATAAGACAGATAAAGTCAAAAGAAGTATTGAAGTTTAGTTAATCAGTTTCCTGAGGAGCTGCCTTGAGTCAGCAAACTGAATCTACTGTAACCCCCTACCAAAGGTTAGTGTTTGGGTTATTTTACTGTTCAGAAGGAAAGTCCGCTGCTGTTTAAAGCAAAATGACATTTTATTATTTTTTTAGTTCATTAGAAGAAATAGATAAAGGTAATTAATGGGTTTACATAATTTTTCTCTGGCTCTTTGTACTTTGCTGATGGTGTTAAGGTGATAACCTTATACTGCAGAAGTAACAGTGGAACAGCAGGTAACATTTCATGATGCCGCCAAGCAGCTTCCTTCTTTCCTTGTTTGTTTACTTCAAAAAGACAGGAGAGGGTGCTGAGACAGCAGAACTGAAGGTGAAATATAAGAAGATTGCTCTTCGTGTTTCAGCCAAAGATAATTTACCTTCCTCCTTCCATAGATTCACAAGAGAGACACCGTCTCTCCAGGGCTCCCCCAGATTTGCGTGTTAGCTGCTGTCATCCTTTGTTGGTGTAGCAGCCACACGGGCAGTGCTGGCAGCTTCCTCGGTTTGCGTGTGTGCAGGGGGATACTCCAGCCCTGGGTTAGGAACTCCGGAAAGATCCTGCCAAGGTCAGGTCTTTCCTGTATTCACTACTTTTTGTCAGATATTTATTTAGTTGAATTAGCTTTTAACAGAAGTTCAGATTCTGTTTCAAGTTAGTCCAAACATGCTCATTTTTATAAGCAAGTAATTCCAAATGCAGTGTTTGAAATTTCACAATTCTTAAAGCAATTCTTTAGCATAAACAGTCCCCACAGACATACAAACAGTTCTTAAAAATTCAGAAGAGTAGAGCATTGTCTATCTTATTTTTGAAGGTCTGTTGCATATATAATCCCTTATAGCCAGCTAATCCTTGAGTTAATGTAAAAATTCTGTATTCAAGAAGCTTTTAATTTAATAAGCATTAAGAATGTTAACATTGTATTATTAATAAAAATCACAATGACAAAAATAATATTAATAAAGCTTTTATAATTCTAAAAAAAAATATATTTTTGGAAGATGCATACCTTCTCCTGAAAGTTTGCATACCTTCTCCTAAAAGTTTCCTAAAATCCTCATTGTGTTTGTAAAACCAATAATTTTCCAATGAGAATATTCTTAAAACCTCAGTAAGGCTCAAGCTAAATTTTTTTGTTGTTACAGAAAGAGGAATGGGAAAGTGGAGAAGAAAGACTTCTCTCTCTTAGGTTTGAATGGCATTGAAAATCTGAGTGCTGGCCCCTTTGAGATTCCCTGAAAACGATTTCTTTGTGTTCATTAAGAAGGGAGAGAGGCTTTCCACAACAGTATCTTTCTTTTCATTTAACAGTTCTTGCATGTTCTCAATTGTTCTGTAGTAGCTCCACTTACAGTTTACAACTTAAAAGCCCAGTGAAACACTCTTTATAGAGATTTGTAATAGCTAGCTTTCAGTGCTTTCTTTCCAATACGATATAAAAATATTTGGACTATTATAGCATGTCAGAAATTCTGAAACTGCATTCCAGAGCCTACAGCTGCACCTAGAATTAATAAATAAGGATTTTCAGATAAGAAAGACTTCTCTTGCAATCTCCTGGCACTAAAAACATGAGGGGAGCACATACTTTGTACAGGTTTCAGTAATTAATCGGAACAATTTGCTTTCAAATACAAGCAAACTATAAATAGACTGTTTTCTTTCAATATCATTTATACATAGCTAGTCCTTCAAATTTATTAAACGTGTAGGAGAGTCTGTAGCAACCTGAACTTAATTGAAATAATTTTTGTAATTACTCTTCTGGGTATTAAGCTTTATAATTTGCAATCTCTCCTAATATGCAAACTCTCACAGAACATACACCAACATTCGGATCCTTGTAAAATCTTGTCAGTTCCTTAGTGTTAATGTTTACGAAACTCTTTCAGTGCATGATCATATACTGCTTTGTCCATGGCACTTCAGCTGCATCAGAGCACAGAAAAAATGATGTTTAATTACTGATCATCTATATATCATCTTTTCATTTTGCAGAGTACGGCCCAAGATCTTATTTACTGGACAACATCCAAATCCTACTAAAAGGTAGAAATACTTACTTCATAGGCCTTTCCATTGCAATTGTTATCTATGAATATTCCCACAAAACTCCTGAAAGATTATTATCCTCACTTTTTGGCTGGAGAACCAGGGTAAGGATGCATTAATATGAAACTTAACTTTTAAGTGGCCAGTTTGAGACTCCAGGAGCCCAACTTTTCAGTGAGCTGAAAAAGTTGAACCTTATAAAGAAATGTGTGTGCAAGACCCCACACCACTGACTTCTCACTGTGAACAGTACTGGTGATAGAAGTATGAAGGCAATCCTATCTCCTAGAACAGCAGTTTCTCTTGAAACCACGCTTTTAGGAAACGTGGTTCTATTTCAGTACTCACTCAAATTTCATCTTGAGAGAAGGATTGAATTTTGAGAATGTCAAATGCCTAATTCGAGGTTTGATTTTTTTATGGTGCTTCAAACTTTTGAAAAGATGATAGACTTCTTGTATAATGCAATCTAAAATTTAACTGCTCTGTTTAAACAATCTGAGATGGCTTATTTAATAAAAATTGGCCCACCAAAAATTATCTAATCTGAGGAATATACACTGATTTGGAACAAACCCATATTTCAAAATCTTCGAATCTCTTAAATATTAGAATTTCTTGCAGTCTGAGTTGTGAGCACTTGGCACTTCTGCAAACCATACAACATTAGCCCAGTTGTACTGATGTTTGTCAGGAGATAATAAACACAATCAGAGAACACCTGTGAGAAGTTTGGGTGAATCACCTGCCCAGGATCACACTGAGAACTTCTTGGCAGATGTACATTTAGAATCTAGCCTCTTGAGTAGATTTCAACAGCCTCAGCCAAAAGATGATTATTCATTCTTTTCCACAATTCCTTCTCCATTCTCTATACACCTTTCAGCTTTTGCTACAAATGTAGCAAGGATCCTTCAGAAGATAAGCCTATTTCATCACACACCCATGATTCATCCCAAAAGGAGAATTTAGTGTGTAAAGACAAACTAGAATCCATGGAAAAAGACAAAATGTAATCACAGTTCAAATTCTTCTCATGCTGCTCACGTATGGCGTTGCTATCCTCAATGAGCCACAGAAACATGGTTTAGATAAAACTACTGAAAAGCAGATGGAAGACTTACTAGAAAACTGGGTCCATCATCTAGAGTTTAAAGAACTGCACAGTTCAGTGCAGATGACTGCCAACTTAAGTAGGATCAATTAACTATAAAAATATAAAATGAGGAATGGTCCAGACCCAAGTCCTTGGATCTTCATCCCAGTTTAATGCCAACCTGCACTCCTCAGAATTCCCATCCTGACTCCAGTTTGATGTCCTAGCCATTCCCACTTTACTCGTAGCCAGAGTCCCCATTGCAGGCTTGCTTCACATTGCCAGCAGCAAGGTTGTTGATCAAACACTGCCTTTTCCACAATACTGGCCAAGTGTTTTGTCCTTTCCTGCATGGTCACAGTTCCCTCAGCAGAGGTTAGATACCATCAGATTTGTTGCACAAGCAAATAGGACACCTCTCATGGAAAAGTTGTTGCTCGTCCCAAACAATATTTCAAGCCCTTACTCCAAAACATGAAGTAAGTGGAACATTACAGGTAAAGCCATCATATTGATTATTCATAAGGGGAAAAAAAATGTTATTTTTTCTCTGGTCTCCGTTTCAAATGTCCCAAGGTTGTTTTGTCTGAAGCCAATCCTGTATGGACCTTTCAGCTTATCTACAACGACATGTATGAAAAACTGAATTGAAAGGTCAGTTCAGAGTTGTCTGGTGCTCCTGGCAAAACTTATAACACCTTTTTATTGTGCTCTCTGTTCCCACTTCTCAGAGCTTCTTAAAGAGGTATTTCTACCTTGGCATATTATAAGTATTTAATTTAACTGAAGTGGGAGATGTGTGTTCATCAGCAATTAGCAAATGTGGGTTGTAAAGAGTGTGACACTGGTGGACATGTTCGGTACAGAAACTGGAAATCCAACAATTAATTTATTTAACCATTATTCCCCTTATCTTCCTTTCTCTTCCTTATGGTACAATGCAAAATGGCTCCCCCCTACCCCATCACTTTATTCATTCCTGCAAGCCTTTCCTGAGCTGATATCCCTCTACATGTATGCAGCAGGAATAAAAGGAGGTAATATTCATATCAAAAAGAATCATCAAAACCCAACTGAACACTGCAGTCCCTTTAGCTGACTTGCATTGTAAGATGACTAATTCTTGGTCTTAATGTCTTGTTGAATACACAAGTCTCTTTAGTGGATTCCTTTTCTTTCTTGTAACTGCCATGTCACGGAGAACATACTTTTGTTCCACTTAATTTACAGACTGGAAACCAAGTGGATGTTAGTATATCATTGCAGATCACCACTCATAGTTCAGCTGCTTTAAAGGCAGGACTTTCCAAAAATAGGTGTAGCTTCTCATATATCTTGTTCGTAGTTTTATGGTATTTCTCAAGGTTTTCTGAGATAATGACTGTATGTTATTCTTCAGCCATTTTCTTATCCTTGATGATTTCCCTTGAACAGAATAAATGTTTGCATAAGCAATAAATTTGCTTATTTTTCCCATGGGTTTCTGAGTACTTCTTGCTGCTCTGTATACTTTCTGGATAAAGTGGCCCATCATTTTAAATGGCTTCTAATCTCTATCATTCACTCACTTTACAGTTAATTTATGATCATATTCTTCATATACCGTCCTTGAAAGCTTAGTCACTGATATATGAAACTTTAGTCTTTATCTTTTGCTGGAAATATATAAAATAAATATTTACTATTTCTAAATCTTTGGCAACATCATATCAATGATAAAGACAATGATTTTTACCAGCCTTTGTCTCCCATAAACACACTTCACCAAAATAATGTGTGCTTTCTATCCCCTTAGTACAATAGCAATTTTGCCTTTGGGAAAATATGACTGGCTTTCATTAGGCAGGTTCAGTTCCATTCTCTAGTTATATTACTCTTAGAGCCATATGTCTGGATAGCATAACAAATAAGTATCTCTATCAAAAATTCGGTCTTCTTATGCAAGCAAAAGAATCTGATGTATAATTTGATTTTTGTACTGTATAATGACTTAAAATAGCATGTAAAATACTTATAATACTAACTACATGGCATCATTCATTACCAGAAAAGGTTTTATGGTCACTCAAAAGGAAACTGATTCATTCAGAAAATCTGCATGGTCAGGTGCATAATTAAAGCTGGGAAAGGTGCAACATTGGACATTTGTTTTATAGCTAATCTGACAGGACCATGTATACTTAATATTTGAAAGGAAGATTCTGTAGTGTCTGTTTCATCACCTTCAGACTACCCCAAGGCTGCTGTAGTTCTCTTCTAAATGACAGCAACTGGAGTAGATCAAAGTCCCTGTAACCAGTGAAACTAGAAATTACATCGACATAATATTTTTAGGAGGAACTCAAAGAGTATAGAAAAAGTTTCATTTGTTTTAATTTCCTAGCCTATTAAAACATTTTTTATACTTATAATATTATTCTTCCCTTCTTTCTTCCACCCACCCACAAATACATCAGGACTGGCAATGAAAAAATATAATTTGCATGAATGCAGGGTAAATGTTTCCCTCTTCAGACAGGTATAGTTTTCTGTGAATTGATTAATCATTCTTTGAAGACAAGATAAAATCTCAGTATAAAATCAACAACTCCTAGCTCACGTTACATCAGGAGAGACTGTTCAGTGCTCTGAGGTTTAAAACTTTAATGGGAGTATTGACTGTGATGCCAAACCCTGGTGAACACAGTAGCAGTTCAAATACATGGGGATTAGGCAGCAAAAAGGAGAGCTCCTTTGTGAGTTAGCCAGACTTGAAGTTTGATCAGGACATGCATGCATACCAGAGCAGGTGGGAAGTAAGGAAGCAGCAGCTGGCCTCCATGACTTATTTTTATTCACAGGGAAGCAGAACAATATATTTTTAACTTTCTAACTAGCTTCTGCTTCCACCAAACTCAGGAGGAAAGGGGAGGTAGCCTTGTGGCTGGCAGGCTACCTCTGAACCTGTCCCATGTTGTGTGCTGGGGTGGGTGATTTATGACTTATCATTGGCTCAGTGCTGTGTCCATTAAATGTCCATTTGAGAGAAGCAAATCTAAAACTAATGTAAATATTTCATTGCAGCTTAATAATATTTCATATCTTTATTTTTGCTTAGTATATTTATCTGACTATATTACAGATCAAGAGTAACTCCTCTTTTGGGGTAATTGTCTGGATTACAATTTTAAACTCCAATTCTGGGCAGTCTCATTCTCATAAACTGACTGAATTGCTTTCCTCAGCTTGATTCTCCTCAGGGTTTTTACCTCCTTTGAGTAGTTATAAAACAAAGTTATTTTAACGGGAAGAAGGCCAAGAAACAGAAAACAACCAAGAAATTAATGGAAAAGACTTTTCAGTTTGCTTTGAGTACCTGGGTACACTTCTATCCAAGATAATTGGACTGAAGTATCACTCATGTGATACATATCCAATGTTTTGAAACTCCTTGCTACAGGTGAATGTATAGCTTGAAAATGCAGATGGACAAAGCTGGGAGAGAAGAATCCTACCAAGACTTTTCAATTCAAACACAGCTCTGTCTAGGAAGTCCCTGATAAGTCGTTTGCTGGAGGCCAAGAGGGTGTGATGGGAAAGTAATGTTATACGTTGGCCTTGCCCTTAGGCTCTAACCAAGGCATTTGCTACTGGCCATTATCAACTGCAGGAGCAAGAGGGTAGCTGGCCCTCTGGGCAGACAGTACAGGCGGTATCATGGATTCAGGCAAACAAACATGCAAATAAACAGAGAGAGGGAATATTGCTCTGATTCAAAAAAAGCCCAAGAATTAAACCACACCACAGCCTTCATTTTCAAGGTCTTTGGTTACTGAGCAAAGGATAAGCATAAGGGAATTATTGGTGGAAGCAGGAAGACTTAGAAACAACAAATGTCTCCAGGCAAAGTTAATTATTTTATATTTTTTATTATAGAAAAATGGTAGCAAAGCTGGAAGGGTCTGTGCAAAATGTTTGTGTTTGTTATCATTTAAATCAAGTCTGAAAATTAATTCATATCCACTCTGTGTATGATCACTGGCATATAATTGAAAACTCTTTACACAAAAGGACTTGACAAGAAGGAATGTAATGCAGGGGGAAACACATATGTTAGGAATATAGCAAGTTAGCCTTAGCAATTTAGAGAATAGAACAAATAAAACCCTTAATGAAATTCACTAGAAACAAATGGACAGGAATTGCAAATACTTCTGAGAGTGGAGGAATGATACAGAGGAAACTCAATATATCTAAACATGAGAAGATAAAAGAAGATCCAAATAGAAAAACTGTGAGGTAATACAATGAGAAATTCACTGAAATTCAGCTATTCAGTCAAAGAAGAGAGAAATCTGTAAAGTATAGCATACTGCAGAGGAAAAGAGAGCTGCTGAGCTGAAGTGCCCTAAATAAAAAAAACATCTGTTATTTTTTCTGTCTGACTCTAATTTTTCATTTTGAAGTTTAGCTGGTTGTTTTCTTGAACTAAAACTGAACTAAATGAAATATTTCTTCCTACCATTCAAAATAATTCAACTAAAAACTGACATGAAACAGCGAACATATTAACCTTTGAAACAGGTTTACAGTAAACTGAACATGAGCTATTTGCTTCAAGTACAATATTTCTTTTTTCTCAGTAGTGGTCAAGTTGTGTTTGTGGAATAGTATTTGTTGAGATGGGAAGACCTTAGCTTTAAGTAATCAACCTGGATGTTTTCTTGTTTATTGTAAAATCACCACATGACTTACAGGAGGAACACAGGAATCAAAACAAAATAAAGCAAACCAAAAAAACTATAAAAACTTGCAGCTTCAGGGAATGCTGCCTTTAGTCGCCTAGTTTATGTGTAGGCCTTCCTGACACGACTCACTGAAGCTGACTGAACAGCACTATGTCCAGGGGAAAACTTCACACCCCCTAAGTATTTCAGTAGCTGCATATAGTATTTTGAAAATGTATATTTTCTTAATTCACTTCAGAGTTTAGTTGTTTATTACAAGTGGGTTTTCCCACACTCCAGACCTGATCATTGCCAAGAAAGGAATAGCAGCTGAGCCAACACAGGAATGTGCAGTGCATTAAAATTTCCTCTGCACTTGAGGAAGGCCAGCATCTGCCTTCCATGTTCCTTGTAGGATGCTCCTCTATCACCCTCCAAAGTGCTACAGCAGATCCTCTGACATGAGTTCAGTGTCAGTTCATGGATCAGGGGAGGGGAAGAGAATGGAGGAAAGTTTTGTCTCATGTTGGCAAGAGGGCTGTATCACAGGGGACACTGTGGTCCAAGACCCCATTCAGCCACCTTTCATGATATTCTCCATTACGGCCTGATGAGGCTTGAGGCTGGGTTCCAAATTCCAGCAAGATCAGAGTGGCAGGAGAACAGACGGTTTGTCCGTAAACATGGAGAGTTACCCACCACCTCCAGCCCTCTGGAGTTCTTGCATCTTAAAGGTGTTTAGCACTTGGATGATCTGTTATTGCTGTTAATTCAGCCGAGTTCATGCTTAAAACAATGGAGCTGACAGTTGAAACAAAAATTTGCATTTCTTAATCTCCTCCCCTACACTTCCATGGTTCCACAGGATTTCCATAATCTAGAAAACTAAAACCAAATTGTTTGCTACATAATTCAAAGCAAAAGGATTTAAATACGTGCACTCATTATTTTCTCCAGTTTCTCCAGGTGGAGAAGTATAAAATGGAGAAACCTACACTTTTCACAAATGTCAATTACAGCATTGTCCTTTGCACACCCTCACAAATCTTTTCATTTTCATTTTCCTGCAAAGTGAAAGTACCTTTGGGAAGTTAGGTAACCGATTTCAAGTGTGAATTAGTTCACATTCATTGGAAAGGACCAGGTCAATTATCAGCCTATAATTAGCTTTTATGAGAAATAAATGAATCACAGCACAGCTCAAAGTGCTTCTAAACCAAAAAGTTTATCAGTTCAGTTCCATGATATAGGAATCCAATTCAACAAAAGAAGGGGAGTGCAGACAGATAATTCAGTACAGACCTAGCAAACAGTGAATGCTGCCATTCTGAGATAAACTACCATTTAGACACTTTCTTAGAGCAGAACCAGAATGCCCTTACATGACTGAGGATGAATGTGAAATTTGTTTAGAATAAAAAAACGACTATACACTTAGCTTCCAGTGGCTGAGAACATTATTGGCTTCAAGGACTCCTTATATCCCTCTGTTCTTCATCACACAACCTCCCTCCCAAACTTACTTCCCTCTTTGAGTGCTGTGCATTGTCTCCAGCTCCCTCTGCTTCTGAGGCCATACGTGGAATTTTGTGTTACTGTCTACATCTCCTCTTACTGCATCATCCTCAATGCTGCTCCAAGCAGAGGCTGTTTCACTATTCTCACCTCTCACTCACTCACTGCTCAGATTTTCCTCTATTTTTGCAGCTGCTTATATTACAGTATCATTTTTTTCATTTTCTCTTTCCTAACGATGCTGTAAACTCTGCCCATATTTTGCAATGTCCTATTTTATCTCTTCCAAGAATTCTGATTATGTATGCTGCATTCTCATCTCACCACCACCACCAAAGATCCTGTATTCTCTTCCTTTAAGACAAGTGGGATTTAGGCCACCAAATGCTCCATCTATCCCGTGGTCCTCCCTCTCCTCTTTTTCCATATACTTTTCCCTGTTGTGCTTACTGCTGCCTGCAAGACAGGCCTTCTCAGTAGAGCATATTGATCATTTGGGAGAGATGAACAGAACTGAAAGCTTAACACATTTATTGCAAATAGTGCCAGCTGCTGCCAACAATTTTTGTCTTGCTGACAGTCAGAGAGGAGACTAAAGCCATGGGTCTACTAAATACTTGCAGAGGCACACTTCTTTCCTTCTCATGTGCTGTCTTCAGTACTCCAATTGACAACACACTCAGCAGGTTTCCTCTAAAAATGCAGTATTATCTGAAGCATGAAAATGAATATAATTCAGTGATAAAAAATTGTCATCACATACATTTTAACAAAGAAATGTTACCAAGGTTGATGTGAGGCTTCACAAACTTGGCCAAATATGTAAAGGCTGGTTTGAGCTAATCTAAGCAGAGCTGCAGAACCGACACTTCACATGCTGCTGCACTGGGGTGATGTGTACAGATTGGAGTGTCTTGTTTTTAGAAACATACTATCAGTGTGGGGAGCATGGAAAAGAATAACAACAGGGGTTAACAAGCTTTGAGGGCCTGATTTATGAAAAAATTAAAGGTAGAACAGTCTGTATAGCAATTATTTATGAAAAAAAAACAAATCTAGGACAGTCTGCATAGCAATTAGAAAGAAAGTAATGATTTAAAAATAACAACATAAATATAATTGAGGATAACTAATGATGAGTATAAAAAATACTAAATAAAGTAACTCTTTGGACTGCCTATGCAAGGTGAGACCTAGTTACATGCAGAATAATCTGAGGTCAGTGTCACTATCTAACATGTCTAAATTCAAAGTAATCTGTCAATGTCAAAATGATGGTTCTTTGATAGATAAGGTAGAATAAAATATTGATATTTCCACTGTGGAAATAATTTTACAAGGTCACATAGATGGAACAATTATCCTAGCAAGTATTCTTCTATCCTAAGATCCCTATTGCCATGTGAACTAAATGTCAGAAAATTATTCAAAGATTTATGAGACTAGCATATGATCATTCTGGTTCTGTAAAAAAATTCTATTAAAATTATTTAGGCCAAAATTTTTCACTTAAGTGATTGATTTATTTGATTTTATACAGATTATATTGTTTAAATTGATGAGGATGCATTCTTCTATTCAAACATGAAACATAGGACGTAGGATATCTTTTTTGCACGCTGCTAAAATACTTATTCCTAAGGGATTTGCTAAGGTCATTTTGAAACTATATCATAATTTGCAGGAACCACTTAAATGAAAATCATAATGAACAAAACACCTCGGGGTGCATTATTCTGAGACTATGTGGAAGATAAATAATAGACACAGTATCTGCCATTACTGTTAGAGAGATATGACCACTTCACCATTCAACGTGATAAAAAGGTCCCCTAATACCCACCCTTAATGATTCTATTTTACCTAATTTCTTTGTTTTATCATCTATGCAAAAATATATATTCTGCATTACTATTCCCATTAGTGCTTTCAGAAGAAATGTCAAAATAATTAAATTTCTCAAAGATTAGTATTCTGTCTTTTTTGTCAGGTCTTTCACGTACTTACGTTATCATGCACTGCCATGCTCTTTTGGAATTTTAAAGCAAGGTCATCTACTAAGATGAAACTTTGTTTTGTATGAAGCTTTGCTTAGCAGTGACTTTTGGGTCTCTAGAAAATATGTGCATTCAATAGAACCAATAACAGTGTATATTCAGAAACAACAAAATGCACTTCAGTGAAAATCTTTGGTAATGATAACACCATCCAGAGAACCAAAATATCACCAGGTTCCAGATTCATCACAGCAATCTAACTTGTATGCTTGGTCATTTCCCTGGACAAGTTCTGCATAGCCAGTGAAACAAGCTGCAGACCTCCTGTGGGCTGAGCCATGCTCTGAAGAGGCCTGCGTCTTAGAGAAGTGGCTGACATTAGGTGGGCTGAATTCAGGTGAAGGTGCTTACTCACAAATTCCAAGTAGCAAACTCCAAAATTTAAACAAAGCCTTTAATTTCCTAACAAAACCTTCTGTGACTGAGAGCATGCAAACATAGCTTAAATATGCATGTGAAACCTGTCTAATAAGCAATTTGAGAAGATGAATAGATAAATAAAGCAGAGTATTGGGGAAAAAGCACAAAGCATGATAATATATTTTTCATTTTACTATACAGATTATGAAGGATGAACGCTTTCTTAGATCAACTTTGGGTATCCTTCATGTTCCCTTATGTGTCTTCATACCCAAAGTCCTCTGTGGAACTGCTCATCTTTAAAGCTCTGCTCCCTGTAGTGATGCCGTAAGAATCTGGCCCTTTGTTGAGATTTATCAGGTTATTTCAGCCATTTGACATTGCCTCTATCACAAACACTAAGAAACTTCTTTTTCAGGGTTGGAAGAGCTTGATTCTACTGTGCTGGCAGTGTCTAAGCTCAGAGTGAGAAAGTAATACATTTTTTTATCCTTGTCTCTAGCCAAGATCCTGCATGTATTTGCAAATGATTTTAAAGAGTCCAGGTTTTCTGAAGATTACTTCTATGTTCCCAGCCATATCAGAGTGGGAAAATGTGGAGTAAAACCCAAAAACCCATGGGATTCTAAGCATGCTGGCCTTCTGCTAGGAGGATGAAATTTAGCCTTGCAAGAAGGGGAAACCTAAAGTACTTTTGGCTCTTGCTTTGGCTTTAATTTCAATAGTTCTTTATCTGTGTTTTTCCATAGTAACTCTCGACAGAAATCTACATGCTGAAATGGAGCCTACTGAAACCATGCCAAAACAGAGAAGACAGATGTATTGATAACACTACTTAATTCAGCCAAACAATATTGGGTGACTGAAGGGTACAGGTGCGAGCATGAAGACCCTGCGTTATCTGCCAGTCTGTCTGCTCCCTATGATTAACAGCCTTGCACTTTCTGCTGCTTCTCACAACTCTTAGCATGTAACTCCTGAGGGGAGGCAAGTAGAGGCTTGATCTGGGACTCATCAGATTGTACAAACTCAGTGACCTGCTGTTCTGGTATTAATAAGTTAAAATATGCACATGCATCCATACATACAGCTCAGTAGAGTCATATTACTTGTTAATAAAGCAACAAGTATGATCATGTGAAAAAAATAAAATAATGCTTGCAGCAGTTTCTAGCACAAAGGTAAAATTAGCTCTTTGCAGCTACTGACTTTTAGTGACTGAAGTGTATTGTGGTGGTAGTTAATTATTACCATGAAGGAACACAAAGTAGAAAGTGCTAGCCACACTTTTTTTCTTAAAGGTTTCAAAGAAAGCAGACCCTACTGATTCAACACTGATAAAAGTAACCCAAATCCTACAGGAGTTCATTGGAGACAGGAGTGGGGAAAAAGGAAGAGAAAGAGGAAGACTTTCTGCCTTTATCAGTGGTATTGTTCTTACCAATGAGGGTGAACACCACCAATAAAAAATGGAAGGGAAAGAGTCTATACATCGCACAGGTTGAACAGTAGTACTAAAGGATGTGGCCACTGTAGCAGGAACCATGGTACAGAATTAGATACCTTTTTTAAATTATGTGTGCCCTCTGCTCAGGTCTGAATCCTGATGTTGATAGATATTTGTGTTGGAAAGCCAGTCTGGCTCAATACTCCCCTTCAGAATGCAGGTTGAAAGAGAGCTAACAGCACCATTCCCACCATCGCACCCCTCTACTTCCCCACACCCCCAACCCACCCCCCTTCCCAAGCAACCTGATAAAAGGGCCTGTATTTAGAAAGTAGGATGGACTAGGAGTTTACCTGGACACGAGGACAAATGCCACTGTGTTACTTTCAGCCCCAAGCTGCTTTGCATAGAGCAAGCTGAGTGTCTGCACTGTGCATGGAATGCCCTGGTGGCTCCCAAGGAGAATGTCACAGGTCACAGCTCTGTGATCTGAGCCACGAGTGTGCTGTAGCTCATGGTATTGCTTATTTTATGATCTTCCCACTATGTGCCATCCGATGTTTCAACCCTCATTTGCTGATGAGTGTTTACATACTTCTATGTGAAGTATAATGTTCTTTTATTTTGGTGCAACACTACTTTACATTTACAGTACATGTGAAAGGAAAACTGCATAGTGCTCAAATCAACAAAAAGTTAAATGCACTATCCTGTTTTGAGCACTTAGACCTGGAATGTGTAGCTTTCTGACATCCTTGGAGGTTTCTTTTGAAAGTAAAAGCCTGAGGACTATTTCTTTACTCAAGTATCAATATTGCCTTCAAGCTCCTATATATTATAGGACCTAAAGGAGACATTCAAGTGTGTTGCTAAATATTTATACTGATAAGAGTGTCAGATGAGTCAGATACAATGGTCAATGAAACTGCCCTGTAGGAACCAGAAAACAAAATCACCCAAGGAACACGAGTACACACACATACTCCCTCATCTGGTGTTAGATTAGAAAAATTGCCATGTTTTGATTTTTGTATTAAAAGAGGAAGGTGGTTTTGAGGAAATCCATAGTAGTTTATCTTGAGGTGCAAGTTACAGTGTACTGGTGTGCCATAGTAGGTGAAGTTTGGGGTGAGCCTGGTTCAATTCTTTTCTAAATGATTAAATTTACATTGAGACTGTGTGCAACTAAGAAGTGATAAATCAGTCTGGGTTTCCTAGGTCATGTACAGAACTTCAGAGTAGTCATTAGTTCTAATTTGTTTTGCACATTCAAGCATAAGTTTCAAAGGTAAAATTGTCACACTGAATTATCTGCATTATTGATCACTATCATTGTGCCATTATTTAGAAACACTGAATTGAAGAGTTGGACTCTTTGTTCATTGATTCAGTAAGAGCTTTTGGCAATTTTTCATTTCAGTAAGTTTTGATCATGTAGGTATATCCTTGAAATGACATCATGACAGAACTGAAGATAGTAATTAAATTTCCATCTTTTTTTTTTCTGATGGCTGCAGGCTACTATCTTAGGTGGCTTTCCAGTACAGGCTACATTAATTTGAAGCCAAAACCACATTCTGAGATAGCCCTTTGAAGTAAAGAGAGCAACAACTAGTTCTTGACATGGGCCATTTCTGTTCTTTGGGACACTATACATTTCTTTTCTTTATTCTGGAGCGATATTATATAAATTCCCAACCACTGTTTCAAAAGCAGATGACAACCATCAACAACTAGACCATATCTCCAGAACTCATCTGATGAAGAACTGGCAAAAATCCACTTTTAATGACGCAGCTAACTTCTACTACTGGACTAATTTAAAGCTGTAATTTAGAGTCCTTATAAACCACTGAACAAAGCTCCCATTGACATCAAAGACTAGCAGAGTAGACACCAAAAGTCTGTATGCCATTTCTGAACACTTACCAAAACAGCCACTACATGTGTGTTCATGTGCAAAGAACACAAATGCTGAAACCTCTGAGAAGAGAAACCTGCTGCTTGTCCCGTGTTTCCTCTGTCTTCATTTCTCCTGTCACCACGGTGAGTACCTAAGTACCTCTCAGGAGACATAAGCATGCTCCCAAAAATGTCTGAAGAGACAGACTGTGAATTTCTGAGATGGTTTGCTAACAGGCTATAAGGATGTGTCTTGGGATTTTGATCAGGCCAATTTGTAAAATGTGATTTCAAGTTTTATTGCTCTGTCTCAAAAAATTCTTAACGATAAAATTGTACATTGCTATGGAGTACAATGCTTACAATAATGATTTATTAATAATGCATCCATTTTTTTCTTTATGAGAGTTGGAACCCAAGAGGCCATTTTCAGGTCCCTTCCAAATCACACTGTTTCAGCGCTAATTACTAAAAGTGAAGGAGCAATGCACTTGCTTGGCTTGGACCATCTGGCAGATTTCTGAGCTTTGCAGCTTGTTGGTCTTCAGTCACCAGTCACTCTGGAAGTTATTAAAAAAAAAAAAAATTTACTTCTGAACTCTCAGGCAGTTACATGACTAGTTAACATGTTAAAAAAATAGAACAATAAAACCACATTCTACTAACAGAGGCTGAGGCTTCACATTAATGACAAAATAATTATGATGTCTAGAGAATAGAAAGATCTATTTAATATAAATAAACATTCCTTTTCTACAGTGTTTCACTGGGGTTTCCACCTTCTGATGTTTTTCTGAGATGAACCCCTGTGAAACAGTTAAATGCAATTGGTCAGCTACCCTTTGATGTCTGACAGAAGCATTGTAAGATAACAAATTAGGTTCTTACAATGCACTGCAAACAAGAAAATGGGCACTGCTGGTGAAATTGTATCAGACTTGCTTTTTGAAAGTAAGACAAGCTGTACCGAAATTTCATTGAGAAGAGATTTCCGCCAGGCTAATAGTTAATTAGCCAGAATGGTTGTGCCTTGGACATGACATCATTAGATGGTCCCCCTGACAACTGTGTCTAAGGACACAAATAGCTGTGGATGTGGTCTTTAAATCCTCACTGATGTTTGAGTTAATGTTCAGTGAAGCAAGCACCCATTTGGTTTTATGGGGAAAGACATACATAGCTAAGCAGGGCATGCTCCAGTTGCTAATGCATATACCTCTGGAACGCCAAAAGTGTGAGATATATATATATATATATAGATAGATAGATAGATAGATAGATAGATATAAGATAATTACTTACAAGATTAATCTGCTGCTGAATAGCCTTTTATTCACTTACAAAAAATCATGAGAACAGCTTGTTAATCAAATCTGGTCCCCTGTTACTACAACCAATATGCTGCCCTTCACAGAATTCCGGAGTTGCCTACGTAAGACCCTATGCCATGTTTACTCCTTTAAATAAAAGTTTAAAAATTTCGTGAACGAGAATACAAAAGCAAACTGCATGCGAGTTAAGCACCCAGTCTACAAGTCCTTTGCTAGCATGTCCAAAAAATCTCGTCTAATATCCTTGTGTTGAGCTGGGTGAAGGTAGGCAATGATTCCACACCTAGTTTACCTGCTCACACCTGGTACCTACAAGTTCTTAAATCTTGTGTTTTTCCCACTTCTAATACCTAAATTCATGATAATTTATTAATTAAATATGTAATGCATATTAATTAAAGAGAATTTGTTTGTGTTCACATTTCCATTTTTCAAAACTGCTCCCCAGCCTGAGCTTGTTGTGTTCATATACGCAATATAACAATGCACAGTCTAATAAGGCAAAAACTCATCAAAATAATTTCCATACAAACCAAATCAATATGCAAATAACATGTCCCACTCCATCCATTTAGCCAATACCCTGAGTAATCCAAGCAGTAGAGCTGCATGCCCTTTGAATACAAATCAAACAGCTGGTGATGCACAGTGGCGCATGGGCAAATTTTTTCCATAATGGATTTTCTTTCATCATCAAATTGCTCAGAAAGTACATTTTAATTTGGTTATGTTCAGATCATTCAATCTTTCGTAGCAGAGAGAAATTACCTGTAGCAATAATTACCACAGACATGAACAAACAGCACTCTGTGACCGGCTGCATTGATACTGATCCATGGAAGAAAAAGTGTTGTCTTTGTCATACGTGAAAACACGTCATGACCAGTGTCATTGAGATATAGTTGGGCCACATAACTTTGCAGAACTATATTTAGGATTAATCAGCCCAGTAATCATAGCAAGAACTTGTAGCCATGTGCAAGCACAAACTTCCCTAAAGACTACATGCTTTGAATGCAAATTTCTGCGAAAGCATTGCTAAAAGAGAGTGCTGGGACACACTAGGGAAAGACGCTGGGACCTGCATTCAACCTTTGATTTGGCTATGTGACATCTGCCTCTGTATATCTCCTCTATCACAACCTCAGATAAACTGTCAAGAACAGAAATTATCTTCTGGGCCCAATCCTCACCAAAAAGCAAGGTTTATAGGTACCAGAAGCGGGGCTAGCCTGCCAACAGTTTAATGGTATGGTAACAATCTACAAATGTGATATCAATATGCAGATCCTGTGGTTCCTCTGAGGTTTGCTCAGACTTAGAGACCCTTGGATTGAAATCTTTATGGAGTCATTAGGAAAAAATCCTGAATTTACCTTTTTCTCTAGCAATCTGAAATAATATTTAAATAATACAGGAGATGAGAATTCCAATTTTGGCATCCTGAAAGATTTATTACTGATCTAATATTTATTGCTTTTGATTTCTGGTTGTATCAAAAGCATAAAATGATTTTTTTTTTTTTTTTGCATTTCTTTTGCCAGACATCCACAATGTTTCCACACAACTATGTGGAAAATCACTTTCTTATAATGTGGAGAGTCACAAGGCAAAGAAATGTCTAGATACGGCCTTTAGGAGATGCAATATGAACAGTTATAGAAATCTGGGATATCGCGATATCATCCAGTCCATTCTCCTACTCTGGGAGGACAGGATCAAAGATATTTTGCAGGTCTCTCCCGAGTAGAATCTCCAGTTTCCTTTTATGCCCCCTTAAGCACAGATCTCTGCATGCTTCTTGCTAACCGGTGAGATACGTAAAATGCTTCTTCTGCTAGACAGTCTTTACTTTTCCCAGGGCTGGTTAAGCCCTACTACCTATTGTCTTACTCTGATGGACATGCAGTACAATTGAGCTTACCCTCTTCATAGGAGTCTTTTATATATTTGAATAATGTGAGACACGTTCATAATATTTTTTTTTTTCCTTTTTTGATGCTTAATAAAACTGATTCCTTCAATGTTCAATATACGTCATGTTTTTTCTTAATATTTTAAAACATTAAAAAACCCAGATAATGTTTCAACTTTTTTAAAAAAATATTTTTGGGGGGTCTTTTTTAAAAGATATTATTCTTTGTCAGTTTGTCTGGCTTTTCTCTTAGCAGCGGATGTCAGTACTCCAGCTGAGAAATCACTAATGCTGAGAATATCAAATGACTTTCCAATTTTTGCATATGTGTTGTGTTATTCAATTCATGTTTAGTCTCTAGTCCACAATAAACACTCATCTTTTCCACATTGCCTGCAGACTAACCAGTTGTTCCCCAATTTCTACCTCTGTCATTCTTAAATGCAGTATTTTCTACTCAGCTTTACTGAATATCTCTCAGTGTTTTGGGGTTATTTCTCCAACTTATCAAGATCACTTGGAATTGTATCCCTTTTTTAAAAGTATTTGCAGTTGCTTTCCCCTTTGGTGTCATCTGTGGATTTTGAAAGAAAATTATTGTCCGTCATTCTAACTGTTAATGGTAGTATTGTGTATTATTGAGTCCAGAAGAAAGTCTCATGGGCTCCTCCTTGATATGCCTTCTAGTTTGACAGAATCCCTTAATCACTCTTTGACTGCAGTTTTGAGCAGTGATGCACTCACCCCATAATAATTTTATAGACTGTGATCCATGTATAACTGTGATTAAGGCATTGCTCACGGCCTTAAATTAGACTTCTAAAGTCTCAAGATTGACATTTGCATTCTTCCTCCCCCCTACTCGTGATGGTAGCATAAGCCAGAATAAAGGTTGTGTGTAGGCTATTCATCTTAACATAAGCAGTTTTGCTTTCAGTAAAACCTAAATTAAGATTTCCCTGGATTTACAATGCTGATTTTAAGAAAATTCTTACATCTATATACTTGCAGATGCTCGCGTAATACTTGCTCCTTTTTATCTGGCTGCTTTTTTTGTGGTATTTCTTCATCAGAGGGAAAACTTAAAATATGTTATTCTTTAATACTAAAAAAAGAAATCCAAATGCTACTGCACAATAATTCTGTCTGACAATAGAAGAATGTTGATAAGGCTACCACATTAAGTTTAAATTACTTTGGCAGTTGAAACACCTAAGGGTAGATTTTCCACAGCAGCAAAGCACTGCAGAGCCTTCAAGAATGTGAGGACTTTGGCAGAACCAGGAGGGAGCAGATGACCGAGTCCTGGGAGAGGCTTTCCTGCCCCCTGGAGCAGCTGCCTCCACTTCTTGCTCTCCTTCCGTGCTGTGCACACCTCCTCCATATGGGGTGGTATCAGCACGCCGGCTTCGACTTGCTGGGACGGGGGCAGGAGCAGGAGAAGAGTCATCTGCAAGTTCACGCCGGCAGAGCGGTGCAGAGCACAGGGCCAAGCTCAGCCCTGCACTTGCGTTTAACTTGCTGGCTAAGAAAGCTGTGAAAGGAGTGGCAAAAAGTCAAACGCAGTCTTTAAATAGTTGGGATTGCTGGAGCAAGTAATTTCCCAGAACTACTGGTGCATGTGGCCAACCTTTATCATCTGACTGCAGTACTGTAGCCGAGACAGCTTCATCACAAATTAGCTGTAGAGGTAACTGGCTGCTTTAATGATGATGGCACAAAGGTCCTGTTTAAAATATACCTCCTTTTCCTCTGGCCCCGCCTATAGCCCAGTATCTGTGGTTTTGAAATTGTGGTCTGTGGACCACTGCAGTTTGTGGCCTTTCTCTCTGCAAACTCTGCAGATGATAACTAAACATCCTTCTCGCTACAAGTCCCCACAATCTGTTGCAAATAGCCTCAAATATGTGATGTCACAAAGAAACCTAAGTGTTTCATGAAAGTGTTGTGGAAAATTTTTAAGGAGCCCAGAAATGAGAAAACAACTATTGCCTATTTACTATTGTAGCATCTAGGTATCATTATTTAAATTGATCTTAGTTACAATATTTTAACACATATTCATGATATTGCTTAAGTGTTTTCATTATTATATTAAGATCATTCAGGGCAAACAAACTGCTGACACAAATAATAAATTTTTAAAGATGTTTTAAGTTAGTTGTAATTAAACAATGAGCTTATTTGCATTTCCGCAGAAAGTTACTTCCATGTTCAAAATCAATGCTGTTTTTTTAAAGGGATTGGATAAAACATTTCCATTAAAAAAAAAAAAAAAAAAAAGCAAGCATCAAAGCTTTCAGGGCACTTTATTCTGAGAGATTTCTTACTATTCATAAATTTGCTTGTTCAGACATTGGTTATCTCATTGTTTCACCTCAATTTCAAAAATGTTTTAAATGTTATCAACTGTATCATTAAAATTTTTTAAGAAGAATGGCAAAAGGTCTTTTAAATTAAAAGAAAATACACTAAAATAAAGCAAAATTATTTTATTCACCATGAAGTCACAACACAGCTGCATATGCAAAGTATGAAAGGAAATAAAAAATCAAGGAAAGAGAAACCATAATGAAGTACATATTGTTATAGAAACTATAAACAGAGCCTTGGAACATGGAGATCCAGCTAAGAAAATGAGGATGAAATATGACAAATCTATCAAGACAAAAGGCTGGGGGAAAAAAAAAAAAAAAAGAGAAATATTGCAGAAATACTTAGGGAGATATTCTGCTACTCTTACTGAAAAGTTACAGGATGTTACTCAGAGAGAACATTACTCCATAAGTAACATCTTTCATTTCGGTTTACTCTTTGCATACTGATGGAATATATTACCAAACTGATGAAAGTTAGAAAACCAGTAAGCATTGATGGTATTTGTCCAAATTGTTTGAAAGCATGCAAGAATTCTGTTGACTCTGCTGCAAATAGAGATATGTAGTTGCTCAGTGATGTTAGCTCCTGTACTGGAAAAAAGAAGCAGTGGGTGTTGTTCCAGAACATGCAACTGTTTTTCTCTGACTACATGACATACAAATGAACTATTCAATAAAGACAAAATTATAAAACTTTAAAGTCATCATGATGTACAGCTAGAATCATCAGATTTCATTGAAGAAAAATATTCACTCACATGTTGATTTGAATTCTTTCAGTGTGTGAAAACGACAAGGAAATTCAAAGGCATCTTCTAAATGAGGATTTCCAAATGTATACATATTTTTTTTTAATTATTATATTTATATATATATATATGTATTTTTTCTTTGAGCACAATATAATTGTTCTACTAATAATCAGGTAACACTAAATATCTAAACAAGACCAATAAGCCTCGTTACTCCCTAAAGTAATTCCTAAAATAACTCTTAAGTACTCTTTCTGGGAATACAGATGTCATGAACAAAGCAGACAGTGATGCAATTCAATTACACAGATCTCACTGAAGTTCAGTTAAGATGATCCACAGATGTCACTCACAGGTTTTTAGTGATGACACTGTGCTGTTTTGACTAAGATGTCACTAGTAAAAAAACCTCATGTTCTCTCACCACATGCATGGATCTCTCACATAGGTCTCTGAATTTGGTGTAGCATCATATATTGGTCAGAAGCCTGATGACAAAACAAACCAATAATCTGCTTATACCATTTCTTACTGGTACATGCCTGTGTCTCACTGTCCCAGTACTGCCCACTCATGCCTGCTAGAATCAGCTGCAAGGAGGAAATCTTTTGTTGTCCCAATTAATTAAAAGCTTTCTAAAGGGAAAAAAACCCAAACAGCGTATAACAACATGCTAAAGGCACTGAAAGGTTGGGGTGGCGGGGGTGTGAATAACAAGAAGGGTTAAAGTGACAAGGTTAGAGATAATGCTGAGCAGCTAAACTAGTTCAAAGGTATATGATACATGAACATGTGCTACAAATGTCTTTCAGACAGTCTTAATAGTTAACAGAATATCCTAGGGCACAGTGCTTTTTTTTTTTTTTTTTTTTTTTTTTTTTTTTTTTCTTTCTCATGTTAGGCTTTCATTTTAGTAGTAATCCAGCCTGAGGAGGAATTTGGTGGAAAAGAATAGACAATTTTTCAGTAAGTAAGTGGGAGGAGGAATTACAGAAAGAGAAAAACAGCCAGATATACAAACAAGTAGTTTGGGATGGGATCCAGGCGGCACAAAAGTAAAGTACTGGAGCTGGGATAGTGGCAGGAGAAAGAAGGGGAGAGAGACAGACAAAGAGAAAAGAAATAATGTCATGTTCTTGGTTATCTTTCTAAAACCCTTTAAGTCATGAAGATAAGTGTCAACCTTAAACCTCCATTAGCTTATCATTGCTTTTATACTTTCTAACTTTATCAAGATGAGCCTGAAAAATAGCAAAAAATATATAAATTTGTAGAAGTCAATTTCCAGATTTTCTTTGCATATTTCTGGACGCATGATATCTTGCCCTTTTAGACTCAAGAAAACTGTGTTAGCGTGTATAAAATGGATGTTACCTGTTCTTTGTTTGATTTAGTATATGTTTGTCTTTCCAGAAATACAAAGATTCAGTTGTTTTAAACTGTTTCTTCAGTTTTTTGGTTTTTTTTTCCTTAAAGCTTTTTATAGAACATGTTGATTCTGATTTTAGTTATCCCATTAAGATGATATTGTATCAAACTGCAATTTAAGGATTTTATTCCTTCTGTTGTCTTGTGTGGGTGTGAAAAGGCTAGATGTAGACCAGCATGAAGGAAAGAAAACAGATTTGTTTTTATCCAGATTGAAATACTGAGAAATAAGGAGCATATAGTTTCCAGGCCAATCACTACCACCTGCCTACAAATATGGCTGGTAAAGAAAAACTTCCTAAAATTGCTCAGCTGCAGTTCTTCATACACAGAAGCGCATTTAAAAAGTGAAGTCTCAGACAGTTGAAATATTAAAGCAGTTATATGGAGATGCAGTGCCTAGTTTTGCCAAAGAAAAAGAAAACAAATTTTTACTTTCATCAAGGTACACTGTCAATGTCATGCTGGTCAAAGCTGCTTCACTCTCTGTGCTGTTCATTGATTTCTTCATCTCAGAGAAGTTGGAAACTGCCTCAATTAGGTAAAAAGCCCCTTTGGGCTTCCTTCAGTCTTAAAACAGCTTGTTGTTTTCCCATTCAGACTTTTCATAACTTCCAGAAACAGGGTTTATTCAGTCAAAAAGCCTGGATGTATTTCTTAACTAAAGTATTTGCACCAAGTCTTTTCCTTTTCTTTCCTTTATTCCAATTCCTCCTTCCACAGCCCACCCGTACCAATGTACCCTTTGGTAGTTATCAACAATTTCTTTTTGTCCAGGGGAGTAGAAAAAGGACTAAATCTTCACAGTCAGACCAAATGTCTTGTCCAGCTGCCTTCAAAAGGCAGAAATTTACAGTATACATTCTGCCACATTG
>NW_020799095.1:77090202-77108278 GCF_003259725.1 Athene cunicularia | reverse complement strand
GACAACTACCTTCCCCTCATTATCTGCAGAATCAAAGGCTAGGCTTTTCCCATTTGTGTCTTTGCCCAGTATTAAGTCTGTGATTGAAAGTAAAAAGTGCTGTGTCTTTTGACTTCTGTAATAGCTGGTAGAATTGATCTATTATTTAAGCATAAGATGTTAATTGTAAACAGTGTAATGGAGAACTGAAAGATCTAGATCTTTTCCTTCCATCTACCCAAAAGTTTCTTAGGAGAGAAAACTGAAAAGAAAAAAAAAAAAGAAAGAAAAAAAAAAGAATCACTTTGTTGATGTGCGATGGAAAGAAAAAAGAATGGAAAGGGACTAATGGCTGGGCCTGATACAGGTTTTTTCTTATATTCTTTTCTTATGTTAGGGAGCCATTTCTTTTAAAACAGGAGACCATTTGCAAAGAGGTAATTGCTTGTGATTTGCAACAGCATCCCAAAGCCAGCTGTGCACCAGTGTGGCTGGAAGAGCAGTCACACTGACGTCTGGCGACAGCATCTTCCCATGCGGGTTCTTGTATGAAAAACGAATAAGGAAAGGGGAATTTGTCTGGGATTCTCTTGAAAGGTGTGAAGCAAAGGAATCTGCTTACAAGTCTTCTGCATGTAAGACAGCAATGTCAGCCTTTAACACCATCTTTACTTTTGTTGCAGAGCTGTAGCAACAGAAAGGTCTGATGGTGGTCAGCCAAAACACCCAGGAGAGCAACGCAGTGCCCTTCCTAGTGGCTGGTGGGAGGGAATGAGGAGCAGTTAGCTGGGTCTGAGGACCAGCTCCCACAACACAGGCAGCTGCAGATAAGCTCAGCCTGCTGCCCTGCAGCTCCAGGACCTAGAGATCCAAGCCTGTGAGTGATGCTCTCCTCTTGTACAGTGGAGCAGGAAAACAGCCAGCTGGTCTGCGAGGTGCTACACCACGGAAAAGCACCTTTTTGGAAGCAGGAGTTGAGCATTCATCTACCTTGTTTTCTTCTTTTCTCCTTTTAATGACCCATAATTCATTAAACCACAAAGATTACTTGTTGTGACTGAGGCCATATATACTAACATCACATCAAAATGTTGAATTTAAATTTTATGGAAGGGACACGATCTGGTGTTTCATTAACAACCTTTCTGAATTTTGCAGAAGCTATTAGAGCCACCAATGCACTGCTGGCAAAATTGCTACACACATTCAGAAAGAGGTAAAGTGAGAGAATACATAACTTTTTAAAAAATATAAATCCAGAAGCTAATGTTTTAATAGTCTCTTGTGATTTATTTTAATGTAAGATTAATATTTTAGCTATTTTCTGGTAGTCCTATTTTGACAGTCAGCATCAAAACTAAAAAAGCCATGTACATTCTGGTCTCGCTAGGAGAAATATGATCCTGTCTCTCCAAGCTCATGTCCTGCTCTGAAACAGCCAACTATGTAATTCAATTGTTAAAATGTACAACCATACCTATTTAACTAAGACAACAATTCTTGCACAAGCTTTTCATCCACAGGTTTAGTAGAGGGTCCACAAGGAAATCTGAGGGATTGCATCTGATTTACAGGTAAAATCCCAGGTTCAAAAGGCTTTTTGTTGTTGCTGTTGTTACCATTATTATTTAGCATGTATTATTAGTTGCAAATATTTTCCAGAACAGCATCTGCTGGAAAATAAAAATTATTTTTGAGAAACAAAGAAAGTTTAATGATTTGGATAAATACATTATAGAGAAAGAACAAGCTAAGCACAGAACTCTCTTTCACAAATGAAACACCAAGTTTTAAAAGATGAGAACCTTGTATTAGGCACCTTAATCCATGTTCAAATATATAAAAAAATCTTGTTTTCAAAGTAATGAGCATGCATCATTTCCCACTAATTTCCCTAAGCACTGCCACACTAAGAATTCGGCTTCAAATAGATACCTTTTTTTCAGTTTATCTATTGACATGAGGAGCTGTCTTTGGAGCTTACAATGAAATGTTCATATTCAATAGCAGAGAGTACAAAAATAAATACAACACAAATGCCCAAAAGATGGCATTTGGCAAAAACAACTGCTATTTACTTTAGCAGCCTACAGTGAGTGGATTTCAGCACTGTAACAAAGATATCTAAATCCTGAATGGATTTAAATGCCAAACTTTACATGATTTTGCACTATGACAGGTTCTGGAATTTCCAATGCTTTCAGATCACAGTTCTTAACACTTCTTTTTCTTCTATTTTGTGTAGCTCTGGCCTGCAGCTTATTTGAAGTTTTCCTCCAGAACTGCTTTTAGCAGAAAGCTGAGGTTTGCTGTCATACCAGCCCACTTTTCAACAAGAGATTAAATATTTCTTTTGTCAGATAATGTGAATACCTGAATACTAAAAATTGTCTTCTCAGAACTGCTGCCAAGTGTCTCTCAGAAATTAGAGTTCAAATGCCTCAGGTGTCCATCAGCAGTTGCACTGTAATACATTTGGAAGAGGGAAGGCTATGGTATATCCCTGGACACTGTAGTATAACTACTTTAACAGAGGGGAATGAGGAAACAAAGCACTGCATGAACAATTTTCACAAAATAGTAGCCATTTTTGTCAGAAAAAAGTTTCCAATATAAATATTTCTATTGTTGAGATGTATTTGGTTCTGGGTTTATTTTGGGGGGGGAGGTGGGGAGGGGAATAGGGAGCAGAGTGTGGGCAAAGAAATAGATGAAATTTCACTGAAAAATCCTTTTAACTTTTTTTCCAAATTAAATACAACTTTTCAACAGTGATAGTAACTATTCTCAGACTCCTATTTTGAATAAACCCTACAATGAAACTTCATTCAAGCTGGTAAATTTTGCCTGACTCCAATTTATCCTTAGCTGGCTGTTGTCATCGCATAAGCTTTGCTTAAACACAGCCCAGGCTTCAGGTTTTCTTTTAAGTCCCAAGGAGCCTTACACAATAGTCCACTCCGTAAGGTACAGAACAAGCTTGGGCAGACCCTGGTATTAGAAACGTATTTGAACCTCTGTTTCAACTCACATCCAAACCATGTCACATTTTACAAAAGGCAAATATATACTCAGTTTGCTTGAACAAGTACTTTCCATTTTCTGAACTCACCATTCTCAAAAAAAAAAAAAAAAAAGAGGAAAAAAATGGATGAAGGCTTACACAAAACCTTTTTTTTTTGCGAAGACAATTACATTTGAAGCTATTTTTTTGTTACCAATTTGGGAATGCCAGGCAAGTTGATTGAGAAATGGATATAGATGCCACCCCCCAACCTGCACACTGAAGAAATGCTGGCTACTAACATAAATTCCCTATTGCCCTTGGCCAAAAACCACTACAGTCTTTTTTCTCTTTAGGTCTACAGTGAAGAGTAAGCTCGGACATTGCACCAGTGAAGGGCTAAGCAAATTAGCTCAGACCACATCCTGTCAAAAAAATCGTTGGAGTATTTTTTCATCTTCCATGCTCAAATATGAATAGTGAGCAGAATTAAATGTTCTGAGACTGCAATAAAACAGAGTATGTAGCCCTTCTGGTGAGCTAAAAGAAATAGGTAGCAAATAAAACTATCATTAAAAATGAAAGAGCAGCATGCAGCAGACTGAGCTTTAATTGATTATTTTTGTTTTCATGACAACGATTCAAGCTGTGATCAAATGAACAATGATTTGTAGCTTTTCTTGATCAGAAGGACAAAAGCAGCACTATTTGCAGGGAACGAGGATGACTGAGAGGGTGACTGACTACTGAAAGGCACCGGCAATGCCTCAGCTACTCATTTTCATTTGAATATTTGAAGCAAAGATGCTCTAGCTGTTTAATTTCCTTTTTAACTGTTGGAGGGGCTGGGCGGTATGACTGCAGTCAGGCAGGGCTGGGGGCGAATGTTGTGCCCAGTCATGGAAAGCAGTGAGCCGATGGTGGACCAGTTCCTGCAGAGGCATCTCTTGCACACCAGCCAACGTCCTCCTGCCCTTCTCCCACCAGAGCTCCCACTGTACTCCTTCCTGCCTGTACCCAGCAAAGATCCTGCTTTTGACGAGCCACCTGTATGCTCAGCTTTGCTGCAACAAGGGCACAGTAGCTTCTGTGTGGAGCAGGAAGCCTTTTGCAGGAGGATCTTGGAGAAGCAGGCTTGTGCCAGGGAGGATGAGGCAGGACCACAGCCATGCATGCGGTGCACCACGAGAGGCTGGACTAGTGCACCTGGGCTGCTGTTCCCATCTGGCTGAAGCTTGGTACCTGGGACAGCATGTGTACCGGTGGGACCTGGTGGCAGGCCCTGCTGGCTGCAGAAGTGAGCAGTATGTGGTACAGGTTCCTTGTGAGCAGTGCTTAGATATGAGGTAGTCAACAACACTATGAATCCTGCTCTCACCCAAACAGTTAGGAGGCATTTGGAAAGGGTGATGTTAAATGCGATCAAAGTGTTAACTAAGAGATCTAGCATGAAGAAAGAGGCCAAGGTTTGATTTTTCTGGCTGCTGCTATTTTCACACCTTTTTCCATGCAGTCCTTGCAGCCCGAGAAACCGTACATTTTACACACTCAAGCCTGCCACCTATTCCATTGTCTCATTCCCCATTCTTTTCCTGACAGCAACATGAGCACTCCTCACACCTTCCTGTAAAAATAGGAATCCTCTGGCTGGAGAATGGCATTCCAGTATCTGCTGATGCCATAAATAAAATAACGTATGTTTCAAATGTGTTCGACAAGGGAATGTTTTTTTGAAACACTGATAAATGATGGAAAATTATAAAATTAAATTATATAAATTAAATTGTTATGTAATTTTATATTCACACATTATGAAGTAATGTATCACAGATAAATACATGATGTGCAATTATATATAAGATACAATGTAATGTGCAGTATGGTATTGTAAAATATATTACGTAACTCATAGTACTGTAAAGTGTGTATAACATGTACGTATAATAAATGTATAGTTGAATTAAAGTAATTACTTTAATTAGCATTATTCAGTGTTACTGAAAGGAGTGATTTTGACCAAAGGTGAGAGATCTGAGAGTGGCCATTATTGCCTGGTTTCTTAGCCCTGTAGAAAACTAGTAGAAAACTACAGCTGCATTACTGCAGTCCTACATCATTTCCCATGTGAATGCAGTCTGTGCATTTACTCCAACTATTGTACCTTCAACCCTACATCATTTCCCAAACCAAATGGAGGTGAGGGACAGAAAGCTC
Source organism: Athene cunicularia (assembly GCF_003259725.1). Lineage (NCBI taxonomy): Eukaryota > Metazoa > Chordata > Aves > Strigiformes > Strigidae > Athene > Athene cunicularia. Next base: position 77,103,081 of record NW_020799095.1, on the reverse strand, counting down.
ATTTGTCATCATCATTGTAAAACCAGGCTTTTTGGAGTCATCTGTGTGCTGCTTTTTGTGTATCTTTCTTTTTTTTTTTTCTTTTTTCTTTTTTTTTTTAAGCTAAATAGATATCAGGGTAGAGAAAGGAAGTAATATGCATTTCAATCATAGACACCTCTCAGAAACATTTTAAAGTGGCTTTTCTGTTTTGCTTTGCATTATGACTAATAACTGCAACTTTCACTGAAATATGTCCTAAATTGAAGTAGAGAAGTATTTTAGAAGTAGCTGTGACGGGCTTTGGGTCAGTCCATAACACAATAGAAATGTGTTATTGTCTACTCGATTTTACTATCAGCCATCAACTATGTCACAGAAAGATATTCTAGGAATGCTGACGGCTGTTTTCTGCTGTGATTCCCCTCCACTCTCTCAGTGCAGAGTGTCCACATTTGCTCTTCCACATGGTGGCAATATCTGGGCTCTGAGCTATGCACCCACACAGTTAACTGTGTTTTACTTATCTGCAGGGTAACGGCTGTACCACCTCATCTGTGGATTGTCGCAAAGGCGGTTTGTAAAATACATTCAGCACCCATCACAACAAAAGAAAGGTCAAGAGCCTCCAGCTATGTCTTTTTTTCTTCTTCTTTCCTGAAACATTTATATGGAAGAACACTGTTTCTGAGCAGCCTCATGTTGTGATCTTCCCAATTAATACAGCGCTTCAGCAGCACTCATTGCAAGGTGAGATAAATGATGTATTAAATTTTTTGCCTATGAAATGAGATAACTCCTAATACTTGAATTTCATCCCACATCCCTTCAGGGAAGGAGGATAGAGTTTATATTATAAAATAAATGAGTATTCGCTGTTTCACATTGACATCCAACAGCTGAGAGTCAGCCACAGAAACTGGCAATCCCATCTCCTCTTGCCACACATTCAGATCCAGAGTGATGCCTGTTGCTGATTTCAAAGACTGAGTCAAGTCTAAGTGACAGCTGCCACCCTGCTGCAGTGGCCTCCTGTGTAAACTGAGTAAATCTAAAAACTGCATGCTCCTTGTAATGGAAACATGGGGCAAACCCCTAAAACATTGACTGGTCATGCTGAAACAAAACTGTTTCTATGAAAGCTTAAATGTAGCTGGCTAGCTGAAAAGCAATTACATGAGGAAAGAAAGCAGAACTTAAATCAGAACTGAAATAATTTGAGAATACAGAAATAGAAATTAAACTAGACTAAGTCAACACAGAATTGTTGCTCTACTTCAAAACTTCTGTGTCAAATAATTTCTCAAAATTGCCATTTGCCTACAGAACATTTTGACTTTTCTGCTTCCTCAGAAATGTGCATCTGCTCTGCCTCCAGCTTGATGCAACAGCTCCCAGGAAAAATCTATTGCAGTGCCACTGCTGTAGGGTCTGCAGTGCACTGCTCCACTCTTTCCTTTATTGATACACATCTAGAACGAGCTTCCTTATGTGCCTGTTCTTCTGGCATCTCACCTGTGAGGCTACAGCTGATAGTGTGGGTTTGTTTGACTGTTGTAATAAGGACATGTTTGACAAAGTCATTTGGCTCCCATGTAAATGTCCAATATTGTATTCACGTCTCTTTTCAATCTATCATCAGAGTATAGAGATCTGGGTGGTCTCCTTATCCCTCCTCCCTGCTTATTTGTGTGCAATGAAGCACATTCTTCTCCAACATGGCCATGGAGGATTTCTGTGCATCTGAAGCTGAATGACCCTACCCATAGTTGACCTTGGCCTTGGTTCTTTCGGATGTGATGCAACACTGATGATTAACCATCTTCTAAACCATTAGGGTAGCAATATTATCATGCAACTATCAGTCACAGGCCACCTTCCCCACTACCCCATTGCCCCATACAACCATTTGCAAATGAAAGGGCTTGTCCTGGTTCTTACGTGCTGCTGGCTCTCTCTGTCAGTGTCCTTGGAACTTAGAAGATTGCATCGGACAGGCTGGGATAGAGAAAGAAGTCTTTTCTTCACTTTTACACTGATGATATAAATAGGATAATTATTCCAGGGATTCTTTGGTTTTGGGGTGGGGTAGGAGGGAGTGATGCAAAGGTGGTGTTGAATGCAAAGGTCAATAATACAGCTTTTGCCAAGATGAGAGTCTATTGACTTTTAGCAAAAGAAGAGCAGGAGCAGCTATTATATTTATTTTAACTTTGGGGGTTTGTGATTAGATGCTTTCCAGAATAAAGCAAGAATGATACAGAGACCAAAGGTGTGCAGAAACAATCATTTTCAGCAAATGGGACTGTATCCTACTCATTCAGGCTGTGAAAAAAAAAAATCTCTTCTGAAGAATGTGTCGTCATACCCCACTGTTCAGTAGCACAAGTATTTCTGAGAAGCTGTACAGATTTTATCTCAGAACTGATTTTATAATTTTGCTTAGTAAAAATTAATTAAGTCATGTTAACCTGACATGTTTTTTGTTCATCTAAGAATTATAGTAACATGGGAGCTGCTGGAAACAGAATAAACAATTAGTCCAGTTCTTGTCATTACAAGCTGTAACATAGAAAAGTAATGTGAAAACTGTCAGTTAGATACATCATTGTAAAATACTTGGTCAGTCTGGCCTACTTTGTGTGATCTAGTTATTCTTGAGAGAAAGGGGGAAGAAAAACTCCAGCCCATACTGGATCTCACAGTCTTCACCCTTACACATGCCAAGCCTGTTCCAGACTAGTAAAGAGACTCCTTAGCCAGACCTGGCACATCCAAAGTACAGTTGAGTTCATATGAGGCCATCTTTACATCGGAGGAACCTTTCTTTCACTGGCATCAAGAGCTGTGACTAATTCAACATCTCCCAGTCTAGGGGCTGCAATTTGTCATTTCTCCCTATGCATCAACCCTGTGAGGTCCCTGAGAGCATCAGTTGTTCCTGTACTCCTCACTTTCCTCCTGCATTTGATCCTTCCCCTCTCTCTCATCATCTTCTGACTGTTCCCATCTTTCTCCCTCAGGACTGATGTTATCTATGCATTGCTGTCATGGAGCTACGAGGAGGGGATGACAGGGCAGGGAGGGAGGAAGCAGAACAGGTGTGGGACTCTGCAGAACTGACAACACAGGGGTCCCTGGCAGCTGACTAAAGCAAAGGCAGCACAGTGGTATTGTACAGCCAGATGAATGGTGGGTCAGGCTGGGCTATAGAGAGGTGGAAGAAAGCTGTCAGATTCCCTGCATGACATTTGGCAGCTCTGTAAACAAGAGTACATGAAACAGTTTCTGTAAGCCAAAGGGAAAATGGGTTGGTAAAACATCCTCCTGCTCCCAGGCATCAACCCCATGTTAGGAGCTCCCTCACATGACTTCCATCAGCTTTACATTGCAACCAGTCTTACCCTGTGCCTGAAAAACCCACCTGGTTGTCAGAATGAAAGTCACTTTCTCAGTATTCAAAACCAGGACAGGGTAGCTGAGGGAAAAGCCTTCGCTCTTGTGTGTTCCCAGTCTCAGGCTTCCTCTGCCAGCTGTGCTTGAGAGCTTCAGTTGATCCAGGTACCACCTTTCATTTTCGTTTGTAAGTCTGTTTCTGCTTGTAGAAAATATTGCTGATGGACATTTCCAGCACTGTTGCCCTTCCATCATTCATTGCCATTGATGTGACATGGAGTGACTGTAATCCACCAGATTGGATTTTACAGCAGAATTTTACACCCACCTTTGGAAAATATGCCCACCTACATCTTTCAGGGGCTCAGAGAGGCCTGTTAGGTGGCTCCTGGATGATGGAAGAAAATCATGGATACTAAGATTGTACATACCTATGATTTACATTTACAGATGTATGGGCACCTCGTGCTTTAGTAGGAGCAGTTGAATGGCTCACGCCGAAGGGCTGCACATCTCAGAAGGACTCCCTGTTGGGAATTGCATTGCATGGGGTATCCCCTTTCTCTTACAGCCTTTTCAGAGGTCTTGGGTGACCATTGTTCTGCCAGTCTGCCCTGAACTCCATTTGTGATCCTTTGATTCTGTTTACACTCAAGGCATATTAATTGCCACAGTTTTTCCGTATAGTAGGCAAATCTTGATTCACATCCTTGGCTGTCCTTCCTCCTGTCTCTAACATTATTATTAAGGTTTGCATGTAGATCTTTTTATGGTTTATTCACTAAAGAACATCTGCATTCCAAACTGATTTCTTGTCACTACAGATATCCAAAAAATGGGGTGGTTTACAGTCTTGATTTTAATGCTGATTGCCTCTGCAATAAAGAAGAATGCTACTGGGTGAAAAAAAAATGTTTGCCTCTGAATTTCTTATTCGAGGATATCAGCTTCACATTACAGAGAGGAAAATTAAGGACATAATCTATACTATTAGAAAACATCCATTAAATAAAGCTAAAATTGAAGCTAAACTTACATTCATTTAGTGACTGCATTTTATGTGGCAGCATCACTCCTCAGTGAGCTCTCAGAATGAGCTGCCCATTGGAAATCTGAATGATGCCTCAGCTTTAGCTTTAAACCTCCAATGTTATCTGCTTAACAAACCAAGTTAATCTCAGTGATTTTTGTAACTGTTATTACAAAAAAAAAAAAAAAGAAAAAAGCTCAAGAAGGATATGATCAGAGTTTATAAACATCTTCAAGCTTACAATATTCTTTATGGAATAAATGATCCATCCTTTCAGATGGAAACAGAGTAATGGCAAGGGACAACATAGCTAAAACTTCAAGAAAGCATTTCTAACAACATTTTTAGAAGCTTCTGTTCTACTGAATCCAAAATAACCCTGCTGATAAAAACATCCCTTTCCCCCTTATGCTGCCATTCTCTTATTTGATACTGATTATGCCCTTCTGTTGGACACACAGCCACACCACTAACCACAGGTGTTCACTGAATTTGAGAAAGAGAATGGCAACTGATCATAGATTTCCAAGGACCTCTGGCTTCACACCTAGGTACAGTCAGCTGCAGTCACCAGGCTCTACCTGCAGGTGGGAAAGCACGGGGCCAAGAAACGATACACGAACCTCTGCAAAGAGCTGGCAGAGTTTTCTGTGCTTTCTGAGTTGGCTTGCTTTCAAACACAAAATCAGTTACAAAGTTTTTGAGTCTTTGCTGGTGTCTCCAAGAAGTTTGGGAATCAGTGGTGTAGGGAACTGGTTTTAAATCACCATCACTTTCCACACCACCCTTTAAATTACTATCTAGAATAAAGATCCCCAGACTGAAGGGCATATTTCCAGTTTGCATTCTGGCTATTCAAATTAAAGCCAAGAGAACTTTAGAGATATTTAATATTTGTGTCAAAGACCACACAAGATTTTTTGGTTTGAAAGAACAGGCCACATTTGTAAAATCTTTGCAAGCTTGCATAAAAAATTCTGACAACTCATTTCTTTTGTAATGTCTTTGTAGGTGCTTGGTGCTGTCTGTGTGCCTGGCTGTTCCGTGCTACTGCACATCTGGGTAGTGCAGATCATCCACCTTCAGTCGTTTGCATTACCACAGGATCATCAGGTGATCAGTAATTGAAGGATGAGAAGATTAACTTCATTGATTATATGTGCACAGTTTTGGCATCACAAAATCTTCAATTATGAGTATCAAAAGAGAATTCAGGAACAGAGTAAAATTTAACATTAATTAAAGTACACAGCTGTAAGACATGCAAATACTAATATTTAATTACAAGTGAAAAAACTGACATGCTGGAGAAGTTAAAGAGGCTTCTCAAAGACATCAGCATGAAGTTCCATATTTGGTTTTTTATCACATACATGTGTTTCACACTAAGCGCTGTTTTCAGTGGCTCATAAGCTTGTGTTAGGATGTGTCAGGAAAACAAGGGCTCTTAATGTAACCTGTCTTGTCAGGAGCAGAAGGAAGGCCTGAGCTACACTCCTTTTCTTTGGAGGATTTCTAAATCAGAATGTATAGGACTGCCTTGAATGTGTTCCACCCGAATTAGCTAAAAACCAAACAAGAACTTCCAATACTATCTGAAAGCTTGACATATCCCTTCAGAAGTTAATCAAATATTTAATTGCCTTAGCTGTCCTAAATATGCAAGTTATCTATACATTATAAATAATAATCATATAAATATGCTCAAAATATACAACATATTCTATCAAAATATCCCTAGCTTTAATTTTCAGCCATTTTAGTGGGTTGAATGGAAACCCCCAATCCTGTAATACTTCCACCTATACCTGTGGTGATGGTCATCTAACTATCCACCGTGGCCTTGAGTTGTATTTTCTTCACTGCTTCTCAGAACAGACTCCTGCATGTGGCTTAGTGGCTTTTTTCCTAACGTACATAGGTACTTGTATTAAGCTACACAAAACCATGATTTTTTTTCTTGCACAGTGTGATGGTTTTGTAGCTTTTCCTGGTCTTTACTTATTAATTCCATATTTTTGTGGCAGCAACTTCAACGTGTTGTTTGTTTGTTTGTTTGTTTGTTTTCTTTCTGACCAACACAAAAAGCACTAAACAACATAGGGGTGAAAACAGGTTTCTGTGGAAGCCTATTAAAAACACTGTCTCCATCCAGAGGAGAATTCTTTGCTTGTGACCTATCAATTAACCAGTGTTAATGTGTTTCATAGTGGTGATACTGTTTTAGCTTTGCAGTGAAATTACTAAGTGATAGCAAATGGAATGGGAGAGGGGAATATCAGGGCACTAAACAGCATGTCCAAGTTTGTACAGGTTAATGATTATTCCTTTCTCAAGGATCATGGCAATACATTAGGAAAATTTTCCTAATTATGTGCAGATGTATAGCATCCCAGTTCCACAGGTAAATGTATAAAGGGTTGAGGGAGATGATGGACTGTTCATATTTGCTCAAGTATCCTCATGGTTTCCTGCTGTTGAGGTGGATAATGCCAACACACATTTCTGCACTACATTATGGAAAAAAGGCTTGAAAAATCCGTGCATTTTGCCAAACTGTTGATGAGCTATAACATGACAAAAAATTAGAGAATACTTCCAAATGTGACATGCTTTCAGCCAGACATCAGAGTTTGCTTGAATCTGCTTCAGATTTTACTCTGTGACAGACCATGCAGGCAAAATCGAGACCACACCCACTACCTAGGAATGTTATAGGTGAGATGGGGAGCCTAGTGACGTTTTTAACTCAAAACTGTCACTATGAGATAAAGGATGATCTTTTCTGAATAAACCTCTAAATTAGAGTTTAGGGTTTGATGCTTTCTTTTGCCACAAGACAACTTTTGCATCTCATGGAAGTTATCTGGAGCTGGATTTATAAAGATTTAGAGGTCTCACTCTCTTCAGTGAGGGAAAAGACAAATTACAGAAAGAAAGATCAGGAATAAACATCCCCACTGTCAGACCTTACTTGGCAGCCTTAAGCAGCTGGAAGCCTCTGCTGACCAGCCAGCACAGGTAGGCTTAAGGCTGCCTAACAGAGCTGAAGTGGCTTAAGGGAATGCACAGAATATGGATAGTACTGCGAAGTACTGGTCATTGTAAAACTAAGGTGCGTTCCTTAGTCTGTTCTTGTGACCAAAGTGTTTCCCACTTTGCCAGCTGCCTAGGACTTCTCTTGAACAAAGACTGTCCCTCACAGGAGTTTGTGGTCTAGATTTATGATGTGGATGTGATTCAGACTTATAACTAATTTCAAGCCATCCAATTGTAAAAGGGTAAAAGGTCACTTACCCATCTCACTTAATAGCACTGGTAAGAATGTCACAAGTATTGCCTATGTAAATATTCACCATTTTTAAATTTGTTTGTTTGGTTTTTATTCTCACCCTAGGTCTTTGAATCATATTTACCAACAGGACAGAGCTGAAGGAAAAGAAATTGCTGCATAAACAATGGTGTATTTCAATATTTACTTTAAACTCTGCTTCAATCCTCTCGGACTGAAACTGTTTTGCAACTGCATTCATTATATTTAAACAGTCTTTCACAATTTAACACTTGCTCAGAGTTAGGTAAATTAAATTCTATTTCACTGTTTGCATAAAGATAAAATTTTGTGGCAATAACCTGTTTTGTTTGTTGATTTGGCTGAAGCAGATAGCATGACAAAAATACTGAACAAGGACATTTTAACTTTAATACTTGTAGTGGATAGAAGCCAAACAGAGAAATGATATTTCTCTTTATCTTTTAAGGACTCCAGGTTTTTCATGAGGAAAAGATTGTTATTGGTTGGTTATAGGCCTATTGATGAAGTTAATTCAAATTAATAACTGGATAAAGTGGTAAAGTTCTTGTAGAAATTTTATTTGGTGTAGAGGAGAAACCAAGAGTTCATTGTCACAGGGACAAAGCAGACTGAAGCCCACCATCTGGACACATCACTAACAAACACCACCTCCAAGTGCAGTTGCCATTTCTAATATGCATTGAGTCTGCTATTAGAGGGAAACTGTGGTCGTGATGCTGATGGTAATATTGGAGGTTGGCTCACTTACATGTGCCTCCCACACTGCTGGAAATTGCCCACTTTTTAATGATAGGTCTGAGTTCACTACATCAGATCCATTTTATTAAGCACAAACTTGTAAGACTCCTGGCCTAGAGCCCACAGCAGAGGTGACTTGTTACTGATGGTCAGAACTTTTTTTTTTCCTCATGAAACATTAGTTCAACTTTGATTCAGTGCCTACAAAGATATGCGGTTCTTAGAAAAAAATGGTTTATCTGAGATCCGAAAAATTAGGTTTTATTCTTACAGTCCTAAAACACAGTGTTTCAAAAGAACTGGAGAGTGGTTGATAAAACAGCCACAGGAAAGGAAAAGCCTAGAGGTCCAGAAAGAGAGGAAAAAAAAAAACCCAACAAACTCAAAACATCATTCCTAGGATTTGCTTTGGAGATTTGTCTTAGTCCTTATGCGCGACTCATAGATAAGCTGTTTACACAAAGCATAAACACAAAAATTATTCTTCAGCAGATCTGGTGAACCTCCACCAGGGAAGGCAATACTCCAGGCTGCTGATCTGGGAGCTGTCTGTGGGTAGGCATGTTTTAGGAGGCAACATTTCATGCACGGTGCTTAGTTTTTGTTAACATCTCTTTTGGCTCTCATCAAAACTTCATAGAGCACAGTTTTGGAGCAGAAATGGCAGACCAGCTTGCTAGCAATTCAGTGGTACTCCTAACGATCACTAGTTGGTCCCTGCAAACCTGGTGATGTTTTCTTAAATGAGGAAAACAAGTAGATGTTGAACTCAATTTGTATTAACTGGCTGAGTAACCCTTCAGACACTTTTCTTCAGAGATAATAACACATTCTTTAAACCAAAGGCTGTCAGCACCTACTGCTCAAATATTGAGGCAACTAACATTATCAACTCCCACACAGAAACCTGATTTTCTGCTTGTATTTATGTACCAGATCTCAGTCAGTGTGTGAGCTCTCAAGCAACAGTAAGAAACACAATCACAGGGAACACATGGAAAAGATATCACTGCACACACAAAAAAGCTAAAACTATGATCTGACAGTGACTTCAGCAATCTTTGTCCCAGTCTCCCTCTGTCACGCTGAACATGTATGTGCTTGTGTGTGCACATGTGCATGGGAGAAAGAGCATGTGAGTTCAGACAGACAAGATCATACAAGTTTTTTTTCACAAACAGCTACAGACAGCAGGTAAAAAGTCAATTATACAGTACTTTGTCTTTTGAGCAGTGACTTTTCATCTACAGACATGAGAGAACAGATATATGCACATGAGTTATGCTAAAAAATCCAGCCTTGAATCCCACCTGCTATTGATTGCAGAAAATGTGCAGGTGAAAAAATCAAAACCTGACCTGTTCAGCAGCAGAAGTCTTTCTGCTTTTCCAGGAAAGTGTTGAGGAAGTATCCTTGTGTTGGCTAAAACAGCCATCTATGTTTAAATGTTATTTGTAAATTTTCCAGGTTGATAACTGGCTGATGTCATTACACATCTCTTGCAACATGACAGGAGTGTAGCTCCTCTGAATATTAGGACACTTTATTTGTTCACTTATTTACCTGGGGTTTGTGAGCATTTAAAAACTGTCTTTAACTTTTTAATAGATGCTGAACTCTAGATCAAGTAGATGTGCTGGATAGTATGGTGGATGAATTTTTGTCTCTTGAGATTTCTTTGGCTTTGTTGTAGGTTTAGATCTTTTGCTGTTTTTTTGGTTTTGTTTTTTATCAAGTTCTCCTATAAATTTTAATTGCAAGGGCTGTGTAAAATTTTGGGATCCAAACCACAAATTTCCACGGCATAAATGGTTGTTGACATGGTGTGTTGCACTCAGTTTTGTGTACCTACCATGATTTTTTCTCTGAAAAATGTTTCTATTTTAATCTTCAAAACTAACAACACTCCAATAATGCTGTCCCTAAGTACCCACCTGAGCCTTCTGAAATCAAACATTTGTTTAGGAACCAAGATGTCTCATCAGGTCGAGTCTGAAGCAGTCCAGTCACAGCTGACCAGAGAGTAGACAGGTATGAGATTTAAAGTTCATAGACAAAAGCCAGCTTCTGAGTGGAAACAGAGAAGATGGAGGCAACCATGTAAGTGTCTGGAAACATGTGCTGGAATAAGGTTGCAAGATGGCACTAATTTACTGCTCTAGCACAGAGTAACAGGTGGAGGGGCTTTGCAGTTACAGTGGGGAGGAGGATTACTGTGCAAGAAGGAATCCCATTATAACTCAGAGAGTCCTAATTCCTGTGAGAAAAAATAAAAAATGAAGTTACATTTGGCTCCATAGCAAGGAAAGGCTATCTTTTAAAAGGATTATAGTGAAATAAGAAACAAGTGAAGCACAAATAAAGATTCTCTGTTGCTGCCAGGAGAGAGGCTTAAAGACTTTTGGTCTTACCTGGCATGGCAGCTCTTACTATGGTACATTAGTTACTGTAATCTATGTGAGGAATTCATATTCCAAAGCCACTCCCAGTGAACCAAGTTTCCTTTATTCTCACTTTCTACATAATTGCCACTGACGGGAAGAAGAGAATGCCCTCTTCAACCTGTGCCTTTCTGCAGCAAGATATATGTTAACAGCAGTGTCTTTATTACTAGAAAGTGTCTTCTGCTCTAACCTGTGCCTCAGGAGAAATCCTATCTCAGGTTTTGTGGGAAATCATAGGTAAAGATGAGCTTCTTATCGTTGTCGATAAATAATTGATAAGGTTTCCAAAAGAACCCCACCTATACAAGGAATGATCTTGGGAAGTTATGAATGTTTCTAGGAAATCAAGGGAATGATTGACTAATCCATATTTCGGTCCAAATCAGAAGATTTGAGAATATTTCTACCCATTTCTGTGGTGCGGGTTGATGGCAAGTTTTACGTCTGTTTTAATATAAAACACACCATTTCATGGGATCAGGAAATCCCATAAACATGTCTTTAACTGTAAACATTGACTTGAAGAGCACTCTTAGAGAGGAATATACTCATATACTATGGCCTGTGAATAGCACCAGGCAGGAAGTTTCAAAGGGAATATAAAAAGGTAAAAAAGTTGATTTTTATTTTCTTCTGTAGAAAGTCCAAATTTATCATTGCAGAATTTGCTATTCCCTTGTGGGTTAGTACTGTTCCCACGAGTGCAAAAAACAAGCAAACAAAAAGTATGGATTAGAAGATCACAGATGTGTGACTGAGATTTGAGTAAGCATATAAAGAATAAGCATTGTGATTTGGGGACAAGTGTTAAATGAGCACAAAAGGATGAAGTTCAGGTCATGCTGACATTAAAGACTTGAAAAAGGCAGTAAAATCCTTATTACTGAAGCTTGAAAAAGATATTAAATCAAGAAGAAATTGTGAATACTAATCAAGTTATTTAAATAATATTAATATGAGTAATGGAGCCTAATGGAGCCTAGTGGTATGCTCCCTCCACACACACCCCACCCCCCCACCCCCGAATTCAATTTAGTAAAAGATAATTCATTAAATAATTTAAAATATCCAAAATTATCACTGGAGACAGAAATATAGGGTGCAGACATACGGTGGAAAAACACTGTCACCACCCATTAACTGAGCTTCCTCTCTGTGTTTGAGATGATCAGTAAAGATATATTAAATTATGTCCTGGAGTACTAAATAAGTCAACGGACAACCATTAGGATACAAATTTGGTGAGATGTCTCAATAGGTGTAAATCCAAGGTAAACTCTGTGTCAGTGAAATGAGACTGCAGATGTAACTGGCTTAGATCCCTGCACCCGTGCTTCTGTGCTTGGGCAACCACACCAACATTTCTTCTTAAATGTGAGTTATCTTCAGCAGCTCTCCTGAGAAATTTTGCTAAGGAAGCTGTTTTTGAAGGAGATAATGGCAAGGGAAAATTATTCCCTACAAAGTTCTGTACAGGGATCATTTACTCCCATTATTGCAATAAGCAAAGGCATTCTCCTGATACCAAACCAAAAGTGTTTACAATTGCTAAAAATCTGAGCTCTATTTCAATTATTTTATCTTGGGTACATCACTATTAAAAACAATTTTTCCACTGCATAGGACATTTAATAGGGCCATGACAAAAGAAAGCACTTTTCAGCACACAGATATAAAAGCAATTTCTTCTGCAGCTATACTGGCTTCAAATCTTTATTTAAAAGTTGGGACCTTAAATTTCCCATTTATCTGAAATTTTATATTTATTTCACTTTCAGTCAATGCCTACTGCTGCAGCTAACAAAAGACAGAATAATTCAAAATCATGGTCTTAGTGATTAAAAAATATGGTTGCTGAATCCCGGAACATATACTGTGTTACTGTTAATTAGCTTCCATGATATTTTAAAATCCAAGCTATTGTTGGGTAAGGTTTGTGGACAAATCCTTTGGAGAAGAAAAAAAAAAAAAGAAAG
>NW_020799095.1:77037928-77090152 GCF_003259725.1 Athene cunicularia | reverse complement strand
CTCCACACACACCCCACCCCCCCACCCCCGAATTCAATTTAGTAAATTTTTTTTTTTTTTTTTTTTTTTTTTTTTGAAATGATGATATGAAACTACCATCTCTGTTCAGACGTTCATTTCAGTTGAGGAATTGCTATAGTACATTCAGTTTAAGAACAATTAAAATAAGACATACTCAGTATCAGTATAACAGTTATTTCACAGACCATGATGTCAGTTTTACAATACCTACTTTTATCAGACTTCATTACTAGTATAAGATCAGTCCTTCAAATTGATAAATCCTTAGCTAGGTAGAGCTGTAATCAGTTTCCCACAAGAAGAAAAGGCAAGGGGAGAAGTATGGTGTCATTGTTTAGCTCCAGTTAGCAGTTAAGGCACACACAGCCACTCACTCACTCCTCCCTGGTTGGATGGGGAAGAGAATCAAAAGAGTAAAAGTGAGAAAACTCGTGGGTTGAGATAAAGACAATTTAATAAGTAAAGCAAAAGCCACAGAAGCAAAGCAAACCAAGGAATTCATTCACCACTTCCCATGGGCAGGCAGGTGCTGATCCAGGACAGCAGGGCTCCATCATGTGTAACGGTGACTTGGGAAGACAAACCCCATCACTCCAAACGTCCTCCCCTTCTTCCTTCTTCCCCCAGCTCTATGTGCTGAGCATGACATCCTATGCTATGGGATATCCCTTTGGTCAGTTGGGGTCAGCTGTCCCAGCTGTGTCCCCTCCCAGCTTCTTGTGCACCCCCAGCCTATTCACTGGTGGGGTGGGGTGAGAAGCAGAAAAGGCCTTGACGCTGTGTAAGCTCTACTCAGCAGTAACCAGAACATCCCTGTGTTATCAAGTTTCGAGCACAAATCAAAAACATAGTTTCATAGCAGCTACAGAGAAGAAAATTAACCCAGCCAAAACCAGCACATACGCAAAAAAGTGTCCAACCTGGATCCAAAGAGCCAACGGGAAACAAAGGAGTTATCAGTTCCCAGTAAACCTCTCACGGTGCTTTCATTCACACCATGGCGCAGTGTCAGAGCATGCCATCTGGTGTGGATTCTTTTTTTTTTTTTTAGTGAATGAGGGAAACTAAAGGGGTACACTCTAACTGGTAGTGGGTGTTCAGCCCGTGGGACTAGCCTGGAGCTAGTCCAGAATCCATGAGTTCAGCACCAGCTGTTTTGCTCTGCAGATTCGCTCCTGATGCCCTACCCTTCCTGCCAACAGATACTGCAAAAATGCCACCTGCACTGCGGCACTTACTGCTTGCAAAGCATTTTGTTCTCTTCTGGTTAACCTAGTGCTGAGAGTGTCACCAGTTTTTGTTTTTTTTCCTGATTCTGAGTAACAGTCACAACTTTGCACAGGTACCTGTTGTAATCAGACTGCTTTTTGCTTGGGCAACTAGTTGGCTTGACTGTTTGGGAGGTTACAGACTCAGCAGCCTCGCCCTTCGCAGTTCCCCCAAACCCTCTAAGTTTCTGTTAAAGTTTAGTGACAGGTTTAACAAGCCTTCAGTCACATTCTTCTATGTTTTTGTTTCCACTTGTGCCTACCCTTGCTACTGCTGGGGTTGAAATCTTTGCCAAACCTCCCAGGTTAGCACATTTCCCTCTTTGTACCATCCCAGTTAGAAAATGTTGTCGCATGGCAACACAATGCAAAGCATTCATTTAGTCACACAGAACAGTCTAGCTAAAGGCCATTTCAGCCACACACAGATTTATTTTTTGTGGAGAAGAGAGAAAGAAAATGAAAACATTCACAGATCCCAGAACCCTTCTTTATTTGGAAGAATGGCTTTTAAATGAAGTCAAGCAGTATCTTGTTTTATCATTCATTTATTTAGCAAAGAAAGGAATGAATTCAAATACCCCACACAATAAACACATATCTATTCCCTGATATCAAGATGCAGATTTGCTTGTGAACAATTTTAGATGAAACTGTTTTCTTACTATTGAAGTCATCTTGTACTGTGCATGGATTTGTGCAGAAGCAATATATTTTGGGCTTGATCCTGTAAACACATTAAAATAAGTAACTTGCTACATCCATACCACTGAACTGAGTTGTGGATACTTATATGATGAGTAAAATGATATTCAGGAGCCTAGATTTTGCCAAATTAGGCATCCAAATGACAGTGAAAATCATAGGTGTATCTCTCTAGGCTCACTATAGTTTTGGTGGAGAGACACAAGCCCTCACCAGGATGTAACTCTGCCCATCTAGGGATGTTCTCCCAGACGAGACACAGAGGGTGCTGGTGGCAGCTACAGTCAGTAAGTGGTCAGATGCCTCAAGCAGAGGAAGATAAGCTTGGACCAAACTGTTTACAGAATTGATCTCATACAGCAAAGCCATTATGTATACAATTAACTTTAGGAATGTGCTTATGTTGCGCCGATTTTAATAAAACTGGTCCCACATTTAAAGAAGTGAATATTTTCATTCTATAATCATGAAGAAAAAATATTGAAGCATTTATTTCTATTAACATTTTTGTTGCATCTGGGACCTCTTACTTTCTAGTTTGGATAGCCATATGGTCTGATGCTCTGAGAACTTTCTTCACTTAACATAAGTGCTTTGGTAGCTCTTGATTTGTACATTGATGTGGTATTTTCCTAGAGGTTACTGTGGAGCTCTGGTAGAGCTAACTAAATGCACAATGTCCTACACCCATCTGAGACTTTAATCAGTACTGCTTAATAGCCTGGAAATCAAAGCCATTTAAGTCCCATTCTTTCTCCCACTCTTTTATGAAAAACTTAATCCTAGTCAAAGATCTCTTGATTAGTTTCAGCCAAACCACACTGTTCCAACAGCAGGTGACTGCAAACGGCTGGAAAAGCTTTCACGTAAAGTAACTTTAAATGACCACAAAGGTCAGGAGACTCAAATCAAAGTACAAGATAACTCTGCAAGCACAAGAGTCCATTTTCTAAGCAACTGAGGAATGTACGCTACGTATCAGACACAAAAATAAGCCCAAAATATGTACTAAAGCATAATTCTACTTTGAGTTATCCAATTAAAGTATATAATGTACCTGATCTGTCTGGCAATCCTGTTTCCTTCTCACTCCATGTAGCAGGGCTACACAGAAATAGCTTTACTCAGAGAATTTTGATCTATTTGCCAAAATGTTTGCATTCAAAATAGAGAAACATCTTTAAATTTATGCAATCAGTGTAAATGTGGTTTAGTAATAGTAACTATTGGCATCAGAGGTAATACAATTATTTAACCAGAAAAGATCACTTTATCCAAGCAAAAGGATAAGGGGTATTTAAGCATGGCATTTAATGGGCAAGGGAGCTGATTTTCCCTTTCCAAGAATAGAACAATGCTCTAAGAACCAAATTTTACCCTTGTGCAAATTTGAGAGCTCTATCAGCTTAAACAAGGTTTGCAGGCAAATGCCCACTTTGATACATTTTTGGCAAAAGAAAAATAAGAACTTTCATGGCGATATCTTCTTTTGACCAAAATGTGTGTAGACTATTTTAGAAAAAAAGCTAAATAAAGTAAATTGAAAATTAGTAGAGACCGCAGTTTGCTTTGCTCCGTATATTAGGAAAGGCTTAAACTACCTGGGCAGCTGTGTAGAACTCAGAAGGTGAAAACACTGATATAGGCAGTGCATCTGGGGTCCTCTAAAATTACTTAAGACAGAAATATCTAATGGATTTAAACTCTGTGGTCTCAGAATCCATCTTGACAAGGAGATCTTGCCATCAATTTTTTTCTCCTTGAAGTGCTGTGAAATTTTCATGTTTACTGCTTTAGATAGAGGGTTGAATATACCTCTGCTTGTAGTTAAGAACAAAGTAATTTAGGAAGCTCAAAACCGAAAATAAACCTCCAAATGTTTAAAAGATGCACTTTTCTGGCAAGTTGGCATGGTGTTTAAATGACACCACACAGGAGTGGCTCAAAGAGCTGGAACACCTGAAATATTCCTTGGGGAGATGGAAGTGTGAGCAGACTGAACATCTGCTAAATGCACTTCTACATATGACCATGCAGACTTAACCTAAAGTATTATTACTGCATATATAACACATATCTAACATATGTATCTATCCATGAAAAGAATGGAAAATAGATCACCATAAAGATAGGCGTGCCTCAAACTACTGAAGAAAAAAAAAAAAAAAAAAAAAGAAAAAGCTAATTTCAGATAATTTTAATTAAAGATGGTTAAAATAAAAATACATAGTTCAAATGTTTTTGAGATATTGGTCTCATAACTAATAGTCTAAATATAAAATCCACAAGCCAGACTAATGTGCTCTTAGTACAGGGGCAGAGAGGAACAGTGTTGCACATGTGTGTGTATGTACATGTGCTGCTTTTTCTTGGCAGTGGCAGCAATATAGATTTTATTTTCTTTATCTTATTTAAATGTAAAATTTTATCTTTTGGCATGAACAGCGTGATTCAGATACTGGACTAGTTATGATTTGGAAAGCTTTTTCCCCCTCTATCTGTTTCACTGTTTTCTTGCAGAGAAAATTTCCTCTTACCCAGGGCAATCAGCTGATTTCTTCCTGGAAAACCAAATCTAATGTACAGTAAAAAAAAATAAATTACAAATTACAGAGAACCAGTATTATTATACTTTCTGGAGATAAACTGGTGAGAGGGTGGGGTTCTTTCTTTTGACGAAGTTAGTAACAGGGAGAGCTATTCAGTTGGAAAAAATAGGTGGCTGATCTTAATTATTTTCATAGATGGTAAATGTGCGTTCATTTTACTGCACAGCTTTTCAAAGACCATTTGCTTTCCATTTTTTCATTTTACTGCAGAACAGAGATAGGAAGCACAGTGCTATGTTGAGATCTATCCCCATTCAAAAATGTTGCTCATTGCCATCATCGGATACAGTGTTTACCCTTGCTATGTAAGTGGCTGGACCACCAAAGTGGTGCTCAAATGCAGTCTCACATGATCAGTGTTTCTTGGTACTTTCTGCCTTTTTTGTACATAGCTGTGAATCATTATAATCTGTACATGTTTTTCTCTATTTCCCTATCATAGCATAACCTAATGATCAAGGGCTCTAAACACAGAATAGAAATGTTTGTACTCCACTTCTCTTTGCATACCTGCCTGGTATTCTGGTGCAATGATCTTTGCACCTTGCATGCTCAAAAAACCCGAAAGCCTAATTCTTCAATCCTCAATATTCACTTTTAATTTCTTTTTACAAGCTTCTGAGAATAGCAAATGCTGCCTTACTACTAAGTACTCTGGAAAATCTGGCCCAAATCCCTGCCCTTTTCTTTTTAGTTATACATCTGGAATTTCAGATACAAAAATAACAATGTCATGAATGTGGGTGAAGACAGACAGAACAAAGAAAAATGGTATAAAAATTCTTTGTGTTTCCTCAACTGCCACTATAAAAGGAATTAAAACTGATAACTTAAAACTCAAAGAGCATTTTAAATATTTACATCAATGAAGTTCAACAAGATAATCACTTAAAACACCATAAGAATGTTCCTCTAGGGGCTGACTAGCGTGGGTCAGACACAGCAGCAAGATGAGACAAAGTTTTGCAAATACATCTGCATTTTCTGAGCCAGCTTTGTTTGTCAGACACGTGCATATAAAGTAAAAGCCAGAAAGAGAAAAGCAGATCTATGATTATGCCTACATACCCCCAAGAGCCTGAGATGGCACACAAAACATGGTGCAGTCGTATTTTTCTGTGACCAGCCTGACAGCGAGTGCTACAGCAGAGAGACGAGCAGGTTGCCATCCACACGCACCAGGGAGAGGAAGCCTGTGGGAAGCCAAGACTTGTGCAAGTCTGCATGCTGCAGCAAGGCTGGTTTACTTACAACACACAGAAAAACCTTTCAGTGTGCCTCTCCCATCTGCCCTCCTCCATCAGCCTCCCCATGGGATGTGCCCTTCCACACCCTCCCAAAAATTAAACCGAACTAGGTGAAGGCTTTATGTGACTGGGTTTGGCTCACAACTGGAAACCACTGACCCTGTAGCTTTCTGGGTTAATTACAAGATTGTATCCCTTGGTATGGCCTTAGTCTCTGCACTCTGAACAGCTGAACTGCAGCCGGAGTGATTTACAACCCAGGATGATCAGCTCTACAGAGGCCAGAGCTGTGGCAGAGCCTTGCTAAACCACCACGTTTCTTCTTGTGGTTGTTCCCAGCACTCTGCAAGCTCTTTTTGGTGGTGTGAGCTTCAGGAGATTGCACAGAGGGCTCCGTGGCTAACAGCAGAGCTCCCCTTACAAACCTCATGGAAATAAAAGACAGTGCCTAAAAAGAAATTAGATCTGTACTCCTGGCACAGCTTTAAGGAATTACATTAATATTTTTTTAAAAGCTCAGGAATTATTTAGTCACTTGCTAGAGAAATCTGACTGGAAGTTTATGAAACTGAGTGAAGTGATGCAATCCTCACGAGTGGGCCACTGACACCGAGGGGCTGCATCCAACACTGAAGGCCAACCTTGCACTCTGCAAAGAAAACAGCATGTCACAAACAAGTGTTTTGGGCTTTTGGCAGCAATGGGACATTGATGGCTTGGATCGTGCTTGAAATGTCTCTGAACTTCATCTCTGAAGCCTCAATCACATGAGCAGTCAAGTAGCACAGGCCTTGGGGAATGGGGAGGTACAGGAGGCCAGAAAATATACAAGCCCATTAGTACTCATCATAATTATTGAAATCTGTAAAATAGGTATTAGAATAAGTCTTTGCAGTAAGATGTGGATTGAAGTATTTGTTTCTCTCTTCCAGAATCAGGTTGTTTTTGTTAAATGCCTGGGGAAAAAAAAAAAAAAGAAAGAGATAAGAGAATGGGAAGGGCTGAAGAAAGGTAGTCACTATCTGTTCTTTCACCAACTCAGTTTTTGTGGCAAATATCTGTCTATACTAGGTCAGTCAAAAATACATTGAGAAATACCTGCACATTTACAAACACTTGCATTTGCATGCATCTTCTTAGATAATAACATTCTCACAAAAACCAATGATAATAAAGTAAAACCAGGCACTTTCCTCCCAATAATATAAAACTCATTTTATGATTAAAAATACTTTTAATCATGCATATTCAGTTCTTCCTACTAAAATGATTCACTCATTATCTTTTTATTGAGTAGGAATTATTTTCTCTTTACTGCATTAATTTCTTGATTTTCAAATGTAATATGCAGGAAAAATATCTTGAAGGTCTTAAGAGTATGAATCCTGGGGTTTTTTAAAGTGATATGGGTATTTAGAGTATGATTTTTTTTTTTGTTCATTGTTTCTGTAGCTATCCAGAGAGGTGATTAGTGGAATTTGGAAAAGCTTTAAATTAGGTACATATCCCACCACTGATCACAAAACCTAGACTTTTCTTGTCATTTTCATTTTTAATGAAATTCTTTAAAATGTCTTTAATTAGAAAGAAAAATGCAAAAATGAAAAACTGGATTATCCAGGTACAGTTTAAGAAAAATCCTCATTTACAAAAAGCTTTGCATCTGCATGAATAAACTGTGTAATCTGAAGACACTGAACTAGGTGTTTTCAGAATGCTCATCCTTCCTTAACTCAGAGGATCTGAAAAGCAGAGCTTTTCTAAAAGGTCACAAAAAGAAAATAGCTGTTTGGAAACAATGATCATAAGATACAAATATATGCCAGACTCCCAGCTAATGTCAATCTGTACTGCTCATTTACAAAATGTTTTGGGTATGGACACTAGCTGAGAGTCTGACCCGAAATATATTCACTAGATACACCTCTTGTATAAAGACATAGTACAGGAAGATGAACAGTGCCCCTGACACTGTATCATTGGAAACAAAGGATTATCTTCAAGATGTGTCACAACGATTGTTAGTGGCCCTGTTTACTCCTTGAACAAGCCACTAGGGAACACAATTAGGGAAAAAAACTCACAGAATGAAACTTGAGTGATCTGATTTTTTCCAGGAAAGGCTGCTGCTGTCTAAATTATACAACACACAAAATCTAGCTTCCTGTGTAATAGGGATTGACAAAGGAAAGGATCTGTTAACTACTGAACTTCAAGTGAAATCTTGTTGTTTCATTAACAATCAGCATAATTTGAGTCCAAATGCCACTGCAGAAAATTAGCAAGTAGAATACTTTCAGTGCAGCAGAACTTGTGTCTAGGAACATATACACCATGCATTATAGAGCTCCCAACCCACTTCTCACCTTGATGGCTTCTACAGAATCGTATTTGTCCAGTTTGTTGATATGGTTGGTAATGCTGGTATTTAGAGGAGCTGGTGACACTGGATGGATGACAGTCGCATCATGGGACTGTTGCTGATATCGTTGGCAGTAAGTGTAAACAAGCAGGGTAAGAAGGCAACCAAGTATTGAGCTACTTAATCCCACTGCGATCATGTGAAACATGTTGAATTCTGCGGAGTGGAAAGCAGAAGACAATTTTATTTTTAAGGAAGTAGCAATAAAAGCTTAAGCTTGGGGGAAAATATAGACAAGTGCTTGATTCAAATAAGGACAAGGGAAATTTCATCTGTTTCCCAGAAACATCTCAATTGCAATGGTTTATCCCTGTAGTAGCAAATGCATTGTACTTCCCTGAAGGGATCATTATAACAATCTTAGATACCAATACATCTCTGTGAGTATTAAGACAGGTTTTTGAAAGATGCTTAAACAAGTTCAGAATCCAAATAACAGATGAATGAATTGCATTTTGGACGTTTGAATAGTTCAGCAAAATTTTACTTGTCTGTATAATGAATCCTTGTTATATATAAATTATGTATATCAAGTGCATACATAGCTTTTTTTTTTTTTTTCAGTGAACTACAGTATCACCTCCTTTGCTGTTCTTCTAGTTCTTTCTCTTTTAGGTAGTGACTTGTCCTGATATCTTTGAATGACAATCCTGTTTTTCCTAAAATGTTTTCTGTATCTCCCTTTATTTGGTATGTCCCAGAAGCAGTGGCAAATATTTTTTCTATCCTTTGCTTTGATTCTTGCTGGGTGTACCTGTTTCTGTATCTTTAATATATATGGCTGATTTGTTCCCTTAAGCCTTCAGAATTTTTTCTATATGTAAGGGGGAGTGAGGAAGAAATGGTAGCGTTTCAGAGGGAAATGGGAAGGAGAGAGAGAGATGGGGACTCCTCAAAGCTCAGTGTGCTTTTAACCACAGCAGTCAGAGAGTGCAAAGTCAACAACTCAGAACCCAGCACTCTTCTGTCTGCTCTACCCCTCAAAGACACTATGAGATCAGATGACAGGAAACCCTCTCCACCTACACAAGGATTAAAACTGAGGAAGCTCATTACTGCATGAAACTGTAGAAGCAAATCTAAAGCACAATCATCCCCTGAAGTTACCAGAGATAGCAGTTCAGATGTGGCACCAGTAGGATTAGCTCAAAATAAACAAATTACACTGCTTTTCACTGTTATTTCAAACTGGAGCTGTGCTTTTTGATTATGAAAGAAGTATCACCGAGAAGCTCATGTCAGAAATTTCATCTTAACATTACTCAAAATTTGTTTGTGCTTGCCTAATGAAAGATTTTAAACTGAAAGACTGGCACAAGTCTGAAAAACATCTGTTAGACCTTTTCCACTGTAATACAGAAAAATGTGCTAGCACATAGGTCCATTTTTTTTCAAATGCCAAAGGTAGAACCTTTTCATGCCTACTGGGGATTTAGAAACAGAAACTAATATTTTAATGACTAAGTTGACTGCCCAATATATAAATTTCCACTGAAATACCCTTCTACAATTTTATGAGAGTTTCCCACATTATCCTGTCTCCCATAACAAGTTACCATGCACACTAATACTCTTGCATAACCCCTGTGTTTTAGTTGTCCCTTATCAGGTTAAAAATGCAGATTATCTGTGCTTGGAAGAATACTAGAACTGGCTAGAGCTATTACCATGACGACACAGACTAAGCATGATAGCTCAGCACAAAAAATGGTCACTTTTCCTTTTTCTTCTTGTTCGTATTGTTTGGGGCTTTTTTTAAACAGTTTTCTCTTTCAAGATTTGTTTTGCTAGCATCAGAACTCTGGAATGGAACTTTTTTTTTTTTTCCCCACTTTTTTTTGTCTTTATCAGTGAAGCTGAAAATGAGTCCCAGATACAGTCTGAGCTATTAAATGGGTTAGCAGGCTGGCTCTCTGCTATTTATTTGGAGCCCCAAAGAGGTTTCTGAAATTATTATCCTGAAAAAGGTGGAGCAACTTTACAAATTTTGACCTACTGATAATGAGCTTATAATAGGAATTTCTTTTTGAATGAGGGTGAATGTCGTACTGAAAAAGAAGAAAATATAAACATCCAGTAATACATGTTCTTGTCTCAAAGGTCAGCAATGGCAGATGGATTTTTAATGAGAAATCCTGCAGCAACTACATCTCCTTTTCTGTACAAATGTAAATAATGAGAATGTGGCATTTAGAAAGTAGAATAAAACTAAGAGAGTACAAAAGATGAAACCAAAGCAAAAAATGAGGAATCCATATTTCAGCATTTAACACACATCTACAGCTGAAAAGCTTACCTCCACATCGTTTTTCTTCTATGCTGCTGGATCGTGCCACTGATATTTCTAGAAAAATTAATAAACCACTTATACCAAGGAGAAAAAAAAACACTACAGAGAGCTACTAGTTTGATTAACACAGTAAAGATTTGAAAATTCATTCTACTACATCCAATCTTAATCCAAAGTAAAAAAGATTTTGACTACATGGTAGAATTAACAAAAAGGTCCCATGACATCTTCAGGTTTTTTATGGCTCCCACGTGAAAGCAGCAACATATTTTCAATTCTTGCCTCAAAACTTCTCTGGAATTAAAAAGATGAAATGCACATAAAACCATTCTTTGTGGAGTTTAAGCATGTTGTCAAAGCGTTGATTTTCTGAATAGTAAAATTAATGAGAGTTTAATTATCGTGTTCAAAAGAGCTCATTACTTCTACTAGCACTAATGTGAAAAGAGGGAATTTACAAATCTTCAAAAACCTGCCAATTTCATGGGTCTCAGTTGTAAACCAATAAAATGTAATTCCAGCCTGTATCCTTACCATTTTGACTTTGGAAACATTCTGAATAAATATTGAATAAGATCTGTTGGCAATCAAGTTTTCTTGCTCTTTACTTCAGGACCATGGCTTACATGAAAGGAAGTCCTGCCTTACAAATCTCTTGAACCTCTCTGAAAGGGTCAATGATCATGCAGATCATATGGGTGGGATAACTGACATAGTCTACCTGGATTTCAAAAAAGCTTTTAAGTTCTTTGTCAAAGACTTTCCAGGCAAGAAATGAGATGAGGGAAAAGATAGAAAACAGGGTAGTACTAATGGAGGAAGGTTACTCCTTTTGCAGGGACCTAGTCTTTTCAGCAAAGAGCTAGAAAAGCAGGAGAAAAACGTGGGTTTGAAGTTGGGTGATGATACAAAGTTAAGGCAGCATGGACGGGGCAGGCTGTGAAGGGCCTTACAAAACTAGGCAGTAAAATAACAAATGGAACAGAATATAGATCAGTGTAAAGCGATACATACTGTGGAAAGCAATTCTAGCCTCACATATAAAATGATGGGCTGTGAGCTGACCATTACTATTCATAAGTGAGATTGGGGGGTGATGATGAATTGTTCCATGAAAATATCAGCTTAATGTTTAGAAGCAATCAAAAAGGCAAACGAATTGCTAGATACTACTGTGAAACCAAGTGTATAGGACAGGGTATCAGTATTACGGCACTTTACAAATCTATGTGTTGTCCACACCACAAACACTTTGTGCAGCTCTGGTTTTCCCATCTAAGGGTGCCTCTAGTAGAACTGAAAAACAGAGCAGAGAAGGTCAGCAATGATGGCCACAGGTATGCAATAGCTTGTGTATGAAAAATTAACAGAGTAGGCTCTCCACTGCTAAAAGATGATCCATGTGCAGCTACTGCTAAAGGGATCACAATTTTTTACCTTTCTTCACATGCTAAATCAATACTATTTTTAAAATGAGAAAGTAGCAGACCTGACAGAAGAGCACTCTCACAGAGTTAAAAGCTGAGAGCACACTTTGTCTGATTGAGACGTTAATTCACAATCCAAACAAAAAGAAAAAAATATACCAGAAAACCATAAAGCTCCACAAGGTAATGTTGATAAGAATTAACTGGAAACACAGCAGCAGCAATGATGAGAAATCATTTTTGCGCTGCCAGAATCACTCTATATACTGTTCTGTAGACGAAAGAGCTAAGGTAAGCAGGAGGAGACAACGTGAGGGTGGATGTGCCAGCACACTAGCTGAGGAAAGGAGGGAGGTGAATTAGAAAAAGAAAGAGAAGTTGGGCAGGAGGGAAGGAGAAAAGTCTGAGTTGGAGGACCTGGAGGAGTGAAAGCAAGCTGAATGATCCCAAGAAAGCAAGCTAGTTTGCCTAAGGTGAGCGCAATGGGCATAACCTTATCTGCTGTGATATGGGTAATTTAAGGTAGCAAACAAACCAGAAAGGTGAGAGAAGAGGTGTCTCATTTCAGATTCTGAAAATGCCTATATTTTCCAAAACAAGATGTAGATCTTACATTAGATTAAGCACGGGATTCACAGAACGTGAATATTAATGGAGCTGCTTCGAAAGCCTGAGAAAAGGGGGAAAATACAATGTGGGAGGTTTTGCTTTCACACTGACATTTTCCACATTGGTTTTAGAGTAAAAAATAGTATTTGAGAGTTAAAGCATTATGCACCATCCATAAAAAACTGTTTAAAATTGTTGATTTCTTTATTATATTGTACTATATTGTACTGCATAGTCACAGAAAAAAAAAAACAAACCAAAACGATTGCTGAACAGAGTAAACATAATTACATTTAAAATGATACATTAAAATGTAAATTTATCTACCTGTGAATAGTTCGCTAGGTTTTTTTAATGTACACAGGCAGAACTATGACTGCTAACAGCAATGCAATGTGGCCACCCATACTGTTGTGTGGATTTAAATGAGTGGTGTGATTTGGGAAAAAAAAAGAAAAAAAAGAGTAGAGTCATGAGTTTCAACAAATGCTGTACAATAATATATGATGTGACTATCCATCAGGTACTTAGCCATCACGGGGGAGATAAGGACCTGAGGCACAGTCAATAGTATTTACCTTTTTAAGCAGTTATTAATTTAAGGGATTCTGAAATGATTTCCAGATTAACTACCACAGCACCCACTTTTGTATATGCAAAAAATGTATAAAATGTATATGAAAAAAACCCCTAGAGGAATATTTCTTTAATGACTCCAAATTCTCAAAAACTTAAAGTAAAAGCAAACTATTTTTTCTAGCTGTCTGTAGTCATCCCTGCACCCTGCTACCTAGTGGGATGGGAGGGATCTACAGAATGCTGTGACAGTGACTAAACAAAGTCCCAGGTGGTGACAGTAGGGACAGCTTCACAGCACTTGGTGCCATGAGGCAGATTTTCATGAAGATATCAGATCTAGCAACATCGGCTCTATACAATAGACCAACATGCTTTGGGTGACAAGAGGCAAGTTTTGTTCCAGCTCTCAGCTCTGCACCATTCAGTCTGGGACAGGACTATGCCTCGCTCCTGAAATTTTGAGGGATTTCACTAATCCTTCAAGGAGCAGGCTGATCTCACCTGGAATAAAGTTGGAGTCCACAGCACAGGCTCGGCTCTCCGTGGTGTTGCCCGTGCACTGGCTGCCCACGGGAAACAAAATGATGCACTGACGAACACGGAACTGGAAACCAGACGAGTCACAGTCAGACCACTCAGACCATTCGGACCAGCTGTCTGCAACAGGAAGAGAGGGACACACATGCAGACACTGCAATTAAATGCAATTAAATACACTGAGAGAGAGAGATAGAGCCTGTATTTCAGAATGATGACAGAAGGCCTCATCCCCAGCTACCTCAAACTAGCAGAAGACATCTCTTTCATTACGATAAAACAAAGGCAGTTCAGCTTTGGCAAAAATCTCTGAAATGTTGAGTTGTGATGGTAAATTTGTCACTAATGTATTATGGCTTTGGTTTCTGCCACAGCCTTTGCATGTGGAAGTGAGAAACCAGAGGGATTCTGCAGTGGTGACTGAAAGAGTGATTGCTGTGGGTTAATTCCAGTCTAGGTCATTAGGGTGGACAATGACACTTGTCATTTTTAAATGTACCTGACAAGTAGCAATGAGAACGATGAGTATGTATTCCAAGTCTGAAACAGGATGTTTATTTGGCCATGAAAATAGTAGTATCTTGCACATATACTTTTTTTTTTTTTTCCCCCCTAGATTTTGTTATTTCAGGTCCATTTCTTTGCTGTAGATAGAAGAGATCTCATCAAGTATTCTCACCTTCTTTTCCCCATTTGGTTCATTATCAGCTTCTATTTTCTCTCTCTATTTCCTCCTCCGCCTATGTAGTTTTGATTAAGACATTTTTATTTCATGCTTGTGTGATCTCAGAATACTTCCTTTAAGTGAACTGATCTCATTCCCATGAGGTGCTGTGAGTTTACTGAGCTCAGCTTTCTTAAAATTCAAGCACAAGTCTTGCCTTCAAAGGAGTCTTCTGAGTTTGGCAAGTATAGTAAAGACAGAGCTTAGTTAATCCTTCTTTCTTCTGTCAGCTTTCCTACTGAGATAGGTTTTATGGTTTTGATATGGAATAAATAGTCCTTCTATCCCAAACCAAGTTTGTTTCTACTTCAAAATTTTAATTGATTTTATGGCCATATGAAGGAAATTTACAAATTTCATGAAAAAAAAAAAAAAAAAAAAAAAAAAAAATTAACCTAATTTAGTTTCAAGTTAGATTGTAGAACATTAAAATTTGTGAGTAATTTGAAGAAATCATGAAGCTTTTGTAAATTTTTTGTTAATTGGGTGGAAAGTCAGGAAAATCTTACTCTGTTTTGGGCTACTTTCAATACATTGTATGAATCCAGCACATAAAGTTCACATTTACTCATTACTTTCCCATTGGCCATAGAGGAAAAAGTTAAAACTCTCAGTCATCTAAAAGCTCCGGGATTCCAGTAGGAATATTTGAGATTGCAGTCTTGAAAAATGTCAAGCAATAGGTGCTTTCCATGACAGCGTTAGACATTCACTTCCTAACCAATAGCATAGTAAAAATAAATGAATGGAGGAGACTGACATAACTTTAGCACAGAAAATCTCAAGCAGTGGTCCTGGGGCCATTTTAAGACAGAAGGAGAGCTCTGGTTAAAGACATCAAGAAGCAGTCCTAGCAGTCTGTGGTTCAGTTCCACACCATCACTTGTGGAGTTGTTCATAAGATAGAATTATCCAGCAGCTCAAGTAAGAACCTGGATATTGATATTTATGAACAATTAGCAGCTGTCTGGATGGGGTCTCCTTTGAATAACGATCAAATGACACAAACAATTGATGACAAACAGTAGCATCTTGTTATTGTGAGGAGCAATACTACTCAGCTCTGTCTTTTGTCTCTTCTGTTTCCTAGGAGAGGTCCTGGCAGGGCCTCATTTGCAGAGTGGGTAGTAGGAGTATGGAGGCAGATGACATAATGTAGTTGAGTCCTAATTCAGGGGGGCAGGATTGTAGAGGTGGGAATCAAGCAAATGGACAGGCTTCTTCCTGCTTATATAGTGTGGCATGTCCAGGAGCTGCTGTTGTCATCGCCAGTGTCAGCAGCTAAACCTAAGTAAACTAAGTGCATGGATCCTTACCTTAGATATTTAGTAACAATAAAGCCCTGCTCATTCAACTTTGAAGAAATGCTGCTTATTAGAGATCTTTGCTCAGTTCTCATTAGGGGCAGAGAACATGCTTAAGCCAGGGCTGCCAAAATGGTCATGAGCATCCTAAATCCAGCTTGTTGACTGGTGCACTCTGCAGCCCCATCTTGTCTAACCTGATTTTGACCCAACAGCTTCCTTGCTGAAGGGGCTACATCCCATGATAAAACAGGAACCTCAGAGTACGCATCGATCACGTAAGGTCACACACTAGTGACCGGGCAAGGCTACTGTTTCTGCCTGCCCTCTAGGGGTCCTACAAAAGACACTATGTGCACTGGGACCTTCCCACATATGCAACACAGGGCATCTTCCATCTTGAGTCCCATGGTGCAGGCCAGGCTCTACAGCTGAAATGCTGGGGTTTTAACCCCAAGCCCCAAATTAAGGTTGACATATGGGTGATTCCCACAGCCCTTCACAAAGGGGGGGTGAGTTTGCCTTTAGGCTTCCCTCCAGGGTGCAGCCGGCCTGGCAGGGAGAGCCATTGGGTAAATGAGCCCCAGGTGTCTGCACTAAGTAACCAAAGGTCAGGTGTCCCACTTGGGGATAAAAGCTGGGACCCCTTGCAGGCAGGGGCAGTGTCTGTCTGTGAGGTGGATGCCCTGTGCAGAGTTCCCTGTTGGGGCAGGGCCTCCTGCCTCCCTGGGACTGGGCTCCAGTCAGGTCTGGCTTTTATAAGCGTGGGCTGTGTGGAGATTCAGTGTGTGGCTTCCTTGGTTTTATGGATTTGGCTTGTTGACTCAGTTGTCTCCTATCCCTTCTATGGGAAACTGCATGTCACCATTTATTCCACCCATTGTTGGTGGTGCAGTGTTGTTGTTGGGGTCAGTAGGACTGATGTTGATTATGTATAATCTGACTGACTTGTTTGTACCCCCAGCGCTCACAGATGTACTGACCCTTTTGTATCAAATACAATTTGGTTATTGGTTCATCTTTATGCTGGCTGTGTCCCTTATGCTAGGCCTAATAGGCAAAACAACAGCACAGGTGGACAGTGGGTCTGATGCCATGCAGATCAGCTCCACCTGGCACACAGTCACAGAAGAGAAGACATCAGTACAAGTGTGAGAGGGACATTCCTGCAGTGGTAGATCCTAGTACCAAAGCAGTGTTTTGAGGAGTGCCACTTTTGGGAGCTCAGAGAACCACACAGAAGTAAGGCATCTGAGATTGACAGGTGTATAATTTCAAATTGGCAGACCTGCCCTTTGTGGAGCCACTATCTCTACCATCACAGACATGGTGAACCCATAGCTTTTGCATGCACTTCTACAGATTCAGTTATCCTGTCTCATTCTTTTGAGTTCTTTATCTTCAAAGTATCTGAGGCTCACTTGCACCTCAGGCAGACTCCTCTCAACCTGCTGCTCAGTTCTTTGCAAAAGTCATAAGAATGGAAAAGAGAGGGTGGACTAGAGATGTTTAATCTGGAACTGCTTTTCACCTCTAACACAGCAAGGCTTACTCAGATGTCATGTCTTTTTCCTACAGTCTTGGCTGGCCTCTGAAGCCAGGTTAAGTCTAAGCAGTTCCTGAAAGATCCCTTGGTGAAGAAGACCTATCAGAACTACATCATTTCTAAATGCTCAACTGCTTTATCCATTATCTGTACGTGTGTGTTAGCAATTCAAGGACAGAACATATTTTCCCCTCTTACAGCAGCAGTAAATACTTTAGGTATAAAATACTGTTTTATTCAGTACATTACAGACACCACTGCAACCAATTACACTTACTGATAAGCAGTCTATAAACCACTATGATCAATAGTGCAGTGCTTCCATTCATATTAATGTGATTGTATTTCAATAAATTAAAAGAAAAAACACAGTGATACATCTTTTAAAATGAAAGGTGAGAAAACTTGATCTATTTTGCAGATACAAGTCAGTTACTTTCTTTTAAGTGCATACTTTCAGTTCGATTTGCCATTAATGCTCCATATCCTCAAGAAATCCTTAGTATCAGGATTCCAGAAATTTTAGTTTTCTGCTAGCTTGCTTTACCACACCCCCAAGTACTATTTTAAATGCCAAGAAATCTTTGCTCTTTTCACAACTTAAGAAACATTATAAATAATTTCCATTTTTGCATATGAATTTCTATGTTGGTTGGTTGTTCTTAGATTCCAAGTGTCACTACTATTCCATTCCTATACTAAACATGTCACTCAAGCAGTAAATGTCACCAATGGTACTTGCAGTTCTGCACAAGGAAGAACCACTGGCCATATGATCCTCATCACAAGAAAATGGCTCTGCAGGGATGCAGGAGTCTGTCCAAACTTGACATGTGTAGTACTGCAGTTATTTTTGTCCCATACCAGTGTGAAATAAGAGCAGTAAAAAAGTTTTGAAAGCTACGTCATAAACATGAGGCAAGGGCCATTCCCACAGCTACTTGATGATGTGCTGTTTCAAAAACATATGGTAAATTTTCAGAGAGATTGAAATATTAAGAAAATATCACAGAATGTGAGAAATACACTTCACTCTGACATTTTATATTGCTTTGTAAAGGTTTTCACTTTCTCGAACCAGAATGACACCAACCTCCTCCTCTGCACGCCCCATCTACTCCAAAATTCAGGTAACAAGCAGGCCAAAATAAGATTAAGATATTATTTATAAATGTTTGCAAACTGTCATTTCTAGAAAAATGGCAGTAGAAAATAAATGCACAAGAGAAATAGTTACAATACTAGCACAATGAATGCACCAGTTCTGACCTTTAAAGATGCCTTAAGGATCCCAAGGCAGCTATGTAACTTCTACATACAAATGTACGCTATTTGTCTTGAAAAATCAAATCATCAACTGATTTCTATGTTCAAGGGTTTTTTAAACACAGTACAGAGTGTTGCATCTGCTTTAATTTTGACAAAGTAGGTACTTTTATTCTGCTGCAAGACAGGCAGTGCCTAGAAAAGGAAATTAACTTAAACTGTAGTTCAGCACAGGTAATAGGATCCATAAATTCAAATGCATGGAGCTTGTGTCTTCACACAAGCAGAAAACTTTCTTTATGAAGTCTAGGAGCTCTAAGTGAAGCCAGTAATACAATGTGGCATCAGAGCTGCTTATTTCCTTTTGCTGTTAACTGTAGTCCATTAATCAGCAATAAATAAAAAAAATATCTCCCACTGGCTTTTCACTATTGATTATATCTAGTTTATATGGTTTTACTCTCTACCTCTCACTTAAATTTCACAAAAAAAAACATTGAGTTTCCTCTAATAAGGGTCAAAGGCAGAGTCAAAGTAACAGAAAAGGTCATGATCCATAATATCATACAATTAACAGGAATGCTGAGGTATTTAATTTACTAAGTACCCCACAGTCATTTCAAAAGACAAAGCCTCTGCTCCTTAACTCTGGAGTTGAAGAAGGTATTGTCAAAGAGTATTAAAGTTTGCTCTGTGTTTTATATGAAAACAGGGCAAACATTATCTACTTGCAGGACTCTGTGATAACATGTTGAATATTAACCTCAGCGATTTTCTTGCTGTGAATGTTTAGTGTTATATCAAATGCATTATTTTGAGATATTGTTATTAAAAGTCTCTCAGGCTGTTTGCATTGTCCAATTCAAATATTATGCAATTTGAGTTTATCCAGACATGGAACCTGGTAACTTAAATTTTAATTTTTAAAGGAGGAGGGAGGAGGTGGTATCCTGTAGGCTACATTCTGTTATGACTTGTAATTACAGAGATTGTAGCACATACGAGCTGATTGTGCACTTAATAAGGGAGATAAATTATTAGCTTCCAAATAATAGACAAAGAGGCATTATGTTGCCTAACTGTGAATGCCTTATTCTGCAGCACATAAACAACAAATCTGCACAGGCTGATTTGCCATACCTGGACACGGTTGTGTGTTGCAGAGTGCTTCTTCAGTGTGCAGTCCAAGGCAGATATCTCCTCCATATGCTGGTGCTGGGTTTGTGCAGGAGCGGGTTCTCATGTAATGGCCTCCTCCACAAGTTGCCGAGCACTTTGACCAAGATGACCAACAAGACCAGCCTCCATCCACTGAAAAGACACAAAATACCATATTGTTCCAAGTTAATGTGCAACATGACATAATTCGACCGCTCTTTCTCATTTTCTGTGGATCTAATTCATGGCCTACTGAGATTATTGGACATTTTTAGGTACCACTGAACACAGGCCCACAAATTTAATCTTACATATTTTAAAAGCCCCTGGTGTACTGGGAAGCCTAACAAAGTTACTCATCCATATAAGACACTTTCAGTGGGTACCATAATATCTTTAAGGCCCAAACTCTTTTTCTTTTCCTTTTATTTCTCACTTGTGAGGAAATAAAATACCAAAGCTTGTTTAGTAGAAGTATTATAAGCTCAAAGTAATTTTTTATTCATAAAATAAAACAGCGCAATAATATCAACAGAGATGGAGAAATCCAGATTTTGTTTCACAGCCCAGATGAAACTGCCTTAACCTTACAATCCATTTCAATTGATCTAACACAGCTGTAGGGTTTGATGGACCAATATAATGTGACAATCTTAATGCAGCTCTAGTATAGATGCCAGCAGCAGAACAATGGCAGTAGTTCAAAACAGCAAGATGAATGAAAAAAAGGAGTTGCCACTTAAAGTTTCAAACCCAGGTTGTTGAAGAATAAATCCTCCCACCCCCTCCCTCTCCATTAGTATTTACTAATTCAAGAATGTCAAACTGTTCTCCAGTCTGAATTTTCATAGGGTTCCTCTGAAACATAGGCTGGATTTCACAGGAGCCCCATTTGTCAGACAGCTTTTGACACGTGGCCATTAGACAGGCTTCTAATGAAAGTTCACCTCATTGCCTGCACTGGACTGGCTCCTTCACAGCCTTTGCTCTTAAAGCTATTGCTCCAGGATGTATTTTTCTGGAATTTATGGCCATATTGCAGCCCATTTGCCAAAGACTTCCTGTCTGCAGCCACATGACAAAGTCAGATGTACTTCTCCCAGGGACAGCACTCCCTCTGCAAAGAATCTCAGTATTTTGTTCATTTCCCTTTCAATTTTTTTGTGGGGGAAAAAAGCAACAAAACCCTAAACTTTCAAATTTTTCATATCATACAAAAAAAAAAAAATTTTCTTCTATCACTCACATGAGCAGTCAGCATTTTACCACAAAAGATTCATTACTGCTTACTTTTAAAAATACTAGGTAAGTACACATCTTCTGTACACAGTCTTTACAGTGCACTCATTTAAGATATTAACTGCAAGACTTTGCCTCATAGTTTGCTGAAACAACTGATTGCCACTGAAGTCTCCAAAACATCCATCCAACATTTTACAATGACTCCTTTCTGTTCAATTAATCAAACAGTCTTTCAAGGACTAAATCAGTTTCCACTGGTTTATTGAAATGCTATTCCATAATTATCTCTTACCAAAAAAAAAAAAAAAATAAAAGAGGTTCCAAATTTGAAGAAAATCAACTTACAATGAGAATATCTGTGCAGTATTTGTATTTAAATTCTCTTTTAGATGAAGATGTAGAATATTCAAAAAATACTCGTTTTGGTAGCACTGTATATCACAAATGCACTTGGTGAGTCAAGTAGAATGATTTTTATGCAAAGGCTGCAACAGTGAGAAAATGAGCTAGGACAATGTGGTTATGTTGATATTAAAACCCACACATGCATTTTTGAATGTAATTTCAGATACAGCATACCCTCAGGTTCTCAACTGCTAATCAAACAGGTAATTTACTAGTGCATACCTAAGGCTATTAACTAATCCTGTAAGTGAAGCTGTTGAGTATATAACATTTTTTTCTCTGTGTTGTTTGCAACATTATCTTATAAATCAAGAAAGAATGGAGTTGGCTGTTCCTTGATAAGAACAATAGTTGTAAAAACTTTTGCAAGTAATATATCTGTCCTCTGAATAGTCTGACTGGACAGACAGAATTCATGGAATCTGGTACTATATTCCAAGTATGTAATTTAAATAAATTATTTCCATTATTAAGGAATTCAATGATTGCTACATGTTTTCTGGGATATATTTATTCGCCAAATCACCTAGCTATACAGGTGTATGAGAGAGTTTTATGCCACCTATCATAAATAAATATTGCATCTCAGTATAGTGCTTGACTTGTTCTCTTATTCATATAGTCACTGGAAAACAAATACATCTTTTTTTCCTGAGATAACTCTGTTAATGTAGTATTATTCAAGTTCATACCTAAGAAAGCCACAGGTTATTTGTCTTCAGTGCAGGTGAAATATACTGTGCAATTTTATAACAATTTCAAGACATGGTATCTTTCATTCAGAACTTTTTTTTTTTTTTTTTTTTTTTTTAAAGTCAAATAAAACCAGTAGCTGTTACCTAAGCTATTAATTTCATGCAATATTAAGGCTTTACATTTCCAGATACTCCCTTTTTTTCTTTTTTTTTTTTTTTCCCTTTGAAATGATTCATGACTAGCTCAAATGAATAATCAGGGGCATTCCTGCTGCAGTGTATAGACCTCCATGAAACAGAATGACAGCCTGAGATTGCCTAGACAGAAGATAAATTGTCTGCAAACATTACCTGTGGCTTGTTCACCATAATGAGACAGTGACCCCCGACACTTTCCACTTATTTTTCAATGGACCAGAGTGAGAATTACAAACATGCATGCATTTGAAACTGCCATATGCCATCTATCTATAGGTGGCTGAGAACACAGAGACGAATGTGACACCCAGGAATGCCACCATGTTCCACAACTGCAATGATCATGGATGTACTGTAAGACTTTGGATGTAAAGGGAGAAGTGGGTTTGGGGAAGATGGGAAAGGTCAGACATAATATAATAGACAATGTTAGATTTGATCGTGGTTGAGCTGGACAGTGTAATTATAACTTTTTCTTAGCAACTATTTACTGATAGGCTGCCATGCTAAATCTCTAGGTCTGTCAAGGACTATCATAACTACCTCTTTTATTTGTCCCCAGAAATTTTCCTTCTCAGCAACAGAGGATGATAAAGCATCATCATGGTTAAATAAGATCAAAGGAGTGGGTATTTACTGCTTGAGTTTTTACAAGACCTAAATAGAGCTCTGTGGTTTCTTTCATCTTTAAAGTTGCAACACAGCGCCATCTGTGTGGTTTTTTTTCTTTTTTTCTTTTTTTCTTTTTTCCTTTTGTCATGGAGCCCTTAATGTTATTTCTGCTTCTTGTAGAGGAAAAATACACAGCTGCAAGGAAAGTTCCAGTCACTACAGTTTCTTTACATAACAGTTTTGTCGAGCTGTTGGACAAAGAAAGTCATTAAAGCAGTTCCACAATGAAAGATACAAGGAATCTTTACGTTTTCTGACAATTATTGAGGTTGGTCCCTTTTGGAAGGAGGCACCCTTCGGCTAGCAGGGTGCTCTTAAACAGTGCTCCTTCCTTTACAGTAAAGCAAACATCTTTTTGCCTACTGGCTGTTGTGGGTAATAAATATTTCACTATAATGAAAAAAAAAAAACAAACACAAACCAACCAAACATAGGGAAGAGGATGTACTAGGGAGAAACAGTGTACAGAAATGGGATCTCCTGGGGACATGACAAAACATCCAAACTACTGGAGAATTTCCAAGAGACAATTAAGTAAACTGGATACCCTGCTATGCACTTTGGGTTTTACAAGGCAGTGGAAGGAAGTGTGGGCAGACACACTGACCTCACCTGCTTTCGTGAGTACAGATAGGATTGCAGGCTCTCTCATACACTGTCTGGTCTTGTTTCAAATTCAAACAACCCCCTTAAAAAAAAAGTCTTTGTGTTTTTTTGGTGTATGTCTTTAGGTTTATAACTTTTTATGTTCATCTTTTTGGAAGTATAGCAAAGAATAAAAAAATGCTGAGAGGTCAGTCTTTTCTATATGCATGAAGGAGTATAAATAGAGGGATAGTAGTCCTTTCCACCCACAGAAATGCAAATAGTGTGCTTCCCAGTGGCTGGGTAGAAGTTACATCTGGGGGCACTGGGTGTTGTGCAGCCTACAGACCCAAGAGTACTGCTCCCTTCCAGACACTTTGGGATCATCCCATTCCACAGCACTTAGTCTACTGTTTTTCCCTAATCCTGTGGGATATCGCTGCATATTTCAGTGTGAGAAAGAGCAATTTTTACATTCTAGTTTGCAAAGGCAAAGTCTGGTTTCTGTGATGCTACAGACACCTTTTATTCATAAAAGCAATGCTGGATTAAACAAACAACCAACATAGTGCAGTGCAGAAATACAGAAGGCAAATGAATGCTTCTAAGGAAATTACATCAACAAAATCTAAGGCTCATTCCGTGTTTAAGTCTGTAACTGAGAATCTTAGGTTACAAAAGCAACAGTTGCTTCCAAAGTGCAGACCAACCCTCCCGTCACTGGCTACAGAAGCAGCTTAGAGAGATCAATGCATGTGGAGAGATGGGTTTCAACAGCCCCAGAGACAAGCTTTATTGGATTGGAGTAACTTTTTTCCCCCCGATTTAGGAAGATACTGCAGGATACATTTTCTTTGTTCCTTTAAATATATTTCTGTTTCCTTATGGCCAAGTACGGCTGCAAGGAAAAAACAAATAGAAAAAAACCCCCAACCAATAATGAAGGAAAAAACAAGCAATAACTGGCTTTAGGGGATACATAAAAATCAGTCTTTCAGGGAGTTTTGTATACCTGAAACTCATTACTGTTATTAGCATTACTGTTATTTTCATTTATTATTTGGTTTATAATTTATTGATCTATAAATGTATTCAGTTCTTTTCAGCCAAAATGTCATAACTAAATCAAACTAAAACTGCTATAATAAAAATCTGAAACCAGTAAAATCCCCAAATATTGTCATGAAGTATCAGAATTTCAAATCTAAGAGATGGCAACTGTCTTTTCCCTCTGATTCACCACTATGCTCTGAGGAGAAGAGGGAACAGGAACTCCTGTATCTCATGCTACTCAACGGCGCTCATGTAGCTATGCTTTAAACTCCTAATTAAGGGACATCAGCCAAGCGTCCCTATGTGCAAAAGAATAAAAGAGAAAGCAACAAGAAACAAAAATTAAGAAAAAGTTGTCTTTTCCTACAGTAATAAATGAAGAGACATGTAAAATAGAGAATTAGGACAGAATTCCTTACATTTGGTTATTACTGTTTTCAGGCAAATGACACTTTTAGTTAGTAAATCCCTGTAAATTTTGTAATTTTGCAGAATTTACCATCCAAACAATGCTTTTCTTCATCATCTATTTTTCTTCAAAATGTAAATATCTTGCAAGCCCCCAAGGATAACAAAACTCTCATATGTCTGATTACATATTCTCTTCTTATTGACCACATATTAGTAACTCAAAGAAAACAGAAATGTCAGAGTATTCACAGGTCCCTTCCACAGTTATTGAGGCTGTTCAGTGCTTGCCAGCTCAACTCTATTCACCACATCTCCGAGCCATAAAAACAGGACCTGAGGCACAGGGCCAAAGAATAATTTGCTAGTGCAAGACAATAGTGCAAATTCTCCTGCCCTCAGAGCAGTTTGGCCACATGGAAACTGAGTAATGGGAACAGGCCTTACCCTATGCTGACTCCCAGACTATTTCTGCATATTATTTGGGAGATGCTAGTTAGTTGAAGGCAAAATTGTATGAGGGATCATTCTAAAAGTTGTACAATACAGAAAAATCATATTCCTGGGCCAGGGTACAATTTCTGGCAATTTTCTGGCACTGTTCAATTTACTATTGTACATTCAGCCTTCAAATACTACGAATGAAAAGTAATCTGCCCAGTGACTGCTATCAATCTGCACATCAGTGGACCATTTCCTTTGCTACAAGCTGTGGGAAAAAATTCACTTTCTCTCTCCCCTGAAGGCTCAAGAAAGATTTAATAGTAGCTGCTGAAGGCAGGTTCTAGATAGCTTCGCTATTTTTTTTAAAGTTCTGGGATTCTGCAGCACATTGAACCATAAATTACTGGCTATTAATATATTAATAAGTATATTTAAAATGATGCTGCAAGACACTTAGCCAGACAAGACAGCCTTGTACACTCAGTGATTGCTCCATGGGCTTTTCATTATGTCAGTCCTTCAGAGCACTTAGTATCTTCCACGATGACACTGAGCCCAGATTAATTGATTTAGAAGCATAAAGTCCAATTGACTTTCAGCATGACTTAACCACTGCTCAGTATATTTCTATATCACTCATCTTTCTCAGCAGGGATGATCCTGTCTGCAAATAAGCAGGACAGGGAGCAAAGCAGAACCTGAGCCTGTATTAGCAGGAGGCTTCTTTATGGCTGCCATCTCATTCCTTCCTACTAACCAGAATATTTTTAAAACACTAATAACAGAACTGGATTGTAACTAAATGTTTCTGTGCCAGCAGGGAACAGGTGAAGTTGTCCTTTCCCCAAGGGAGCTTAGGTAAATCTTAGAAAGCATCCACTTCTTTATTGCATTTTTATTTCTAGTAAGATGTCCATTACTTCTGGGTCAAGGTCAGAACAAAATCTCCTCACATTCCCTAGCCCTTTGGTCTGCACCTAATTTCTTTACATGGGGAAGAATGAACTATGGAGTCCCAATTTTTCCCCTTATGGTCACACTGGCAAGAAGGGCCTGACATGTTTACTCCTACTCAGTTCCTGCAACTCTATCTATAGCCTAATCCATGTGAGGAGAGTATAGTCAATACCACAATGAAACCAGTACCTACACCAATCTTTCTCATCAATATCTGCAAGGGCTGTGTGATCAAAGCCTAACAGGGACATTTTAGAAACTCACTTAGATAGCTTGGGTAAGAATGATTTATATAGCTGTGCTAAATATAAGCACCTAGGACATGAAATCCAGTACCTAGTACAGTGGTTAACAAGAAGGCTTAAAACTGATCCAACCATGGTTTCTCTTCCTGGCTGCTCTCCTCTCTGCCCCTACTGTGGGATCTGCCAGGTTTGTACACATGGGCCTGGAGCAAAGGCTCTTCACCCATGTATTGTTTATGTCTCCCCTTTCTTGATGAGGTCTCATGAATGTCAACCTAATAGATGTTCATGTTTACCCACCAATTTAACTTTCTGTGACTTTCATTAAAAATGGAGAGAATTCAATGTCATCAGTATGCTTCTCTAATAAAAATTTATTCCCTTTTTACAAATTTATAATCAGGTCTAATTTATGGATAAGCCTTATTCTGCAATAATTTTTTACTCTCCCATGTCTTAAAAAAAAAAAAAAAAATCAATTATATCTCCTGCTTGCAATGTTTTCCTTTCAGATTTATCTAAGATCTGACTTAGCCCCTTACATTTCTTCTTAATTACTGGCAAACAGTAGTTCTGTAGCTGAGGAACTTTGTGATTCCTTGCAGGCCATCATATATCTAAATATTTTATTCAAGCTCTACATCTTTATTCAAATTTACTTTGCACTAAAAAGCAAAATCTCTGAAGAAAATTATTAGATATATTAGGACACCTCTTCTTGCTTCAGAAAGGCCCACCACATTTTATACCAACTGATCTTTAAAGATACTTTCAAATTCAGAGGTAGCAGAAGAGGGACTAATTTTTATATAAGGCACAATTTCAAGTTCTGCCTTACAACTTCATGTATTTTAGTTTTGGTATTGTCTACCTTGTATACAACAAGGGCCTCTACATCAAACTTACGTCTGCATTCCTATGTGTTTTACTGGTTGGAACAGTTTCCTCTAAAAAATATGACTGTACTAGCTGGAGATAATTAAAAACATGACTTCTGAAAACCTTTAATTTATTTTAACTTTATCAAAATTCAAGAGAGCATTTAAGAACCAACAGCAAGGGATGAACAACAAATCTGGCTCTGGTTTATAGATAATCTGGGCCCATTTAATGAAGGTACTTCACTTACTACAGTATAGAGATACAATTAGATATCTTAAAAATTTATTAGATATCTTTGTTAGATATTAGATATTAGATATCTTTGTTAGCAGAGCTGTTAGCTGTTACCCTACCACTCGCTTCAGAGGAAGCTGGAGGCAGTGGCTCATGGAGGGATTCCCTTTGCAAGGGAAGAAGGAACCAGTTAGGAAGTGTTACTTTCTAGCTTGCTCTACTTACTGTGTGCATTCCTGGGGAGGCTTGCACATGTTAGTACAATGGTCTCCTAAGTCTCTGACCTAATGCATCACTGTCAACCTTCAAAATTTTTCACAGATGAACAGTGCAGCCACATGAAACAGAAGTGTTTATGATTTTATTACTCAAGAAAAGCAAGGCATTATTATTTCAGTTAGGGAACTAATGAATTCTAATTAGAATGCACTAGAGCTGGGCAAATGTGGATAAGATTTGGGCCACAATTTTATAATTCTCTGTCAACTGTTAGTTCTCTGTTGATTGCCTTCCACCTCTCTCACACTGCTTGGTGTAGAAAACATAGCCACCCTTCACTGATCATGCCTCTAAGCCCAGGAAGAAGCATATAATCTTTCCCCTTGATCTCCTCAGATGCTTACCCTGCCAGATAGAGAAGCTACAACAATGAACATCTAAAGCTACTTTCTTCCTCCTTGGATGCGGCAAGAAAATTTCACCAGAGGGTGCTGGCTCGTTGTGCCTAAGTGCCTCTTTCAGAACCTCGATGGCTCAGCTGGCATTCCCCCAGACTGAAGCAGGGCCCCCAGCACGAATTCCCCTTGGATCTGCCCCACCAGCACAACTGGAGGCTTGAAGGCCTCAGGGGGTTGCCTGAGGCGTTCAAGTTGCCAAGCAATCCTCCTGTTCCTGTTATCCATAAAACTGCAGAAAAGTTCACTTTCACTGAGCAGCCAGAACACTCCCAGAGCTGCTGGGTTTGTGGGATATCTGCCAAAACATATTACTTAGGTTCAATTCAAAATGGGAGCATGTTTTTCAAGAAACTGTGTCCTCCTGAAAAGGAAGCCCTGTCTACTGCTTTGATTCTGACACAGAGAATGGACAGTGACCATCAAGGGCTTATAAAGTTTAGGGAAAGCACTTGCAATGAAAAGACTGAACAAAATACTTATCTTAAAAAATACATATCCATGATTTAGGGGGAACAGTTTTAATCTGTAACCATACATAAGCATATATAGACATAGATAACTACATACACACATGTATGTTTTACTAGAGTAATATACATATGTAATGTGTATATTGCCATAGTAATCCTTCAGGTCCACACTTGAATAAATGCCAAAAGCTCCAAGTCTTCAATAATCAAATGTGCAGCACTGTTATACATAATTAATATAATTAAAGATGTATGAAAGCTTATTTCTAAATTTTCTTGTTGATAATGGAAAGAACTGAGTCTCTCAGCCATTATCCTTCTTCCTCTCTATTTTTTCTTACCTTGAATTCTTTCCTCCTATTTTAATTGCACTTTCTTTTCTTCATATGTTCTCCTATATCCTTCCCCTTTCTTTTTCCACAAAGTCCCTGCAAAGCTCAAAAACCTTTGAATCTGTATGTCTATTTTATGAAGGGTGAAAGGTGACAAACCAAGATCTTTTTCCCCCCAATGTCTAAGATACAATAAAGATTTATAACACAAAGTAGTTTCTTGAAAACATATATATCCTACTTGTAATCCTTTTCATATAATCATAAAACAATTTTCAAGGAGAAGCTCAAGATTCCAAGAACAATCTTTATGGCCTACTTGAGTTACCGTCTAGTTTGGTGATCAGTCCTGAACCTTATTCCCTGGAGGCTTTACACTCAAAAGCTAGCACAGATTTAATGCCATCAATCACTGTGATGAAAATGATATTCT
Source organism: Athene cunicularia (assembly GCF_003259725.1). Lineage (NCBI taxonomy): Eukaryota > Metazoa > Chordata > Aves > Strigiformes > Strigidae > Athene > Athene cunicularia. Next base: position 77,060,508 of record NW_020799095.1, on the reverse strand, counting down.
GAGTTTAAATAAAGACTAGGCCAGATGTCTTGCAGATTTTTTATGTCTTTTTTCTCTTATCAGTTTACTTATTAAAACGATACTTTTACAGTTAAAGTCTCACAAGTGAAAACAGACATAGCTGTTAATACTGTTGATGATAAACTGATCAACAACACAAGGGACTCTTACCCAAATCCACTTATATTGTAAAAGTAAGTTTGAGCTGTACTCTATTCAAAAACCAAAACAAACCCCAAACCCATCAACTAAAAAAACCCAACCAAACAAATTATTAGAATATATAGCCTTGAAGATGAATTATTTTATTTTCACATACCTTCTCTAATTTCATTTGACTCTTACCTGGACAAGGCAAAATGTTGCATTCCTGGTACTCTAGAGATGGGCCGAGGCAAGGAAGTCCCCCGTACTTGGGCTCAGGATTGCTGCAGACCCGTTTGCGATTCCGTATACCTCTACTACAGTCACGACTGCACTGAGACCATGGAGACCAGGGTGACCAGGCACCATTGATGGTATGAGCAGAGTATCGTCCAGAACGCAAGAAATCCCCCGACAATCCTAATAAATAAGAATTGAAAAAAACAATACTGAATTAAAAATGTATCTCACCTCAAAATAACCATTTCCTCTTCAATCCTAGGTTTCTAATACTGATATTACCAGGAGGGTCTTGTCCTTTAGTCTGACAATCCAAACCCTAGTTTCATGTCAAGAATCTTTTCATAGTAATTTCATAATCTCTTCAGTATTATTTGGTAAGTGCTTGCACAGAACTACACAGTGAAGACTTGGATCCAACCCTTTAGCTAATGCTTTACAGCTGCATTGACTGAACTAAAGTCAATTTACTCCACTTGAGGATGATAAAGATTGCCTCTCTATTTGCACAGGAATTTTCATCAGAAAATCTCCAAGTACATTGCATAGGTATTATTGCCTCCGTTTTAGAGGAAGAAGGTGGCTCAGCAGCTGCCTGTAACCACTGATTGAGCCAGCTCCCCTGGTTCTTCTGCCGGGCACTGCTTGCTCGATCTACCCAGCCTGCCTCCACCAGTGCTTGCTGTGTGCAGAGGCTCAGGGTGTCCTATAAAGCAATGCACTGTGCTTATGCTAACCATAGTCAGACTTTAGATAGTGTAGAACAATAGTTACACAAAGTCTAGTGAGACTGCACTTCTATGAAGAGCAACATTTTGCCACTTTAAAAAACAGTTTATTTTCCACTGAGTTAAAGTGTTCTAAACCACTATAAGCTATGGAAATCAGCCTTTTAAAGACACACATGATAGAATACTTCCTAGTTCAAATAACCATCTGGCAAGTGGAAAACATCTTTTCTAAGTGAATTTAGTACTAAGTAAAGGCATTAAACAGAGATAGAGACTGAAGACCACTATTTATCAGTGAAAGGGGAACACACAGAATCTTGTTCACAGAATACAACCAATATGCCTGGATCTAGCTCCGGGTGGATTTCTAATACTCTGCAGTTAATTTGAGTACCTTTGTCACTTTCAGACTTAGTCCTGTATGGAAAAAATGTCTCCCTCAACTGTACTCAGCAAAATGCTGAACTCACTCTTGAGCTGTAGCATTAGCTCTAAGCATCACTACTAAGCATGTCTGGCAACACTACTGGGATTTCCTACTGTTGCCAGAGAAGTTCACCTTCCCCCGTGCTAGCATCACTGGAAACTATGATCGATGGACCACAAACTGCTGCTTTTATTACAACCCCTTATTTAAGTAGTTATGATGAGAGAAGGTCCCGTGAATGGTACTTAAAACAGCGGAGGATATGGCTGTCTGCCTATGCTAGAGCTTCAGTATTGCTAATATAAGTTCAGATGAATGGTATAATCAGCAGTGAAGAAATGTAGGGGATTGTTTGCAGCTTAAACTGCTGCACAAACTTTTATTCTTAAGAAACTATTTTATGCCCTACCCACAAGCACAGGCACTGTCGGAGTATCAGATGGAGCTAAAAAAGCCCAGAAGATGTACTGAATCATGTACTGAAATCAGCTACAAGTAATAATGTGAAGAGACTGCCCAACAGGAATCCTGGACTGAACAGGACTGGTACTCTAGATAAACAGAATGGAGGAGCCCCTCATTCATGGTGTCCAGTACTGAAACAATTACACCTATTTCTACCTGTGGTTATGGTATCAGTAACACTGCTTAAATTCTGCCCTGAGTACATTCACAATCATCCCAAAGTAGATGAGGCTTTGCATATTTTTATTTAACACTCAATAACAACTGATAATATTGGAATAATGAAGCAGTGACACAGAAATACTTGTAATAAGAAACTGTTGAAATTAATAAGAAAGCAGCAATATAAAAATGACTAAAATGGGTAAAATCTTTCTGTGATTATAGAGGGTAATTATTTCTCTCCTGCTGAACCAGATTCTATTACACAGATATTAAAAGCAGCATTTCAAGAAGCATGACATACATTCAAATCCAAAAAGGGAGCAAGTACAGAGAAATAGTATGGGAATTATGAATGCAGGTCCACTTTCCAGCTCTATACAAGACTTTTTTTTGCAATTTTATCACTTTGGTCATGCAAATGCTCAGCTTATGCATGCAGTGGGCTGTGAGACCAAAATAATAATATTTTTTTATACCAGAATTTCAAATTAAATATTTTTAGTTATTAAGAGCAATGCAAACAATGGAAAAAGTGTTAATTGCACCAGATTGCCAGTCATTTTCTTCCTAAAACAATGCAGTGTGAATCACTTCATACCAATATCAGGATGTTCTGAAGACATTTTTACAGGAGAGGTGTAGCTTTCTTAGTCCTAAGGAAAATGTGTGACCATATTTGCCATTATGATATTAGATTTCTTGCCATTTAAACTGGGGAATGGGGAGGGAAATCTTCTAAAGGAAAGCTCTGATGTACTTTAGCTCTGAAACGAAGAATATTTCTAAAGAATCATTTCAGTGTGGAGTTTGGTCTGCAGGAAGTGTTCCCCTGTGTTTTCTTCTTTCCAAAGTATTAAAAAATTTACTACACGGAACTGAATACAGTTTTACAGTAATTCATACAGTGTTCATAGAGGGGCTTTTAGAATTTTCTTTTCAGACAGAAACTGCATATAAAAAATTAACATTATGACACTTAATGACATTAAAAATAACAAGATTAGTTTACTTTCTGGAAATTCAGTACTATATTTCTTGAACAACATTATAGCCTTCTACAGTGAGGTGACTAGGTCCATGGATGAGGGAAGAACATTGGATGTTACTTATCTCAACTTTAGTAAGGGTTTTGACACTGTCTCCCATAACTTCTTGATAAAGTCAACATCGTATGGGCTAGATAAGTGGACAGTGCAATGGACTGAAAACTGGCTGAACAACTGGGCCCAGAGGGTTGTGATCAGTCATAAAAAGTCCAGCTGCAGAAACTCACTAGTGATGTATGTCAGGGGTCAGTACTGGCTTCAATCCTGTTTAACAGCATCATTAATGACCTTGACAAGTTTACTGATTATACAAAACTGGGAAGAGTGGCTCATACATCAGAGGTTTGTGTCGCACTTTGACTGGGCAGAGAGGAACCTCATGGAGTTCAACAGGGTGAAATGCAGTCTTGCATCTGGGGAGGAACAACCCCATGCAACAGTAGTTTGAGTCCAACCTAAAAAGTAGCTCTGCAGAGAAGGATCTTGGGGTTCTGGTGGACAGCAAGCTGACTGTGAGGTAGCAATGTGCCCTTGTGGCAAAGAAGGCCAACTGCTTCCTGGACTGCATAGGGAAGATCCCTGCCAGTAGGTCAAGGGATGTAATCCTTCTGTCCTCAGCACTGGTGAGATCCCATCTGGAGTGCTGGGCCCAGTTCTGGGCTCCCCAGTACAAGAAAAGTATGGACTTACTGAAGTAAATCCAGGGCAGGGCCAAAGGATGGTTAAAGGCCGGGAGCATCTTTCATAGAAGAAAAGGCTGAGAGAGCCAGGACTGTTCAACCTGGAGGAGAGAAGTCTCAGGGGGACCTTATCAATCTGTATAAATACCTGGGGATGGGGGCAACAAAGAAGAGGGATCCAGGCTCTTCTCAGTAGTGCCCACCAATAGGACAAGAGGCAATGGGCACAAATAAAAATTCACAAAATTCCATCTGAACACAAAAATCACCTTTTTACTGTGAGCATGGTCAAGTACTGGAAAAGGTCGCCCTTAGAGGCTGTGCAGTCTCTATCTGTGGAGATATTCAAAACTCAACTTTACAAGGTCCTGGAAAACCAGCACTACGTGACCCTGATTTAGCAGGGGGATTGGACTAGATGACCTCAGGAGGTCCCTTCCAACCTAAACAATTCAGTGATATTTAAATACAATGGGGAAAAAAAAAAAAAAAAAAAAAAAAAAAGTAGAAATAGTGAACTCTCCCCCGCTTTACTTTTATCTGGACTCATGAAAAGTAAATATGATCCATTTGCTCTATTAAGAAGGATGTTTGACTGATTATTCAAGATGTAACTATTTTCCTATTACTCTTGAAGTGTCTGCATTTCTACAAAAACTGTAAATATCTCCTTCATGGACAATGCAAAAAAAAAGTGTGACATGAACAAAAATATAAGCATAGCAGCAGACGTAATATAAAATACTACATAAGAAATCTAAGAGAAAAGAAGACATATTTGAAAATTAATGAGATGGCATTCTGTAACAAACACCTTCAGTTTTAGGACCTTGTGCTTCTGAGGCATCTTCACTGTTAAAACTCAGATCATACAGTCTCTTGTAAAAGAAAGTTATTCAATATCCTATATAACCATTATTTAATAAATGCACTACCCTAACAAGATTTTAATATTCGTATATTGATACTTTCACATGCTATTTAAAAAAGCCCATATGGGGTATGAATCTTGAAGGTGAATTTGCCTAGCATAATATTAGCATGAGGACAATCCAGTAATTCATGTGCACATATACATATATACACACAAATACGTACCATACGTATGCATGTATTATACTCACACACATGTATACACACATAAATTTACATATAAAAAAGAAGACTCGTGGTCTAATTATTGCATGTCTGAAGAGCTCTTATAACTGTCCATGCAAAGACTCTGCTGCAAATGGAAAGTCCAACCACGCCTTTCTTTGTTTGGCTAACTGATGTGTAGTTATCTCTTAAACTATGGAAAATGGATGGAGAATAAGAATCACTGGGTCCTGTAGAATTTCTTCAAGAAAAACTTATTCAGAAAGAACTGAGTCCTATCTCTATCACATTTTACATAAAATTTGACAGGTGAAGGTATAAAGAGCATTGTAATCTTTCAGATCAAGTGGCATGAAACTATGAAAACTCCTACTTTTCTCATTAAACTGTGGTTTTCGTGCTTGCCACCTCTGTTTGCAATTTGGTTCACTTTCTGATTGCTTCACAGCCACCTCCAAGAGCAGAAACCAGAAACCACCCAACAGAAGACAACATTAAGCTTCCTGTATTTCTCAGTTTATTGCACCCAAGATGAAAATATCTGGCTAAAACAGAATGCAAGGTCCAATGCCCTTGGCTTGGTAACAGAAAAAGTCTAGTTGTTGAAACAACACCTAAGCTCTCCTTTTTAAAAGCCTATCTACAGAAATCGTTGTGAAAACTGCAAAAAGACTGATCAGTCACAGCATCATCAGTGAACTAATGAATAGTTATCCCAAGACAGAGAGAACAGCTGTGAATCAAATTCAGATCTGGCCTTTATGACAGGTTCATCATTCAAATGTTTTAAACTAAATATTTCTCAGAAAGCCTATGACTGACTTAAAGCCCTGTGAATAACTAGAATGTACGAAGTCTGCTTGCAATTTACCAACAGGCTTATTTTCAGTTGTTTAGAAGTCACACTCGATTAATAAACTGCTGCACACTGAGGCTAGAAAAGGGAATTTAACTACTTAATCCTGGTACAATGTTAAATGAGCAGCTGTGCTTCCCTAAGCAAAAATTTCCACAAGTAATAACAAGTACTGCAAAAACTTAAGTAGAAGCAATCACAGGGATTTTGTGGACAAAATAACTATCAACTCCTAAGACCAGGGAAGACAGAAGATATGAACTGACATCTAAATAGAAATTGTTCTCTCATTTTAAGTGCTTATGCTTTGATCATATGGGTAAAATTACAGAAAAATTAGCACTGCTTCACTGCTGACTTACTTATTCCATTATACTTAGCAAGCACATATAACAGAAAAAAAAATTGTCTGATTAAGTTGCATAATTCTGATCTAAACCAAGATGACTTGACATGTTCTCAATATATTTTTAAAAAGTTTTTGTTTGAACTGTAATAGTCTTATAACTCTACAAGAAATTAATGCTGTTCAGAGACATGTTAACATGAAAGTCACATGCACTGACTAGTACAGGAGAAAAAAAAAATTCTGCCTTTCCAAAAGCCTGTAATGAGACTTTGATTGGCCTGCTTCTTCTTGAAAACTGCAATGTTACCAGCCAAGTTCAATTAATTTTCCTTAAAAGGAAGGATCTAATAAAGCACATATATTTAGAATAATTCTCTAGTCTAGCCTGACAGCATGAAACACTGTTTAAATGACAGCATGAAACACTGTTTAAAGTGCAGGAGATAACAAGGATAAGCAAACACTGTTTCAGTATGGTCACTTTCTGAAGATCTTTTGCAAGTATTTAACAATATCATTCAAGCATAAAACTTATATACCTTCAGGCCTATATACCTGTAACTTATTAAAACCTTATAAATATCAAAAACTATTTAGTAAAATTTAAGTGGTAAAATACAAATATAACATATTTTAAAAAACCCAGACACTGTGCAGATGGAGCATGTCATGTTACCACCAGAACTTTTTTCTTGTACCTAGCTGTTCTGTGTTTAAATATTTAATTGCAAAGTTCCACTGAAGAGTTCTTTGTCAATCAGACTTGAACTTGTCATCAGTTCAGTTCTAACTTCCACAATTCTTTTTGTTCTTACCTCAGAATACCATAGTTTAACTTCAATAAGACAGTATAAGAGATAATATCTCAACATGTACCCCTCCTGACTACAGGACATAACTGATTATCACTCTGTACTGAAATTCTGAATGTACTATAGATTTTCTGTGGGTAACGCTAGAATCTAATCAATCTCTTCACAAGAGATTGTGGCCACTAAAACAGTATTTCAGACAAAATTACATCCTGTCTTCAAAAATAACTATTGTTTTAAGTTTGGCACAGAGAAAGCTGTGACTACAGGGAATCTAAATTCAGATTTCCATGTGCCTTTTTATCATTTAAGGAATTTGTGACTCTTCTTCAGATTTTATTCTCCCTTCTCACCTCCCCCACCCTCCAAAACAAAATTTAAAAAGAAAAAAAGCAAATAAAAGACTCCTTTGAACTATTTGACTGAAATTAGAAGTGTTGTCATTGTTTAACTGTTTTCTGAAAGCATTTTGGGAGATAACCCCACCTAACTTTGGCCATGTCAAATTCAAATGTCTTGTCTAAGCTCATCACTGCTGTTTCCTTAGTATACACCATGGAAAGAAAGTGATACCTCTAGAGGGTGATTTGTGCCCATTATATCAGATGCTTATCTTCAGATGCATTCCTCATTCCTCAGGGGTGCTAGCTGTCTTTGTAGACTACAATGGAGTCTAGAGTCAGGTGAGAGAAATTCAGTCTGGAAAAAGCAGGTAAACTCATAGCTTCTGAAATTTTGTTCCCTGGATTAAACACTTATGTTTTCAATACAATTCATAGTCCTTATATATCAGATAATCCTGCAGAGAATCTGTATGTTTAATGTAGGTATTTAATATATTTCATAAGTACACACATTAAAGCCTATGGTAAATGCAATTTCTAGACTTTTAATGCTGGACTGTACAGACATTTGTATTAAGATGTGCAACAACATACAAAATCTCTCTCAGTTTACTTGAAATAGCCATCCTTTTACTATTTCAACACTCTATGAAAACCTAGAAGTAGAGAATAAAATTTTTCTTTCCTCTTAATCGAACTTCAAATCAGAAAAGCATGATTACAGTGTGCAAATGCTCCTGCTTGGTTGATTGAGATAGAAATCTTACCACACTGAGAGGACTCTACTGGATTTCTGTCAAGAAAAAGCTCAGACTGCAAAGAAAGTCTGCTTTCCTAGTGTCTGACAGTGAAACATGATTCTGGTTAACATGGCATGAATATAGTTGCACGGTGGGAAATAATAGGCAATGAGAAAATTTCTAACAAATGGCTCTCTTCTGCAAAGAACAGAGAACTGATCTTTGCAGAACACATCTTTGGTAATGAGGTATGCCAAGCATGCTGTACCAGTATTAATCTTTCTATGAAATCCAGCAAATTGCTACAGTTCAACATGGAGATAATGAAAAGAATCTTTCACAATATCCAGGCTCTGGTCAGGTGGAAGTAAGTTATGATGTTTCCTCACTATCTAGCCAGAAATTGTGAAGGTGCCTGCCAAAATTAATGGTTTCCCATCCTCATGAGACCCTTCTGTTCCAAGAGCTACAGTACGCTACATGACTCTTATTCATGTATTTTCTTCCCGTGAAATCAAGAAGCAATAGAGGGATGGTGTGTTGACCCAAATCCAAACCTGAGAGCATAGAAGTGCTCCTGAATTCTGCAGTTTAGAGGCAGTCAGTAAGTTTCATCCCATGAAGAAACCAAAACATTACCCCCCCTGGCAAATGTTCCACTCCATACTGTTTTGACATCCATAATCAGAAAAAGCCTAAGCAAACAGGCTCAAAATAAAATGTCGCTAAAGGAGACATAAGAAAAACTCTTTTTCACCAGAAGCATTAATGCAGCCTTTTGTAACACTGACTAGATTTGATCTTTCATTACAGAATAATTAAAGAATCACTGGCCAAAGAGTCAAAGAATGAGCATGAATTAATGATGAAGTTATGAGGGCACTCACTAGGAAAATGGACAGATGTATAATAGTTTCTTCCCTCTCAACTACTCAATATAAAGTATTTAAATATTCAGTAGTTTTGGGATTAGTCAGCAAAAATCCTTCTCCCAGATGAACATTTCAATTACTATGCAACAGGATCACTCCCACATAGGTCCAATGATTAATTACTTCAAAATTAAGCAAAGCAGCAGCTTCAGCATGATGGAACAAATAAGATATAACACCAGCAAATTCAGGAATTGGATGTTCAGAAGTAAAAGAAAAATCTTCAAGCTTATAAGACAAAGAATGCACCTGAATCCATACCCTTGTCTCTTCCCCTGTGCCTGAATGCTTTATTTAACAAAACATAGGTGCTGTTACTTCTGACTATGTTCTGTAACAAAAAGTCAGCTTATGCATCCAACTTCAGTAAAGGATTTAGGACCATGATTTCTGAGCTGAGAATGGTGTCTCCATAAACAAGACCCAAAAGTCTCATTTAGGACAAGAAAGGTAGGTCATGCACCAATGACAGCAGAGCAAAATCTTTGCTAAATGCTAGTTTGAAACTTAACTTGGAAGAAAAACAGAGAACAGCAGGAACACTTGTTACACAGTTTGCTCCATGCCATAATCTGCCTTCCTATACAGACCTAAAATACCAACACTGGAGATTTTAGACTACCTGAAAAAGGAACAACATAGAGTATGCAACTATGTGTCATCTGGAGTACCACGGGTTTTCTTTTACTATTTCATGCAGTTTACTACTATATATTTCTTTAAAAAATTACCAACACCCTGTCCCCACCACAGAGGCAAAAATGTCAAGTGAATCAATGAAGGTTTTACACCGGATGACAGACATGGGGGAAGCTTCTAGCATCTTCTCACAGAAGCCACTCCTGCAGCTTCCCCCTGCCCCACTACCAAAACCATGCCATGTAAAACCAATACAGGCAGGAAATGCTTAACACAATAGTTGGTCTGTCTGAAAAAAATATTGAGATTTAGAAAGCCCCAAGACTCAGAAACCATTCTCTCTTTCTGGTCTTAGATAAGTCAAATACCTTTAGTTATGAATTTTTTCAGCTAATCTTCACATTGTGAAGATACAACAGGCTACATAAGTGGAAAGCAGGCCTATAAATACTAAAATATAATAATTAAAAATCAGTATTCCCTTAGATTATATAACTAAAATACAATGCTTAAAAAGAAACACTGATATATCACTGGATAATTGATGAAATGTATTAATAAAATTAGAATGACTGTCAGAAGTTCTACTAAGGTTTGGGGTTTTTATATATATATATATATATACACACACATAACATTTATTGAAACATATGTATTAATGATAGGGGAAGAATAAAATCCTGAAGTAAAATAATTCCAATTTAAAGACATCTGAAGTCGAAAAGATTTTTGAGTTAAGTTTTCCACCTCAGAAATAAACAGAACCTTAAACTGCTAGTAATTGCATAACATAAACTTTTATAATAGAGATTATGCAGTTCATAAACTCCTTATTTAGTTAAACACCTGCATGAATCTTATAGTTGTTTCTTTAGAATTACCAAGCAAAAAGTTCTTGGCATCAATACTACATACTCTATCTAAATATTTATCAAATACATTGATGGTGCACAAATTCTCCCCCAGTAAAAACCCTAGAGATTATAAGGAAGTGACAGAATCCCCCAAGAACTGGGCTGCTCTGTCATGGCTTGCAGATTATTGTAAAGAATATTAAAATAACCTGGCAGATCTCATAATCGTTGGTAAAGGACACTTGATTAGTCTGAATGATGAAGCTACGTCCAGAAGAAATACAAGTGAGATTCCTCATTGTGATCACTCTTTTCATTATCAGTTCTGTTACACAAAACACCAGGAAGCAAAACCTTCCAACTCTGTGCTGAAAATGTAACTGCAGACACCTCGCTAGCAGGAGCCATCATGTAGCCACTCTAGCTTTGCTTACCATCTGTCAAGCATCCACTGGTGCCATCACTGGAACAATAACGCATTTCAATCCTCTGCCTTCCCACCTCGAGCAAATTTGGGTCAGGTAAACGTGCTTTGCAGGTGTACCGGAAACGTTGTTCATAGTGGCCACCGTTGTCTGAAATATTGACTGGGGTCCAAGGTGTCCAAGGAGTTGTCTTTTTTAACTCAGGACAGGCATTGGTGTTACAAGGCTGATATTCCTGAAAGAAAATGGTCATACTGAATGCAATAATTAAGTCTGACTTTAAAAAACCCTCAAAACAGACAAAAAGCCAACCAGTAAAAAAGCCTCTGATATTTTTTTCCCAGCATTTCCAACAGCAGTGATTATCAAGAAACTTTTAATTTCAATGTCAAACTGAATGTGTTTTTCTGCTTCTAGGCGAGCACAGTATCACACTGCTAAAAGTAATAATATACCAGTACAAATTAGATCTATTACAACCATAAAAACAGTAAGCGGAACACTGTAAGTACCATGATAAAGCACATCCTTTATAAATTAATAGTCCCGAATAAGGTGTACCTAAATATGTTAAAGCTTTTAATTAAGAGGAATTTTGATAAACTGCAAGTACAAGACACAAACCAGCAAATAATTCCTTGGCAAAATCTAATGGCATATGAATAAGTGAATCACTGTCCATTTTGTATATTGCTTATGTATTACAAGGGGACAATGGAAAAAAACACGTTTTACAGAATCTGGCTCCCTGATGTGCATGTTACCCATAGCTCCAGCATCGCTAAACCTATCATCAGAAGCAAATTCCCTGTGGACTGATACACACCAAAAGCTACCGACCATACCTAAGAAAAAAATGCAGAATTGCCAATATTCTCAAGCCCCACCATATGTTGTCTGACAAGTATGATCAAGATCTGTGGGTCCTGCTCATTCATTTTCCAAAGTACAATATGCTTCATCCAATGCAAAGGCTTTGTAAACTATATGGATGAAATTAAGCAACCATTAAATATCAGAAAGAATCCACGCTGACAAATTATTAGAGACAAAAAGAAATAAGGATCAGTGGGATAATTTTTAAATGATCTCTCTACCTCTGATCTCTTAGAGAGATACTCAGCAGAGGGTACCTTCTGAAAACAAGCCTACTAAAGTTTGCAATTCCACTAAATACTAAAAAATATATATCTAGAAATATAAATAATGTTTTTATCACATAGTACAACCTCCTTCTTCCATAACCCCTACCCCAGCTGATACCACCATGTCCCAACAAGCAATAGATTACCTGTTCCTCTCTTTCCCATGGTGATAACAGTCTTTTAATCTCATAGTTGCCTCAGTCCACTACCTCTTCTCTCAGCTGGTCTAATTTATTATCATATGCAATTAGTCTGAGAACAATTGCTTTCAACCTATATTTTGGTTTAAAGACTGTGTTGTTATTTTAGATCTAAAAGAAGCTTCTTTGTCTGAAAGTTTTTCTAATTTTTCTATCTATTAGAATTGGAAAAAAAAATAAATCTCCAGAACGCCCTGCCTCACTAACACAAGAAGGCACTGGAGAACCCAATGTGATCTTCAAGACTCTCACATTCTGAGGTTGGGTGGACTTGTGACAAACTTCCTGGTTTCATAATTTTGTGGTATTCAGACAAGTAAGAGTTCTTAGCCCAAAGAATTCAGCTGGACTACTCCTGTTCACTCCTCAAGGCTGAGCAAAGTCTCTTCCCACCTTAAAACCTGGTGATCACTACAACAGTGACCATGAGTCATGCTCAGGGACCATCTATGAAAGAGAATCCCTTTAGAGCACAGAGCGCAGGATCAGCCTTTCTGGGATCTGAGTTTCAGCCTTGACTAGTTTCTGGATCAGAAGACAGCAAAGAACAAGCAAATTCTGGTCCTGTGTACTGCAGGGGAAGTTATGATGCCTCTAGGCAACTGTTTAAATCATGTATGTTTTAGACTGAGGACAGAACATGTACAAACATTCTCCTCACAGCACACGAACTGTAAAAAGGAAAACATAAAATTAACAGATCCCAGCAACAGCCAGAACCACCCTGCTTGCTATCCCAAGTGGCTGTTCACCCCAGTGAGCTGTCTACTCCAGCGGCTGGGTTACAGTGCATCTTTTAGCAAGAGCACTCTGTCCTTCCCTCTGTTTTTTTAAAGATGTTTAGCACTGATGTGTCTATCACCTCCCTGCATCAGCTGTTCCACTATTTAGTAATCCTCAAAGCTAACAAATTGCAAGTTACTTCAAGGCTGTATTTTCCCCTTAGTTTAATTTTCCAGTCACTGAATTTTGCTGTGCCTTTATCAATGATACTGAAAGTGCTTCTTGTCCCATACCTACGAACAAATTTTTCATGCCCAAGTACACATCCATAATGATAAACTAAGATGAACTTCTTAAAGCTACATAGGATTTAAAATCTGACACAGGATTTAAAAGCTGATCTCCAGGTCCTACAGTGCATCCCTATGTCTGCCTTTTGTCCTATTTCCTTATTTTCCTTAAGACTAGACACCAAAATTTGACTAGGCACTCTAGAAGCAGTCTTACCAATACAGCATGAAGAGGCAATCATGACCCTGTTCAACTTGCAAGTCTGACTTTAATACATACATTATTGCATTAGTGCTTTTTCCTTCCACAGTCCTGCACAAGGGCCTTAAGTAGTCCCAATTACCTTTGATAACCTGTCTTTTCTCTAAATCACAGCTTTACAACTCATAGCTTCCTATCCCACACAAGAGGCTGGTGTTTGGCAATATTAAAATATGTTTTATTAGCTTCTGAAATTATCTAGCGTTATTTACTACCTCAACAAATCTGTCTTGGTCAAGCTTTACTGAAGATGTCTTATATCACTGTCTAGACTGTTGATAAAAATGTTAAGTGCTATTGACCCAAGAACTGATTCCAGGCAGACTCTGCTAGACACATCCAAGTCATTTATATCTGTCCATTAACACCACATTTTTCAGTGTCAGCTTTTAATCCATTTACCATTTGACAGTATTTCAGTTTTCCAAATCAAAGTATTTTCTGTTGCAAAGGCAAACATCTCAGAAAAATTCAGTGACAGTCTGGGAGAAGTGTTGTATCACTTTCAAACATCTTGAAACACAAGCTTTTTTCTTGTAGCATATAAGTAGGAATAATTAAATCGGTACAGTAGCTACCACACTGTTCATTTCAATATTCACAATGGTCTAAAAGTTTAAGTTCCTCATCTGCTGTTGATTTTCATATGGATATTTTTCAATCAAAAATAAAAGCTGCCAGAAATGTGAGGCCTTTTGTTACTGGATATGACACAGACAGGTGATGGTCATGTAAAGTAGAATGTGTAAGAAGTGAAACAAACCCTTTGTCAAATAAAAGCGGGCAATGAAGTAAAATAATTTAGTGGCAAAGTATTGAATGCTGCATTGTTAACACACATCTGAGATGAACATCTCAGCTCTCTCATTTCTAGAAAGCCAGACTACCAGTAATCAGTGTGCTTCAGGATGTGTAGTCCCTTTATACACCCTAACACAGGGTATACTCCTATATTGGTACATGAGCCAGGAAAGAAATGTGTTCTTTGAGTATCTGTAGAGACCATTTGTTCGTTTTTCCTTTCTTCTTGTTTGGTGCATAGCTTATAAGAAAGTTTGTCTGCTGTCATGCCTGCCTATTTAAGCACTAGACAACACCCATGAAAGGCTCAGAATGGCAGGGGAAACAAAAGTACATATAGATTACAGCAGTAAATAATCTCTCTTTGAGAAAATTCAGAGCAATATCCTAACAATGGATGACTCCATGAAGTTCTGGCACTAATAATGACCTGGCAGAGACTGCTGGCTTCTCTCACAGAGGGTGCTGCACTGCTCTACCAACTACTGTGCCTGTCACAGAGGAACTGAAAATCACACCGTCCTTGATAAAAGCATTGATGTGATCTGATGTTACAAAACTCTGGTATAAGCAAAACAATGATCTTGCTTTGAATGGTGTCAGATTAGGAAGTAGGTAAAGGAGAGGAGAGAAAAGGTGCAGTTCAGATCACACATGGGTATATTTAGTGCTGCGAGCCTGAACACATAGTCTGATTGGAAGGATTTTTCAGGGACTGGGATATGGAAACTCTTGCCTCTGCTTGAATTATCCTACTCTTCTCACCTGTCCAATGCTTGAACAATGCATCAAGTGGGATTTCAGGAATATGGCCTACTCCAAAGCAATTTGACCAGCTAGAGTCATGGATACAATAATAAAGCAACCACATAGCAGAATAAAAATTTCAGATGAAACACCAAGGTCTTACCTCAGCAAAACAGTGGTAAGAAAGAAGTAGAAAAGCAGTGAAGCATTCTGCTTCAATAGAGCTGTTGAGAGGAACCAAGACAGTGGCAGCCAATCTCCACCTCATGTGCTGCACATGAACTGAAGGAAGAGATGGGGTTGAGCTCTCCTGGGAGGAGTCTCCAGATTCCCACAGTGGAAAACTTCAGGGGCTGATATGATGGGTGTTTTTATGGTACACTTGTGGACTCGGAACAATAATTATTTGAGGCCACTGGCAGACTCCAAAAATACCATTGCAATAGTTCAAACTTAACCACATATTCAAAGTTCTGTTTGCAAGCTGTCCTAACACTTGTGACCTAATTCACCATATTGTGTTTTTTAGTAAACTAATTTAGTGGACTTAGTCAGTTGAGATTATTAAATCTATGCCTAGCTACAACTGGTAAAGATGCAATAAGACCTTTAAAGACAATTTCAGGGGACAGCTCAACAGTTAGTTGGAATTTTAAACAAAATACACAAATAAATACATATATCATCAAATACACGTCTATGAAAATGATAAATTAAGATTATTAATTATCACAAAGCATACTGGTTGTAATATGAGAAAAGACATAATAAATTAAAAACATAATTCGGAATGCTATAACATAAAAATTGATTATGCTATTAATCAGTTACCTTGCTTCTCTTTAAATAATATTTCCTGATATTTGTGTATAATGAAAAAAAGAAAATTAATGCCACGTTTGTACCAACGTTTACTTAGAGTGATTTGTTTGTATTATTTTAGAAATGGACAACTAAAATGTTGCTTCCAAAACATATTTCAAAGTGTAGGAGACTGTTGCTAAATAATGCAGAAAAAAATTCTAGTGTTTTCTCATGGAGGACATGAAACAGACTTTTTTTTTTTTTTCCCCTCTGCATAGCCACTTTAGTCAAATTCCTGTGCTTCTAGTTTAAGTTTGATTTTAATTAACAGCATGATAGTTTGATACCTCCTTAGGAAACCAGTCTAAAATCTTATCTACATTTGAACTACATTATTTTATAAAAACCAGAATTCAGATAGAGATTTCTATTCCCATTTATATTACATGTTTATATTATGGAGGGATTTCTCTTAACAAACTCTTGTTTCTTTGATGTATATAGTATGTCTATGTTGAATACACATCTTTTGTTCTCATCTGTGTGCTTCTTTCTCATCTGCTACTGTAAGAGACTATCTTTACAAGGCATCTAAATCAACAGTCCATTTAAATATTTTCAGCCCAACAGTTATTTTTTATGATTTGCTTTTGATATATTGCATTTAGTTCTCAAATATTCTTTTGGAATCACTACATTTTGGAATTGATTAAAAAGTACTTGAAGTTTTTGGGTTTTGTTCATCATGCCAAAATTCAGTGTGGCTGGCCCAAAATATTTAATTTTTCAGATATTAAGACACCAGTAGAAAAGAATGTCACTGATTCATAAATTGAATGGTATATAGTATGTCACCTGGGACAAGACAGGCCTGTAATATAAAAGAATCTGAGTCTCTCAGTCATCTCCCAAGCTCTGAGTTTGTTACAGCAATGTGAAGTTAAAGGAAAGGATAGCTCTCACATGCAATTAAAACAAAGGCCAATATGAATGTAACTGTAATAAAACTCGAGAAAAAAATCAGTTCCCATTTATAGGGGTCCTTGTTTACACATCAAAACATAATGTACTCCCTCCTTCTTCAAGAACCAAAAGATAGGTAACATTTATCTTTCAGTGGTTAAAAAACACATTCAGGAAAATCACTAACTGAACTTGAAAAAGTAAATGGTTCATTTATTTTCAGTACAAAAATGTAAGTTCTTATTCATTTAGAAAAATATTTTCAAACTAAAACAAACAAAGACAAGTAAGTCCCTGATCAGGTTTCTATTTATTTCCACAGTTTAAAAAGCCAGGTTCTTCAACCAAATACCTATATTACCCTATTTTATTTTCATTTTTATATTACAATACTATTTCAAAAACATGACTTGAAAGGCAACCTAAATCCAATTAAGTCCAGGTCATTAAGCAAAACATCTTCTACATTGTAAATTTCATAGTTATACTTAAAAAACAAACCCCAAAAATATTTCTAAGATCCCCATTGTATTTTAATCATGCAAAAGCACATCTATATCCTAGTTTATAGGCAGTATTTTATCTTCAGTTGACATCAACAGCAGTAATTTTATTGATTCCAGCAGAACCAGGACTTTAGAGACTATTGCTGAGTGCAGATGCAATCCCATAGTGTTGTAAAGTAAGTGTAAGTAGGTTGTGTTCATAACGGGCTTTTAAAAATATGTTGATGGATAGAGGGTTTACCCTATGTAAAAGGAACAGGTTTCTTCTGAAGTGGTTTCTTTTTTGGCTGCAAATACAAGTAAACACAACCTTTTCTTTCAACTTTGGATATTTTAAACCAAATAATTAGAAAAACTTCCATTTACATAAAGCGGAACTTATAAACAATTAAAGGCTGGACTCAGAACCATTTTTCCTGGAGGAGTTCAGGGCCTATTGGGTAGGTCATCAGACTGGGGCAGTTCAGGACTCAAATCCTTCCTATATTCAACATCATTCATTTTATTTAGATAAGCAAAGTTCCTACTTTCAACATCTCTTCATAAAACCATCAAATTTTGGAGTAAGACACCACTTTCCTCTTACTTTTTCTCTACCAGCCATTTGTGTAACTCTCTACTCAAAAGCTACATTTTATGTCAAACTAGTCAAACTTTTTGTGAAGGAAATTGTTACAAAAATTAAGCCACTTAATTGTGACTAGCTTAACTGAATATCTGATAGGGTACAGGGTTAGTTGGAGTACCTTGAGCTCCACCTCAGCAAGCAGAATGGCCTGGCTGCATTGAAGAAGTGCAGTTTTTATTCTTAAGTACAGTTGCTCGGATGCTCATGTTTAGTGATAAACACTTATTTCATATGCATGACAATACCTAATAGCGTAATCATTCATTTTAAAGCATGGTACTTGGAATTAATTCATATTCAAAATGAAACTAGAAACATCTAAGGAAAAAAAAAAACTTCTTTATTCCGATAGAGATTTTTTTTTAAAAAAAAAAAGAGAGAGGCATAATAGTTATTTCAGATTCTTCCAATCCTAATTCCTTTATGGACCTATGTTACAATTAAACACCCTACTCAAATGCACTTAGCAAATAAAATTATTATGTGATACAAAACAGAACACATTTGTCAAGATTTGTAATTTTCTTTTTCTTTTTAAATAACTGAATACATCAAGAACTTATATATGTGCTTGTAGAGAAATGAAAAGTAGTAAACCCACAGTAAATCCACAGCAGCAAGTCTGCCTGATGACAGCTCAATCTGCACCAATCCCCCAAGCATCCCTAGCGTGATCCCACTGCTACTACTAGAGAAGCCCACTTCTACACCCTGTGTACAGAGCAGCCTACTAACACAGGGCCCTTACTTGAATCTCCACACCCATTCAACACTTGCACAGTCAGATTATGAGCTCTCTAGAGGACAAGCCATTTTGGACTGCCTGTTTGCAGGCCTCTGTATAATGGGATCATGGTTCATTATTAAAGCTTCCAGGCAGCAGGACAACAGTAACGCTGTAACTGTAATGCTTTGGATATTAGCTTCCTGCTAAGCTAGGCAGCAGATTTGAAATCTGACAGCTTTAAACCCCTTAGCAAATTGCAAGTCAAGACCAGGGGACTGCAACCATGCTGTCCTTCCCAGACTGCTACACCAGGAATGAGGCCCATGCTATAGCCACCATGGTAATTCGAACTCTAAAATGCAAAAAAAAAAATAAAAATCAGTGCTTGTATGTTCTTAATATTTGAAAACACCTCAAAACCAGTCAGAGAACTGACTTGTAAAATTTATGGTCAGTTTTCAAACTAAGAATAAAGTATACTTAAAATGTGTTTCAGTGAAATGGATTTGAATTTTGGTTACAGATGTCTCTTCTGGCACTTGCTGGCATGTCCATTAAGTAATTAGAATTCGGTTGTCTTGAATAGGCTGAAACTGGAGACTGCAGGTTTGTTTTTACTGGACACTCACCTCACTTCCAGGGATGTGTTTCATGTCCACAAGGGGAATTAATATTCTCTCTGGTCACTGAGTTCCTTTCTGAATATGGATTTACTTTGAAGTCTAGGCTTCTCTTACTAAGTTAACCATAGATTTTCTTTTGAGGAACAATACCTTCTACATTTTGCCCACAATGACATCAGCCTCTGGTAAATGACCCTGTTACTTTTACTCTTGGGACACTGAAGATATTGAATGCATTGTTAACAGTCAGGAAACACACAATGCCTCTAAAACTGCATGGTTTAAACAGAGAATTCATCCTCTCATTCCTCCTTCCCTTTTACACTACCCATGGTCTATGAAACATCTCACAAATTGTACGAGCTGTGTAATGTGCTCTGAAGGATCACATATTCAACTGCACACAAGAACATAGCACAAAGGTTTTTGCTGACTTAGGTTTTTTTTAGGTAACAAACTTTACTTTCATGACTATTACCACATCCATGCAGTTATGTGCTTTTCTGCATTTGTGTACACCACTGATTCTAAGTGTCACACTTGAGCAGTTTTGTCAGTCATGTAATCGTTAGGGACTTGACACTAATTAGGAGTCAAAGATACTTAATTGCCAGTTGTAAACACTGATAAATAATAGTCCAGGTCCTCAAAGTCTTTATATTGGCTTTAAAGAACCCTGGACAGGGGGAGGGGGTCCATCTAATAAAAGAAGCCAATTAAGTTGTTTATGCACTATGGTTATCAAGAGTGTGTCCCATCCTTCTATCAAAAAATCACTGTTTTGCCGGAAAGTTACTGTGTAGGAGATAGGTGTTCAGGGCTCATTTACTCCAGTTCATAGCCAGGAATTTTATTGCAAATCCTCCCATATCTGTGGTTTTGTATGGGGCATTATGATCTGGCACAGCATAACATGCCTCTTGTTCTAGCAGTTCCACTGGGGGGTGAGAACCTCCAGAAGGAGGGGAATGAGGAGCTGGGACAACACCAGAACCCGCTAAAATCTGATAAGCCAGAAGTGCCTGGCCAAGGATTCGGTTATTTTTGTGCTTAGTGTTGTCATTTAGACTGCTGCAAAGCCTTCACAAAGGAAGCATAAGATATTACTGACCTGATGAAAACAGAACACTCAAGACCATAAATAATCAAGGCCGTAAGGCTAAAGGGATTGTCCACCTGTGAATGACTGCATGGATTTACCAAAACTGACTCAAGAGTGATTTCAGTTAAGCAGGTGCTATATTGCCACTTCGTAGTGAAGGCCTCAACTGCAGTAAGAAAGACATGGCTGCCAAATCTGAGCAACAACATGACAAGTAGATGGTGATATATAAATATCATTAAAGGTAAATGATGCGTTACTTGTACATGAATCAAAATTAATCTTTTCAGCACCTAAATCAGCACTTAGAATTAGTGTGTAAACATCAGCTTTGAAATCTATATATATACATTTAATTATAAAGAGAGGAAATTCAACTTTAATTATAAAATTAAGAATGTACTAGTTAGAATGTGAAAAGACCAGGGAGAGAAATGTAGCTCTCTGTGAACTGTGATTTTGCTTACCTGATCACCCAGTACTTCATAAGTGGGGAAAAGGAGCTTGTTCAAAATCCCGTTTTGGGGGGTATGATCAGCTGATTGGAAGTGAGTTGCTGCAGCTTAGTGAGTTACCACTCAGTTGAGAGATGCTAATGATCTGTGCATGTGACTTTATTCATTACAGATGCAAGCACAAAAGAAGGCGGATTAAGTCAGGCAGATAAGGGATGATTTACTTTGCTGTAATAACTCAATTGCTTGCAATTAGCTTCACATACTCTTACTGAGCAGCTTAAAGTTTTTCACGTAGGCCCTATAATTCCTGACAAAAATCTTTTAAATTGCTGAAACAGTTATCATTAACTTAAAATGTACTTTTTAAAAATGCTGGAAATCATAGCTATCCAAGTATTTATTAACTGAGAGTAAGAATGTTGGAAGATAATCCAGTAGTCAAAAAAGCATGAAAAGGCTGTCAACTCTTCAATTTTAAAGACTGCTGCTTTGTAATGACTGCAAATCTGTTATCATACATAAATTACCTTTATTTCTATTCTGCAGCAGAAGTTATCCATTCATGTAAGCTTCTAGAAAGTAAGAACTATATTCTTGTTCTAAATGGAGAACCTCAACAACAAATTTTTAAACACCAAAAGTGGAAGCAGATCTGGGACTTTAGTTTTCACAGGCAACACCACTTACTTGGTTACTTTGTGACCTGGAAAGAATTTGATCCTTAGATTCCTAATTCTTAGATTTACCCATTACTAGCTATAATGATTGTCAATGTGTCTTTTCCTGAATTTAGCAATGGGAGAAATCTGCAAACAAGTTTCAGTTGGGTTTGTCTGACCACGTATCACTAACTCTACAGGCTGTGAAAACAACTTGTAATCACAAAACAAGAGGAGAAGAAAGTCAAACCTGAACAGCCTGTAATCATGGGGTTGAGGATAAGGAACCAGTGTAGTGCTCCTATGGAGAGAAATGGCTCATTTCTTTCACAAGACAGTTTCAAATTAAGCACAGTGGGAAAGTAGTTCTGGAAATTGACAGACTGAGGACACACTCACTTCCATAATATTTTGACCCGAAAAATTAATTGTGTGAAAAACTAGCCAACAAGTAAAGCAGACAAATAAACCCGTTATTAGTATTTTATATCCAGCCATAGAGCATGCTTTCATATTCTTATTCATTTATCCATAGCCATTTATTATCTCATCAGTGCAGCCTTATATTAAAATTAATCCTTTTATCAGCCTATAGATCATCATTAATCTTGTTTTCTACAATTACACAATCTTTTAGGTTCAGCTGAACTTTCACATTTTAAGCTCAAAATCTGAGGGCAAAAATGCAACTACTAATCAGTGGTACATCAAAACAGTCCTGAGAGTACAAAATTATTAACTGCTTGTGAAGTCATTTAGACAAGAAGCACTCAATTACAGCTTGTCTTGTTGTTTGGTGTTTTTTTTTCCCTTTTAATTATAGAGAGCTATAAACTCTGTTTTATACAAAAATGGAAGCAAAATTTGAGAAAGCTGATGTTGGAAGGAGCTGAGGTCTGGTTTTGATCTGAAAATATGATTTCTAAAATATTCTTACTGTATTTTTTATTAAAAAAAAATTACTTAAATGATTGAGAAATCACTTGGGGGGGGGG
>NW_020799095.1:77018298-77037878 GCF_003259725.1 Athene cunicularia | reverse complement strand
ACTGAATCCTATAATGTCAGCACACCTGAGACAACACTCTAAATGTTAGAGCAGCTGCTGAACAACAAATGTGTAAGTGACAGAAATGGTACAGACTGAATAGATGAGGAGCCATGAACTTTAATTCAGAGTTGCCAGTCCAAACCCAGGAGCTGCAGTGAAAAGCAGAACTGCTTGTTGAAAGGCATTAACTGTGCAAGTATTTAAATCAATTGAAAGTAGATTCAGACACACAAACAGGACATATTCAAAGACTTTGATCATCTGCACCTTCTGATCATATAGCAGAAAGGGTATGCTCTGCACTTCTGAAAATGCAGCCACTTAGTAGGGAATCTGAGTATGGATTTGGAAGCCTAATAAAGGTGGCAAAATACGGCTGCCAGAGAGCTCTCCAGCACCAGATGGATTGCTGTTGTCTCCAAAACCTCCAAACATTAGAAAGATCTCTTTATCTACTAGGAGGGAAGTAAAAAATGGCTAGTTAATGTGTATATGAACATCCACATCTTTCTAGCTCAAAGGCCATGCTTCTGTAAATGAGTGAAAGGGGAAAACCAAACACAACCCATCCCCCACATTCCTTTCAAGCAAAATTTTTCTCTTTTTAGATGACAATAGAGTGGACAATGCTGTGGAAAATGGGTACTGCGGGTAGGGTAAAAAAAATAAATATGCTATAAACCTCTTTTTCAGGCCTTGACTCAGGCACACTGAAGCAAAGAGTAGTATAACTGCACTGAAAACACACTTAAGCACAATTTAATACTTTATCACACCACAGACATCTGCCTTTCCTCAGGGCAGAAGTTACAGCAGAGCTGACAGACATGAACGTGTGCCCACACCTCAATCACTGCTGCTACAGTCAAATGTATAAACACAAAACCATCTTCAGTTACAGCTTGCAATCACTTGGACGAGGAAGCACAGCAACCACCATGCTGACACGTTTGCTTCTGCCCACTCCATTATGGGAAAATATGACCTCTATCTAGCAAGGGGGTCACCTGAGCTGGTTAAATAGCCGTAGCAAGCATCAGTGTAACTCATCTGTCAACGCCCCTGTCTACGTGAGCAAAACAACCACAAACCCCCCAAAAGACAAGCAAAATAATAGGATGAAATTTTACAGGTTGCCTGGTTGCAAAGCAGAAACACATAAACAGATATATGAAAATATGCCTCTAGTTGAGATAATAAATGTAAATTCAGATTACCTACAAACTTTTCAGGTTTGTACTTACCATGTCCAGTAAGTGAAACTGCACAGGCAAATATATATATATATATATATATATATATACACAATTGTCTAATTTTCTCATGAGCGGATATTAACTTCTCAAAGCTTGTACCTTTAATATAGTTTCAGCTGCCCAAATTCAGGGCTCTCTTGCCATTTTAAATGTTGTGGGTTATCTCACCTAGCTTCCAAACTGCTCTAAAACCACGTGGGTCTCTCACATGGCCTCTGATGTATCTTCTACTTTCACCCAGATGTTCCAGATCCCCTACAGCGTCTCAAAAAGCAACATGTGTCTCTGTTTAGGCAAAACTGCATCCTGCCTTTGCATTCACCAGTGGAGCCTGGCATTTTTCAGAATCATGTCAGAACTGAATCTCCTGTTTCACATTTTGCATTTAATTTGTGGCAATCTAAAAAACTTCATATAAATCAATGTCTCTCACACAACACTCTTCATTTTTAGATTTTTTAATATTGTTGGGTTTATACAAAGTTTATTTACAAAGGGTTTAATTTGTCTGTGTTGTATTTTTGGAACTCTGTGGTTGCGAATAAAACATTAGCTTTTTTTGATCTCCAGCCAATTCCTGGTAAGACAGATGTTTCTGGAAAAAAAAGTACTAATTGAATGCTGGCTTCATATTATGCTCTATTTCAGTATGATGAAGAAAAAGGCAAGAATAGCTGTATGCTTCCTTTGCATCTCCTCAAATATGAGCTGTTCTGTAGCTGGCATGACCCTAGCATAAATCAGATGAGGTTTAATTGACAATAGCCTGTGTCTTTCAGCTCAGAACTGCTGAGGCCTATGCTCCACTGCTCTGGGGAAATTCCTTAGGAGAGGATTAAAGCCCTTTTATTTTACACCTTGTTTGAAGTCTCAGCAAAAAGGCTAAGCACTATATAGGGGAAAGGTGGCACAGCTAAAGACATTCAAGCCAGAAGGTTAATGAAGAAACCAAAAGGAGAAAGTGATTATACAGTGTCCAAAAATGGGAAAGAAAATACTCTGGTAATGAAAATAAACTGGCCAGGAACAGAGGTTGGCTCCCTGGTAAAATTACATCTAAACATGTTTCAAATGGAGCATTTTTGAATTTCAAGAAGTTGGATGTGTAACAACAATACCTTTTCTTAACACAATACTCATAAAAGCTCTTGAAGAATAACTTTACTACTTAATGCACATACAGGATCCTTAGCTTCTCTTTATATTCAACTACACTCACCTCAGCCTTATCGCAAATCAAATTTCCACATGCCAGCTTTGTCCCGCTTCTTATCATAAAATTTGGGTAACCTCACTGACAAGAGGAAGAAGGAAAGGAGGTGAGCAAGGATTGATTTACACTGCAGTGTGACTGGGCAGAAAAAAAAAAAAAAAAAAAAGTCAGTGAATATGTTATCTACCAAAATTCATCTTTTCAACAAAACCAGGAAAGGGATACAAATAGCTACAGGTTATGAGAGCTGAGCCAAAGACTGGAAAATTTACCAGTAGGTCCATGCCTTCAAGATGCTGAAGCTGCAGGCTACCACTGGGTAGTACTGTTGTGTTTGCTTATCAAAGCAGTATGTAAACCCACATTAAATTATTGGAAAAGCAAGGGCTGGGTAATGCATGATGTTGTATTTCAGACATTCCTAGCAATGTGGAGAGGACCTACTGCCAGTAACTGTGTAAACATGGCTAGAATACACAAGTCAAACTCAAAGGACTGAATTTTAGCTCAGGGTCAGGATGGATGCCCTGAACTTACACTGTAGGCTTTGTTTTGACAGCTCAGTAAGCATACCATCAGCTCTTTGGCATTTTCAGACCAATGACATTAGTAACTGGAAAAAAACGTGTTAGCTATAGACTGCAAAGTGCTTTTTACAGGAAAATAATAAATATTCTGTGTTCACATGGTACCTTTAAATTCTAAATGTCTGACCATCTATAAAGAGTTCTGGCTTATCAAATAAAAATCTGAAGGCAAGTTTAATAAGCAGTACACTATTGGAGCTGGCCAATTCATTAATCTTGTCCTGCAGGATGATTAGGAAGTTATGGAAGCTCACAGGAGTTGTATTTGGGGCAGGATCTATAGGGTTTGCATGGCAAGGTTTAGGTAGCTGAGGGACTACAGGGGTGGCTTCTATGAGAAGCTGACAGAAGCTTCCCCCACATTCAACAGAGACAACACCGGCTGTCTCCAAGAGGGACTAGCCACTGGCTAAGGTGGAGCACATCAGTGATGGTGGTGTCACCTCTGGGATAATGTATTTAAGAAGGGAGAAGAGTTGCTGCACCACAGCAATTGCAGCCAGGAGAGAGGTATAAGAATATATGAGAGAAAAAACTGTGCAGACACCAAGGCCAGTGAAGAAGGAGGAAGAGGAGGTGATCCAGAAGCTGGAGTAGAGATTCCCCTGCATCCCGTGGTGCAGCCCATGGTGAGGCGGCTGTGCCCTGCAGCCCATGGAGGGTAACGGTGGAGCAGAGATCCACCTGCAGCCCGGGGAGGACCCCACGCTGGAGCAGGTGGATGCCTGAAGGAGCTGTGACCCCACGGGAAGCCCACGCTGGAGCAGGCTTCTGGCAGGACCTGTGGACCCATGGAGAGAGGAGCCCATGCTGGAGCAGGATTGCTGGCAGGACTTGTGACCCTGTGGGGGACCCACACCAGAGCAGTTTGTGAAGGACTGTAGCCCGTGGGAAGGACTCATGTTGGAGAAGTTCCTGGAAGACTGTCTCTCATGAGAGGGACCCCACACTGGAGCAGGGGAAGAGCATGAGGACTCCTCTCCCTGAGGAGGAAGGAGCAGTAGAGACAATGTGTGATGAGCTGACTGCAACCCTCATTCCTTGCCTCCCTGTGCCACTGGGAGAGAAGAGGTAGAGGAAATTTAAACCTGGGAAGAAGGAAGGGGTGAGGGGCAGGTGGTTTAAGTTTTAGTTTTTATTTCTCATTACCCTAGTCTGATTTGATTTGTAATAAATTAAACTAGTTTCACTAAGTCAAGTCTGTTTTGCCTGTGACAGTGACTGCCAATCTCCCTGCCCCTGTCTTGACCCACAAGCCTTTTATTATATTTTCTCTCCCCAGACCTGCTGAGGACAGGAGTAATAGAGTGGCTTTGGTGAGTACCTGGTGTCCAACAGGATCTACCCACCACACGGCGGGGATGCAAAGGCAGCTCAAAGTTGTACATATGGAAAGAGAAAATTACAGCAAAAGATTTTTGTTTTGTTTGTTTGTTTTGGGTTTTTTGTTTTTGTTTTTGTTTTTCCCCTTGGACAAGCCAGTATAGAACAACATTTTGTTCTTCCTCTGATCTAAAATAGTCAGAGAAATTTATAATCAAAATACAGAAGTTCTGGGGAAAAGAAACCTTTCTTCTAGACATCTAGAGACAAGGCAACTGGTAAGAGCAGCAGAGTAGAAAATGGTCTAGAATAGGCAGGACAGGCAGTCTGCTCTGATTTTAATTTTTCCTTAAGGATTCTTTTCTTAGGATTCTTAAAAGGAAAAAAAGAAAAAAAGAAAAAAGGATAAACGCAATAAACATAATAAATAGAAGATAATGACACGGAGCTAAATTTACATAGACAGATGTTAATGTGAGTACATAAAATAAAAGCAGCAATACCTAAAGAAATTTCACTGATAAGAAAATGCAGGTGTTTGGCAAGAATTTGGGGATGAAAGAGTCAGGATGCAAGCAGTCAACAGGACCCCAAGGGAAAAGGAAGAATGAAGATGACAGAATGTAGTGTTCAATATTCTTTGCTTTGCAGAATAAAATTCTCACAAATCCTTAAATGGAAGGTTCAAATGTCTTTTTGTTAATGCCAACTAATTTACCTGTTCATACCATTGCAGTTTTTAAAAAGTACAGGAAATGGTCTATCTTTTAGTTCCATTATCAAAAAATGTGTATAATGTGGGACTTAGTTTTGGTCACAGTCTAGCACATCTTAAGACAGTTGCTTCTCAGCAAAGTATAGGTGTTTTAATAAATATTTTAGTAGCAGTGATGAGGTATAGAAGATGAGGCCCACATGCTGTGCAGTTAATTCTTGGTTTATAAAAGCAATCACTCTGCAGACACTGAATGATATATAAACTCTCTGTGTTAATGGATCCCAATACTCATGAAGCATAAGAGATTAAACTCAGGTATTTGTGTGCCAGTAGAGGGGCATGAGAGAGATGCCTAAAGGATCCCAGGAAAGAGGAACAATACATGTAAGTTTACTAAAGATTTTTTTAAGGTGTATGAAATTGTGCATTAGTACCCTGCTTTTTCACTCTTAAGATCAAGTATTGCTTAGGTGAATTGTTTTTTTTTTTTTTTTTTTTTTTTTTAATATTATTTAGCTTTTTCTTTTTTACTTTACATACAAGCAAAAGAATATTTTTGTAACCTAAGATTGTACCAGTATCTCTTCATGTTTGGACACATCTGTGAGAAGTCACAACTTTGAAGCTATTGTCCTTTAAATGGTAGCTGATGTAGCCAAAGCATTTCTAAAATTATGGAAGTGTTTTTTTAAATCACATGACAAAGGAAAAAAGTTAATGTGATGACCCTGCAGGATGACAAAAAAAGTCTCTGATTTTATGAAATGGAAAGTTCACCACCTGTGTGCTTTGGAATAATATGTGGCAGATGCATGAGGGTAGTATTTTGGTTTTGAACAAGGACTATGGAAAGAATCCGTCCAAGGTGGCATGACTTTATCCTGCTTGGAGGAAAACAGACATTTGATTGTGTAAGTGGGAATGTTCCAAAGAGCATTTAGCTAACACTTGAACACAGGATCTATAATCATATGGCTGCTCACATGTCTCAAAGACACACAACATTACAGAAAATGCAAATTACTTTTTATAGGATTCAGTGACATTAAACCTCAAAAAAATTTTAAACATTCAGTATTTCAAGTCAAATGAGAAAACCATCCTCAAATACTTTACATCCCCATCATTTCTTCCATCAGTTTAGCCTCAGAGAACAATTCTTAACAGAGGAGGAAGCTGAGATACAGGAACCACATCTTGTGCTATAATAGTACTAGATGTGATTATTACATCTAGTTGTGTTTTATCTGAAAAATCCTCCAGCTTCTTTTCTTCTGTTGATAGCAAGAAGGACAAGTGAGTGCAGAGACTGTATACATTTCTAACAAAACAAAGCCATTCCTTGCTAGGAGGTCACATGGACTTACATGAATGTCAAATTCAGATTTCTCTGAGACACTTTTAATGAGGTCCCATGTGTCCTTTCTATACACTGAATATTATTAATTTTAAAAATATATAATTTTAGAAACAGGAATTTAAGAACAGCAATAAGAAGGAGAGCTGTGTGTTTTATATATACTTAAACTGAGTGATAAGCAAAGGGATCTGGCGCAGAAGGGCTTTTGATCAGAACACCAACATGTAGATTATGTAGTTTTGTCAACACAGTGTACCATTTTACTCCTGGCAAAAGGAAGCAAATGCGGGCCTGCCTGGCATCACAGACAATGAGATATGAATATACAACAGTTTCATTCAATCATGTGAATTACCTACTAATCAGCAGTTAAATAAGAATGACCAGCCTTCCCCTACCAGAAACAAAAAATCAGACGTATCTTTATTTGCCCATGAGATAAGACCACTAGCCAGCATTAAAAATGAGAAGCTCATGACATAAGTAATTTATTCCAGTGGATCTGAAGTCTGCTGCATAAATTCCAGAAACAGAGAACTTCTTTCAGTCCAAGGTCGCTATCGCAGTTCCTGACTGAAATGGGATTTCTGAAACCTTGATGTGAATACTGATTCAAATATTGACAATCCAATGTGTTATGTTGTCTTTTCATGGGTATGGGAAGTATCATTAAACCTTGTGAGAAGCCATTCTTGCATTCTAACATGGTGGCCCATCTGAAATCTAATCATAACTAAATCACTAACATGCTTCCTAGCTTTGTAGCTTCGTCAATGGGGAGTAACTGCTGTTTGTAACAGGCCACAGGTTTTGCATTAAGCTAACAAGACAGACTTTGGGACATGTTGGGCTTTGCTTGTGTTTTTCTTGGTCTGTCTGATGATTTGGTTTTGCATGCAATAGCAATTATCTAATTACCAGAACTCTATTACCTACTTTAACTTTTCATTAGCTCTGTATAATTGTGTGATGTAATGTCTACAGTGATATATATATATAGTAACTAATGGGTATTTGTAACATGCAGTTACTGTGGGTAGAATGACCTATTAGACCCCCTTAATAAAACATAGCACAGAGTAGCAGAAGCTTTGAAAGAAGTGGCAGAGGACAATACCTGAAGCCCAGGGGCTATAAAAAACTCACTGATGCCCAATTACTGGTCATTGATGGAATTCAGCCTCAGAAGCAAGGTAAGTCAAGTCATTCTTGCCAAGCCTTGGGGGTAGCAAAGAGAATAAAGAACAAGCATCCAACATAAGTAAAACACACACTACATAGTAAATTTGGATGCAATACGGACTCGCACAGCGATCAATAATAAGCAAGGTGTAGTAGAGCCTGTTAACGGACATAAAAAAGATGCCAACTATATCCTAAAGTGAGAAGAAAGAAACCATCAACATCAGTGTCATACTTCTGTCAAAGGACTTCAGATACTGACCTATTGCTGTAAACCCACACCCAGACTGAAACTATGTTACCTGTACGTAATGACTGTTACAACCATTAAGATGGTAATTAGACTACAAATAAATTCTTGGCTTTGCAAGAATGGTGTATACCTTTTTGCCTGTAACAGGATGTGCTAGTATAGGTAAAACTGCATCCATCATACTCTATCACCTGTTTCATTTGCTTCTCCATCACCAACATGTATTCTCCAGATTAATTTGTAATTTTGAAGCCATTTCAAAAATGATCTGAATTTACAAAATGTGTTGAGAATTCTTTCTTCTAAATCTGAAATATTTTAACATTAATTACAGTACTTTAAATCCTTCAATGTGCACTGTTCTGTCCCAGACACTGTTTAAGGGTAAGAAAATATGGACATCATAATTCAGAAAGTCAGGAAAATGCTCTTTCAGTACAACAGGCATTACAGTTATTACTCCTTGGTTCCTGATCTGAAAACAACAGCACTGTTATTAAAGAAGTTATTTAAGATAAAGCTTTATGTATCCTAATGCTGTCTTTTGTCTGCTCTGCCTGTGTAACCTGGAATATTGCCAACATAATGATTCAAAGTCCTGTTATGCAATGCTTCAATTATAGTTGGGACTGTACAGGATTTACAGTGACTGAGATGCAAATTTTACTGGCAATAATTCATTGAAGTTGTACATTTTTTGCTGCTTTTGATGAATGAAACAATCCCAAGCTCATGCAATGTTTGGTACTATTCAAAATGAGAGAAATGAGAACAATACTGTGAACTAAGCCACTAACTGAAACAGGTAAAGTCATTCTTTCTCTAAATCACATCTCCACAACAAAATGGCTTTTGGGAAACCTAGATGAATGTGAATTCTCCAAAGAGCCTGACCTCAGCATGAATTATAGTGATTCAGTCATGTCAAAGCTAAAAAAATACTTTTAAAGATTTTGCAATCAGTTTTGTAGCCTTCTTCAGTGTCCTTTACCTCAGGCAGCTACGCAGACAAACCTGGATTAAGCTGCTCTCCAGAACACAGGTATCTGTTTTTCACTCCTGATATGGCTGTGCTCTTGTTTCTTAATAAAAGTTTACAATATGCTCAACTATCATGTACATCCTGAGCATACACCTATTTAAAAATGTCTATTTACAACCCAAAATACATCACAGATGTACCTATACATATGGATACATACCTCTGTAACCTCACCACTAACTGAAAGTTATACTTTAACTGGAAAATTTTAGAGTTGGCCTTTAAAGGCCTATCTGCTTTTTTGAGGTTAAAAAAAATCTTCTGACACAGTATAAACTCTGCAGAGTTAAACCTTCAAGAGTTTTCTATCACTGCATAACTGTAGAACTTCCTCACTTACTTTTCAAAAATCACATCCAGAAAAGCCCTGAAAACTATAGTGTGTTTGTACTGTACACTTAAAAATATATGGACATATGGTTTGTTAACATTAATTAATAAATTAAATAAGCACACATCCATTTATGGAAACCCTTTCTTTATGAACTTAAATAATCTCTTCACCACTTAAAAAAACCCAACAAATAAACCACAGAGCATTTAACATTTTTCCAAGGAAAATGTAGGGAAGGAATCAGTTGGAATAGTTTTGTATTCAGAATCATCTGTGAAGCATCAAAGTTATGTTTGTTGGCATCTGTGCTCCAGCTGTGGGGTTTGAAGCTTTTTATTTTTTTAATCACGTTCCTTGGTCCAATGAGTAAGTACTTGATTTTGTGCATTTGTAGAGTTGGAAAGTGAATTCATCAGGGACTGTTCATACTCCCACAGCCTTCAATGACATTTCACTGAAAGAACATGGCAACTTTAAAGCTTCACAGGACATATTTTTTACAGGATCTTGGTAAGTGACAATTTTACAGTATTTAGCTGCATTTGAAAAAAAAAAAAAATCTACGTTATACTCATTGAATGGTCTAGAGAGAAAAAGATGCCTAAAGAGACACACTAACCAACAAACAAAAGCCCCCTGTATCCAATTAATAATAGAAGTGTTAACCAATTCTTTGATTGTTGGGAATCCATTTATGTCCTTATCTTTTGTAAAAAGCAGTCAGAATGACAGAAAGTCTGAGACTGACCCAGGTGCCCCTGAAATCAGAGGAAGACTGAATTGACTTCAGAGCCTTTTGGATGAGGCCCCATTTTAGCAGTGACAATCAAGCACTAAGATCACTTTTTGTGTCAGTTTGTGAATCCATAGAAAGTATAACATGGTTTTGAAGAGCTACAGAAAACAAATGGTGTATTTTCTTTATGACTTTCAAAGATCACAGATTCTGAGTTCTCTTCCTTGACCTTTCATAGCCACCATAGGCTTATCAGGGTGCAAGTGTAGGGAGTGGGAGGTTTGGGTATTTTAGTGTAATATCGCTATTGCCCAGTTCAGTAGTTCTGTAAAGTCCCCTACAGGAACTCACCTTTCACCCTTGAGTAAGCAGACAAGGTTCCTGGTTTATGTGCCCAAGGTTAAGAAATATGAATATAGTGACAAAAATGACTGTATTTTGGCCAAATATTATTTTCCAGAGAAACTTAAAAGCTTTTTTTTTTTTCTGCCTTCTGTTCTCGAGGGGTGAGTCCACTCAAGAGAAAAGCATTAAGGGACTAGTCCCTGACCTCTTCTCTGCAGTACAAATGAACAAAGAGAGCTGAGTTCAGTACAACTATTGATGAGGGACCTGAATCAAGGATGTGAACCAGCAGAGTGCTACAGGAGGGAAGCTCATCATGGGCACTGTATTAGAGGCAGAGAGCAAATGCTTGTTGTCAATCAAGAAAGCTGAGGAAGGGCAAAAAGAAATCCACAGAACAAAACAGTAGGGAGAGAAAGGTCATTAAAAGCATGAAGCCACACTCTCCAAAAAGCCAAAGTCGTGTATATGAAAAATGAATGGAAAGAATCATGAAATCTGGAATATTAAATGCAGAAACACAATAAGACAGGCCACAAAAGAATTCAAGGAGGAACTTTGAAAGGTATAAAAGTTAAAACTCAATCCTTTTTCAAGCACATCAGGGACAGAAAGCTTGCTACAGAGTCTATATGCCCAATATATTATGAAGGCATACAAGGGGCATTTAGAAACAGCAAGACCACAGCAGGCTGTGTTGGGCGAAGACATTATGGAACAAATGGACAAAATCAACAAAAAATGTCACCGAAGAATATAACTAAGGAAACAGAAATAAGTAAATTGGTACTAGTGGCATACAGCTTCTTGCTTAAAATTACCCTCCTACCTGAGGACTGTAAGATGGTAAACGTGACACCATTTTTAAAAATACTTTGGGAAGTTGACGGGAGCTATAAAACAAAGAGTGTGACGCCTGAATTGGGCAAATCGGGGGAAATCATAATAAAGCATGAAATTAGTGGACACATGAACAAATACGACCTACTAGAAAACAAAATTATATAACCTGATGTTTTTGGTTTTTTTTTTTTATAAAAGGAAGCCATGCACCTCTGTTACTGGGTCTACAAACATACGGATACAGGCAGTAAGTTAATACAGTTTACCTCAAATTCAAGAAGACATTTCACAGTGTCTCTCAAAGTCTCTTAGGGAAACTTGCAGTCA
The DNA here is from genome assembly GCF_003259725.1 of Athene cunicularia. Classification (NCBI taxonomy): domain Eukaryota; kingdom Metazoa; phylum Chordata; class Aves; order Strigiformes; family Strigidae; genus Athene; species Athene cunicularia. The sequence continues at coordinate 77,026,356 of NW_020799095.1, read as the reverse complement.
CAAGCTAAGAGAAAAGCTATTATCCTTTCACAGATAATTAACTGCTTAAAAGATGGGAAATGGAAGAGAGGACTAAATGGTCAGTTTTCACAATGGAAGGTGTCCAAAATGGTCTGTGATGGGATCTGTGTGGTTAAATACATTCAACAGCCTGGGAAGTACTGTAGTATCTAAAATACTGTCTACTTTCAGGAAAACACTCTGAAGGGGATGTAGCAGGGGAAAAGGGAAAGGGAAAGTATACAGTTAAGAAAGTGCACACTGTATCAGGTTGGTACTGCAGGCAGAATGCATGCAGTTCTGAGAACTAAACTCATCAGTAAACTTCTCCCAAATAATCAAAGGCAAAAGATTAATAGCCCATTTTCATATCTATTTCTCTATTTTAGTCAGAGCCCTTCTGTGACTTCAGCAAAGACCTTTTTTTTTTTTTAAATCTTGCCCTCTCATGATTCAAATTATCCTTTCTTCTCCACATTTCACCCTACCTACTTCTCACAATACAGGAAATTTTGCTCATACATATTTCTCTCCCTATGAAGTTTAAGGTAACATAAATTAGTTTTTCTTGACAGTTTGTGACTATCATGGAAAGTCAGATTTGACTTTATAGTTAGGGCATCTTGTATTGTTATACTTCTTTAGTTTTATTTAGAAAATTGACCATAAATAAAATGTCAATCATTCTGAAAACAAAAGAAATAAGTAAAAAACATTTCCCTAACTAAAGACACCAAATGAGACCACATTCTTTAATTTTTTCAAAATTATGTTTATATGACCACCAGCAAGGTTTCTGATGGATTCATTCCTGTAACCCATCATTGGCTTTTTTTCTTGAATTTTGCGTAATGGATCATTTTTATATTTCATACTAAATTGCTGATGACAGATTTCACTATGTGTCTAATAACCCTTTTAGCCCTCCATTTCAGAAGAAGATTACATGCACTGATATTTCTTCTTTTTCTAAGTACTTTGAAACCTCTTTAACAAAATATTAATGCTGCCAAGCTATCACACAAAAATGCTTCAATATGCCAATGGGGATTCCGGATCAGCTTTTCAATAAGGGATAGGACCCATAAATCAACAATTTTTAATAGGGAGCTTAGTGAATTTGCAAAGAGGGTGATGTTCTCCTATGTGTAAGCATATAGTATACTCCTAGTTTTGTGAGCAACTGCTTGAAAAATTTTGAAATTTCTGACTGAATCTCTTTTCATGCTTCAAATAGAGCAAACATACTTCAGATCAAAGCATCATTATAGGTCTCGGTTTTCTAGATAGTTTAACAGTCACATACCCTCTCTGGACTTCTGCTGGCTGGTGTCCTTCAAGGCAGTGAAAAGACTTAGCTAGTCAGGCAATGCCAAGAGATGTGGGTCTTTTGACTAACTTATGTTTTTCATATAGCTTGTGTTGATTTGGATGGGGACAGAATAAACTCATCTGTGGGATATGAAATTTTTGCTAGTATGAGGTACATCCGCAGTAGTATGCCATTACCAGAAAACTGACAGGCCACACGATCCAAGCCCCCATATTGCAGATCTGAGCCATATACAACATCCTCACAAGCACCAACACATAAATGACCTTTTATAAAGAATCCTGGAATCTGACACTACCTTAATAAATAACCATCATGTACTAAAAATGAGGTTGCTTGTGAGTCAATGAGCAATCACAGAGTCTCGTGTTGAGCACTGCACAGATGTTGGCCATGTAACAGTCTAGCATCTGACCTGGTGGCTGGCAATCCAGCCTATGTAATTGGCAAAGTAGCTCTAGTGCCACAGGATCTAGGCAGACATTTAAGTTTTCTTCTCCTCTCTAATCCATGAAGGAAATAAGAGGTTCAAGTACTATCTCTGACAGCCTGCTTCTCCTGAATACTTGAGCAGCCTCCTACCTGGCATATTGTGGAAGAAACACCAGACCACCTGCACAGCAGGATGAAGCGCACAAAGAGCTACCAGTGGGTACACCGAGCTAGGGACAATGAAAGCATTTAGGATCTCCTAGTACTGTCTTATTCTGCATAAATGTTCACAGTTTGAAGGTTAATATGTCAAGTTGTAACTTGCAAGTTCTCTGAACAGGGTTTCATCAGTTTGTACCCACTGAGGACCTGGTCAACTCCTAATTTTAAATGCAAATAAATTACCAGCAACATTAGCATGTCAACTCCATCATTTCTTTTCCACTTTTCCTTCTGGAGACTGATTCAAAACCCAAAGAGATGAAAATCAGTCTGCCCTTCCTCTGAATTAGATAGCTGAAAAATAAAGGTATAGTCTACAGCTGCTTTTCTCTACCTAGAGCCTCTCTGACAAAGGAAATAAGAACTGTATTTGGGGGCTGATCTATTTTTGGATCACCCCCTGTCTACATAGGGGCTTCAACATTTTCAGAAAAAAGATAAAGAAACTCCTTTATCTTCACAGAGTAGTAAATGCTTCACTGATTGCTAGAACTTGTTATAAGTAACAAAGTTGGAAATTTTCATAATGTAAATGGAAAGGCCTATTTTTATTACCTCAGTCACCTTTCTGATGTTTCAGATGATGTAACAAGTATTGTTGAATGAGAAAAACTGTTCTGGAATCTGCAGGATTAATAATTTTACTTTCAGCTGCATTTCTGGGGCAGAATAGAAATATGCTACATGATGCTGCTTTCGAGTACTGAAAAACTGTGAAACTTCAAACTGCAAGAACAAATCTCTGTGTATGCTGATAAATGAGCTCAGTGCTTGCATGAGTTTATATTCTCAGACATGAAGAATACAATCCCATCGAATGGAGTATTCATGCCTAAATATTATTGTTTCAGAATGCTGCAGTAGACTGAGTCACAACATCCTGAAGATACAAAATAAGTTATAAATAAACACAATGAAAACGCATGTTTGCCTTTTTTAAGGCTTGTGAACATGTTTATTCAAGATGAATGTCAGAGGCTTTGAATAACTTAATGACTTTTATTTGGTGGCTGTAGTATGGATGCAGAAGTCTTCTAAACCAACAATTTAATGTGGAAGGGATGAGGGAATCAACCCAAGAGGGAAAACCATGTAGTTTTAGTAACTCCATCAATAGATACTCTAATTTATTTTTTTCAGTGATGCCCCAGTCTGATAGAATCTGGATGAGAAGAGGGATGACACTATTTTCAATGAAAAGCAAAATTCTAGCACAGCCTAATAAATTAAAAATTACTATAACACTCTGAGACTAAGTGAAAACAAAAGTCGGCAGATAAATATCATTAATTTGGATGGTGTTCCACTTAAATGCACTTGGATGGCTAAGGACTGCTGCCAATTAGCTCAGCTAACAGATCAGTCTCGCACTCTTCCAACAGTTGCTGCAGTAGTGAAGCTATAATGGTAACAACATGTATTACTTATGCAGGCTTCATCCACCCCTCAATTTACTGAGATCAAAGTGAAGAACACTGAAACAAAACCGTGCCTTGTGTTAACCCTCAGGTCTACACGTGGGAACACTTTTTGTTATAAAATGTGTCAACATAATTACTATGTTTGTACTGTAGCATTTTAACTACAGGTGCCTAAACGTAAAAGGAACTAAATAAATCAGAGGGACAAGCTGTAAACTAATTCAACACTCACTTACAAAGAGGAACATTGGAAATGTCATTCTAGATCAGAAATGCTGACCCTGGTTATTGTCAAAGGACAGCATAAAAATAAGTAAAATATCCAAAGCACAGCTCTCAGTCTGACTGTTAATATTCAGATAAAGATTTAAAACTTTAAAATGTGATTCACTATGCTACCTAAAATGTAATTTATCTTTCTCTATTATAATTCTAACTCAACCTGATACCCAGCACAATTTTAGTTGTGTGGGGTTTTTTGATTCTTAAGATTTAAAACTCAACAATTTCTTGCAACAAGTTACATCATTTAACAATGCCCTGGATAGAAATTAGTTCCCTTAACTGACTTCATATTCCTTAAAATTCAGTATATTACAATACTGAGTGCACAGAAATCTCAGTGTGCCCTTTCTAAACATATAATTAATTCTTATATTAGTCCTTCATACACTAGAACCCTGCCTACTCTTATTTATCAAAATTCCAATCTTTTGTCTTTGGGATGCTTTGCAGGGCTCAGCTCACTTCCCCCATTTGCCATATCCGTCAGGAACAGTAAGTGTGGCCACAGAACAATTTTATGTAACAGATCTATCGCGTTTCTGAGGTCATTTTCAATGCCATGCTTCACACACCCTTTTTTCCCACTTTGACTGCAATTGCACAATGACAACAGTTACTGAACTGCCTACAGTAAAATTAAGGGGTTTGCATACTTACAAATAACAGAAGAGACTCTGAAAATTTGTAGATGAAATCATAATGAACTTTAATGACTTCAGTCATTGATCCAATGTTGTCAGATAAATTCAGCTTCAAAATACGCTCAGCTTTGCAGATAACAGCATTGGTGGAGAAATGACATTATTTGCAATATGTGAAACAAAAAGGGGGATTTCAACTAGCTTCAGTCCAGACTGTTACCAAACTTTCTGAAGTCTTTTTTTGCCTCTACTGGAAATACCTTGCTGAAATATCATAAATGCAAAAGCTGAATCTAAATGTTTCACTGTTGCAGAACTTTTCTGGTTTATAGCTAGTATCATAAACAACTTGTGCACCAGGGTCATTCTCCTGTCTTGTTCCTGACTGTGCTTCAAGGTGAGAGCAGGAGTTTCTGTTAGCTTTAAGTTCGTGACTTTGTAATTATGATACAATTCACTTGCACTTCTCCTACTTCAGCCCTCAAAGACATCCAGTGACTCCTGTATGACATGCAAATCAACCTCTGTATTGATGATGCTCCTGAACTTCAGGTCACAAACAAAGCTAATCCAAATTTGTCTGCCAAAATTACTAAAACCACTAATAAGTAAGATCTGTCTGAAGTAATTCCTTTAGGTAATCTAGAGTAATCTCCCAAAAATCTGATGTTTCATCTTTCAGGACAACCCACCGGTATGTCCAGTTAGCTTTATCCATCTTTTAACTCCTGCACTTTCCTGCTAGTATATCACTTTAATGATGATCCTTTTTTGTAACACTGTATCACAAATTTAATACCATACACTTTCAAACTGCTCCATTTTGATTATCAGAAACCCCTGGTATCATCATGAAGAACAATGTCAGAAAAGTATAAAGTGATCTATACTGGTAATATCTTAAGGGATTACATTCCACTTTGCATTTACATTGAAATTATTTTTTATCCTGAAGTTGTTCAGCAGTTTGAAAATCAGAGATGGTGTGAAACAGTTTGTCTCTACCTCCATCAATTTTTTCCTTTCCTTGAACTTGGATATGAGGCTTGCTATCTTTTTTATTTTTTTTCCCCCTGTAAGAACAAAACAAATTAAAACAAAAATACTATTAAATACAGCTCAAGTCTTTCCAGTACTCCAGGACAGGCATTACTTTTTTCTTCCTTCTTCCTTCCAAATTAGTGGTCTGTATAAGTCCGTTACGTTTACCATTTACAAATTGGTGCATTTCTATAGTGCAGTAATTACTATAACCAGCTGTCATACTTTTGAGTTTTAGCCAGGTGCTTTCTGGAGTCAAGATGGATTATTCTGCATACTGAAAATTGCCTACATAGTTTTTCTCTTATTTCTTACCTTCCCTTTGGCACCCAAGACTGGTTGCAACTGAACAAAGGACTCTTACTGAGCAGACCCAGGACTCTGAGATAGTACAGAAAATACTAGATGGGTTACTAGATGACTATCTGGTATCCTGCTCCCATGATTGCTAGATGGAAAAAAGGAAGAAACTTCCTCCCAGAACAGATTGGTAAAAAGACTGGGTATTATATCTGTTGCTTTTTTTTTTTTTTTTTTTTTTTTTTGGCTTAATTTCCCCCAAAATACATTTCAATTGACACAAAATTATGCATTTTCTGTCTGCTGAAATATTCCTGTATTATTTTTTTTACAGTTCTCCATGTTTATGTCAGTTCTGATTTCATGGAAGTACTACTTATGTATCAAATAAAGGTAAGCTACACATACTAAGTAGATCCATAAGCACTGCAAATAATGAACCCTGATTTCCTGTAAGTTTGTATTTCAAGTCTTTTAAATTTTTCCTCCTTTCCTTTCTCCTTCCCATATCTCTTGCCAATAGGACTTAGCAGTCCTACTCGTAAAAATTAAGACATGTGGTGGCTAGTCACAAGCTACATGTGTGCTAACATGTACGCCCATTGACCAGCACCTGATGCCATATGGACCAAATAAAGGACTCAGTAAGAATACCTGAGAACTACAGTATGATCCTGTAAGCCTTATTACTTGATGAAACTAAGGTAAAAACCATGCCACCTACTTTTTGTTTTGATTTTCTGTGTTTAATGACAGAGTTTAGGGTTACTTTCCACAGACAACTGAATGTTCTAGGTTCACAGCAATGAAAAAAATCTCAAGCTGGATAAACATGAGTGACCAGGAAATATTCTCCAGCTTCCATATCACTCATTAACTCATTCTAGAATTAATGCAGCACAAAACCACAGCACCCAACATCCTTTCTTCCTAAATACTTCTCTCCTTTTCTTTCCTTTTCAAAAACCAGCCAAGTCAAAGGGAAGTAGGAGTTCACGTCCTGTAATGCTGAGACCTTGAGCCCAGTGCTGTCCCTGTTGAATGAAGGACTTTACATGTATTTCTGCTTTTTGTGGTTATCAGATGCAGTAATGATCACAATTCAAAAACACAGCCTCACATAGATAGGTGTAAGTTATGCCACCTAGGTAACAATAACAAAGACCACCTCTACAGCATGGGAGTTGCCGAAAACTGCACCAAATAGCAATACCTGTGGCAGGACACACTCTGGTGAGCTGGGTGCTTTAGGAAACTGTGTGGCAAATTCTGCATGTAGCAAATAGGGTTTCCTATATCTGACCCACACCATGCCCTAAGCGAATGAAGGCACTTGGCTATCACCTGACCTTGAGGGACACATTAGCCGTTCCCTACATCCAAAAGCCTGAGAAAGCTCATGCAGTTACAGTAAAATTTGTTTCCTATGTTTTTTTTTTTTTTTTTGTAAATAAGATTGGACTTCTGAATCAAACACACATCATCTGTACTACAGGTACACATGTCCAAGACAAAGCTCTTGAATGTGAGAATACTCACTTTAGAGAACACTTCTAATTAGATTTGAAAGAGATTTCACATCAACTGGCATTGGTCGACAAAAGAAGTTGCTGTACATGACTTGGAAGTCCCTGAAAGCACCTACTATAAGAACCTCAGAACAGGACTGCCATCAGTGTCAACTGTCCAGGTTGAACTGAATTGCTTGAAGTGGAGTAGGGACAGTTTTGTTTAGTTTTAACCTCTTTAATTAACTGGCATTGCTTATAAGTGCAATAGCATGTGCAGGATGAAAGAAGACAGATAATATTAAATGGATTTTACATTATAGACAGAAAAAAAAGCATTGGAAAAGGAAAAAAGCATGAAGTAGGCAAATATATTAAAATTACAAGTTTTTCTACCTCATGCTTCTGAGAATACGCTTTCTGGTTTTGCAATAGATGATTATTTTATTTTTCTTTAAGTCAAAGAGGTCAAATGGAAACTTAAAAAACTATCATAAAAATTGTAATAATAACCTTATTTTCTGGTCCCTCTTCTCTGGACTAGTCATTTAGAGGGTGTTTTGTGAGATGTCAGGTATTTTAAAGGCACTTATTTTTTGATGGACAAATTACTTCTGAAAATTTTTCATCTTCAAATTCCTTTTAAAAATTGAATGAAAGAAAAACATTTCTGACGTTTGTTCTTCCAAGACTTTTTTTTTCATCTTGTGTGATAACAGAAACTTTAGAATACAGAGTTTTTCTTCCCAAAGTTTTGTGCTCATCATACTTCCAAAACACTGAACTCACGGTTGTCAACCTGCACAGTGTCCAAACACTTGAGATTTTTTTTCAGGCCGTAATTGCGTGGGGGAAGCATTTGTTTGCTTTACTCG